>NW_027203060.1:2189004-2704735 GCF_024711535.1 Dipodomys merriami | reverse complement strand
TGAACTATATTGGCTTCCTCACTCCCCAGATAGCAAATGGCTGGAGGTCGGATGACAATAGCACAGGGCCTGTAATTAAGAAAATCCACATCACCACCTTAAAATAGCTAGTGTCAATTCAATTTGATATATGTGGAGCCCAAAAACCCAATGGATGGCCCAACCCAATTAAATGCAGCAAATAAGAGGGCCCCTGTAGAGGCCAGCCACTTGAGCCCATGTAGGAGTCTCCCTTAGAAAGAGCAATGCAGACACTGATAAGTGCATGTGTGATGTATCCCTGTGCACCCTTAACCCACGGATGCCACCAACAACGTCACACTGTCCCAGCAGGATTCTTGGCTCAGTGAAAGCAAAATAAAACAGCACTCCTATAAAAGGATATTCCTACAATAAACTGCATCTCTGGGATTTGTAATCTAGTGAATTTTACTACCTTTATCCCAAAGGCCCCTACGGGGGAAAGTGGCTGACAGACTACAATTTATATCTGTGGATGGGTCAGGGACCTAGCATTCCTATTCTATTTCAAGAAAGTTACTGTGGGCTGGGAAGGTGGCTCAGTGGTAGAGCGCTTGCCTTGCATGCCTGACGCCCTGGGTTCGATTCCCCAGCACCACATAAGCAAAAAGGAAAAAGCCAGAAGTGGCGCTATGGCTCAAGTGGTAGAGTGCTAGCCTTGAGCTGAAGAGCTGAGGGACAGCGCCCAGGCCCAGAGTTCAGGCCCCACAACCGGACCCAAAAAAAAAAAAAAAAAAGAAAGTTACTGTTACCCATATAGCTGAGTCTATGAGTTTTACTATGTGGCCCAGAGTTCAAGAGTGATCAGAAACTGCCTGGAAGGGGCAGTGGAGGCAGCCTCTATCAGAACTTCACTGCACAATTCAGGATACAGATATCAAAGCCAGACCTTGATGTACTTTACCAGAGAACCTGGACCGGGCCTGGCAAAGGTTCCCATTCACAAAGATCTCGACCTGCTTGGTATGAATGACATCCAGGGCCTCGTCCACTGGTCTAGTTGTAGATATCTAGGACTCTGTTTCTTCTACCCATATCCATGTGTAACCACTACGGATATCAGTACGTTGAGCTGATATATGCTGTACTGAACAGCGCTTAGCATAGATGTGAGCCATAAACCTACACTAACTGGTGCCGCTGGTGGCCCTGGACTGGAAGAGCGTTTTCCACGAGAAGCTGCATGTTGACTACTACTTACAGACCTGAGAGCTCAGAGTTGCCAGTAAATGAGTACAGGGAGCAGATGCAGGAGCCCAGGAAGAAGATGGCACCCCGGACGGGTTGCTGCCTGGTCTCTGCCAGACCAATTCCCAACAGCACTGTCCTCGGGCTTCTGTGTCTGCCCGGATTCCAGCCAGTGCCCTTCTTATATTTCCCCTCCGAGCCCTGGCTGTCCCCCGCGGTCCCCAAACGGGTGAGGATTTGTAGGGACCACGGCTGTCCTGGCACTGAGCAGAACGCATTTGGGGCCTGCAGTCCCATAGGGGCGGCACCGGGCTTCGGAAACAAAGATGGCGGCTGATGCCACAATACCTGGTTTGCGGCCTCAGAACCGAGCAGCGCAACAGTCAGTCCACACGCGTGTCCGGGAGCTAGGGCAGACCCCTTCTTTGCCCTCTGTGAAGCTGAGGTGTCTCAGAGTCTATACCAGCAGGTTCTCACTTCGGGGCCGACAGCATGGCCAACAGGATGTCCTTGGTGGAAGCCGAGCCTGTAGAAAGGATGGGGGGGGGAGGGGCTGAATAGTCACCTCTTATTGGCCAGGTGTACATTATGTGACACATCCAACACGTCCTGAGACTGTGATGTGCCCTCTGACCTGGCGTATGGATGCCCAATCTTCCCCCTCTTCCTCCCTCAGACCTCTGTCCCTGTCTGCTGGAGGCTGAAGGGTCTGACCCAGTGGGATTGGCTGGATCTTTGGGCATTGTATCTGGGAGTTGTGTGCCAGAGTCGGCCACAGGATCCTCAGAGTCTGCAGGAGTCGGCTGAATTCTGATGGCGTCCTTTCCTAGAAATCCAATGGAGTCTTTAGGCTAAGGTTGTCAATGTCTGCCAAAGTTGGACAGTGCTCTTTGCTAGGAGTCTAATGAGAATCTTTGGGAGGAGTCTGCTGGACTCGGGGGATTCCAAATTCTGTTGGAGCCCTTGGAAGATGTTTGAGGCAATCTACCAGAGTCTATAAGAAGATATATAGTGTTGAAGTGTGAACTTTGTAGCTAGAACTCCATTTCACGGATATTAAGTGATTGCCAGGGTATCATTTTATTCTACTTTTAAAATTAGCTAATATGACCCCTACATTCCTTCATTTGAATTATATATGCATATTTTATTATATAGGTGTACTATGTAATATAGAATATAAAATGTATAAAATATGTTATATAATATGCATTACAATATAGAACACATACTACATAAAATATAAAATAATATATTCTACATATTACATATATATATATATATATGATATGTATGCCTAATACTGTCTTGATATGTAGCCCAAAGTGCTCCCACCTTGAAATCATCCTGGCTCTGCCTCACTGGGACAGGTTAGATGACCAGGAAATAGGTATGAGAAACAGTAGCTAAGAATTCAGAGACAATAATTCTATTAATATCCATCTTGATTAAAAACACATAAGCACTATTTTTGCTTTAATCTGTATACTCCCTTATAAACTGCAATGATTTGCCAGAATGGAAAAAAGTCGAAAGAGCATTTGTTACCCAGTGACCCTCTATGCTGGTCCAAATGACTAATATGTTTTAGGAATTGTGCAAGGAAATATTAATACAAAAATACACTTAAAACTAGGAAAATGACTCCTCTTGGCACAAAACCTGTTTAAGGAGGAAAACGTATCATGAGAATGGACACCTGACATGGTGGGAGCATGTGGCAGAATCCATCATGTGCTTGAAAGGATATTAGACTTCAGTGTCCCAAGTTAAAATTGTAAGCCAGCTTCAAAAGCTCTGGGCCCATTAATAATGTAGTGTAACATCAAGAATGACAAATTAGGGGGGGGGCGAGGATTGGGTGGGGGAGGAGGGAGGATGGGAAGGGATGGGAAGGGTAAACAAAGGAGGAGGCTACAATGCTTGATAAGAAATGTACTCACTATCTTGCCCATGTAATTGTAACCCCTCTGTACAGTATTTTCACAATAAAAAATAAATAAAAATAAAAAAATAAAAAAAAGAATGACAAATTATACCAGGTATGGGAAGAACAAGGAAAAAATCATCCTAAGGTGAATTTGTGCCAAACACCAACCCACTGTTTCCCCATAAATACTTTTAATGTTATAACAATCTTTGCACCTGTCATTAGACAGGCCAGAACCCTTACCTGGGTGTGTACTGTCTCTCTCCCTTCCTTTTGCTTTACCAGTAAATAACCTAGGTCATTGCCTTAAGATGTCCTCAAATTCCTTTTTGCAATAACATCAGGAACAAAGTGTCTAGGGCCAGGCAAAGCCCTTCTCCCTGTGGGAGATGTTTTTCCTGAAGCATTTACAATTACCAGTATGGTAACATTCATGTGTTGAGATTACAGGCTTGTGTTAACTTTACAGGAGAGGGCCACAACTCAGGAGGGAAATGGGTGATGTCTGCTCCCTATATTTGTTCTCAAGGGAGGACCTGAACATAAGGGACAAAAGTGGTGCTCCTAATCCTTAGAGGCTAGTTATCACTCCCTTCTTTAGGTTCTCCAAATATGGTGAGGAATTACCTATTTTTTGCTGCAATGCAAACTCCTCTCAGTGTACACTAGAATGTGTATGTGCCCTGGGTTCAATCACTAGCAGCAGAAAAAAAGGCACATAAAAAGTAATGAAACCAATATTATATTTTTACTTATTAAACTAACCCTATATAAGGGACAACAGGGAAAACAGAAAGTCAACACGGGAACAAAAGTAGGCCTTTCTGAGGTAAAAAAAAAACATTGAGAATCAAGGGCCTACATGAAGTAAGTGCTGCATGCTAGCATCTAGGGGGAAAGTTGGTTTCAATTTTGTTCTAGCATGGAGCCAAGAGCCCACTCAGCACAAGCCGGTATATGAGGATGCATTGTAGAGCTCTTGGAAAAGGCCACAACTCAGGAGGGGAAGGGGGTGAAATCTACTCCCTATATTTCCTCTCCACGGTGGCTAGATTCATGAATAGGTTCAGGATAGGTCAGGAATAAAGATGTTCCTAAGCCTTGCAGGGCTAGGAGTGTAGAATGAGCCCAGGTACAAAACCATGGGAGGAGGAGGAGAAGGAACTCAAGAGAGAAAGTCCAAAAGATGAGATCAGAGCTCAGCCGAGAGGACCTTGGAGAGGAGGAGCAGAAATTCTTTTTTTTCTTTTTGTGTATGTTTTTTATTGTGAAAACACTGTACAGAGGGGTTAGAGTTACATGAGCAAGGTAATGAGAACATTTCCTATCGAGCATTGTTGCCTCCTCCTTTATTTTTCCCCTACCATCCCTTTCACCCCCACAACTACCCCCCCACCTCCACCAAAGTTGTAAAGTTCATTTTCGACATAGTATCTTGGTACATCTCATTGTTACAATGGGTCTATTCCAGCATACTTTATGATAGCTAAGATATGGAACCAACCCAGATGCCACTCAGTAGATGAATGGATCAAGAAAATGTGATATATATATATATATATATATATATATATATATATATATATACATATATATATATATATATGAATTCTATGCCGCCATCAGAAAGAATGACATCATCCCATTTGTTAGGAAATGGAAAGAATTATAGTAAGTGAAGGCCCAAAGAAACATAGGTCCCATCGTTTCCCTTATTTACAATAACTAGTACATGTGTAGGACAAGTAGAAAAGGTCAAAAGCTATGTATATATGACCATATAAGATGATGTTAAATGAAATGAACCCCAAAATAGGGACACAATATTTTTCTTTTTTTTTTTTTTTTAAAAAAAGGTGATAAGCTGGCTACAGTTACATTGGTAAGGCAATACGTATATTTGTTTTTAATCATTGTTACCTCATCCCTCTTTATCTCCCACTAGCCCTTCCCTCTCCCCTCCCCCACAAGTTGTAATGCTCATATCTATCATAGTATCAAGTGAGGGTCAATGTTGCTGAGGTTCAATCATTATTCTGTGCTTCCCTTTCCCTTTCACGTATTGCATTGTCTATTATGCAAAACACAAGTTACAAAACACTAAGAGAAATGAAGAAAGACAAAAACAACAACAGAGAAAAAGCAAACTATATACAGGGTCTAATGAGAACTTCTTGTTTCCATAAGTTGTAGTTCAGGTAAATATGCTTCATTATATATAGTCCTTTGCACGAAGCAGTCGGGTTGTTGGGATCTCCTGTTGAGAATATCATATACGCATTCTAGTTCTTACAAATGAGGGAAATCATGAGACCTGCTTTCCTTTGTGTCTGGCCTACTTCACTTAATACAATTTTTTCCAAGTCTTTCCATTTCCTTATTAATGGAACCATATTATTTTTTCTGATAGAAGCAGATTTGTATCACATTTTCTTGATCCGTTCATCTATTGAGGGACAATTGGATTGGATCCATACCTTGGCTATGAATTTGGATAAATTCCCAGAAGTGGGATTGCAGGGTCATAGAAGAGCTCTATGCTTATTCTTTTTCTTTTCTTTTCTTTCTTTCTTTCTTTTTTTTGCCAGTCATGGGTCTTGAACTCTGGACCAAGGGTCTGTCCTTCAGCCCTTCAGCTCAAAGCTAGTGCTCTACCACTTGAGCCACAGAGCCACTTGAGGCGTTTTCTGCTTATGTGGTGCTGAGGAATTGAACCCAGAGCCTCATGCATGCAAGGCAAGCACTCTACCACTGAGCCACCTTCTCAGCCCCTATGTGTAGTCTTTTGAGGAAACTCCACACTGCTTTCCAGAATGATTGAACAAGTTTTCACTCCCACCAACAGTGTTAGTGTTCCCTTTTGGTCACATTCCCTCCAGCATCTGTTGTTGTTAGATGTCTTGATTATGGACTTTCTAACTGGGGTAAAGTGAAATCTCAGTATTGTTTTCATTTGCATTTCTTTCATAGTCAAAGATGTTGAACAGTCCTTCATGTGTCTCTTGGCCATTTGTATTTCCTCTTCAGAGATGGCTCTCTTAAAGTCTTTAGCCCGCTTTTTAATGGGGTGGTTGTTTATTTGGGAGTTTGTTCTGGAGGAATTTAATTTCTTGGGTTGTTGGTATATTTTTAGCTATGAGACCATTGTCTGTTGTGTGGGTGGTGAGGATCTTCTTCTAGTCTGTAGGATTTCGATATATTTTGCTAGCTATGTCCTTTGCCATGTAGGAGCTCTGCAGTTTAATGCAGTCCCACTTATCCAGCCTTTCTCTGATTTGTTGTTTCTGGACCTTTATTAAGAAAATTTCATCTTTCGCCAAGGAGCCCTAGTGTTTCTTCTATTTCTTCTTGTAGTATTTTCAAGGTAAGGAGCAGAAATTCTTAATAGGGAATAGAAGTATGCCAAGAGAGAAAGTGAGGAAAAGATCCTGGGAATGGCTGAATGAGGCTGAGAGGCCAGGGATAGGACTTTAGTTTAAGGAGAGGTGCTCTAGCAGGCAAAGGTATGTGAGGCAAACCCATGAGGAAAGGGAATAATATAGGTAGCCAGCACAGACGCAAAAAGGAGGCAGCAGAGGACTGACCTTTTTGAGGGACATGGCTCCTGAAGATTGGGCATGTAGTAGAGACACAAATGCTCAAGTCACAACCTGGTGATGTAGAACACAGCTGTAGACATCAGGGTGTGGGGAAGTGACAAGTCTATTGAAGGACAGAGCCTTCCTCATCATGAGGGTTCTGAAGGACAAGGCCTGTTTATTTGGCCTGGCTATGGTGTATAGGGACTGCTGAGTTAGTTTGGTTGTAGATGGAAGAATATGGTGGTTTGCTCTAACTATGTGGGTTGTACGCAGTCCTTCTATATAGTTATACAGGACAGGGTCTGGTTCTGTTTTGCCTGCAGAGGGCAGGGCATAAGGTTTCATGCTAGTTATAGAGGATGATCTTGGGGATTTTCCCTGAACCTACTATGCACATTTTTGGGTAGAGGATGGCCTGGGTGTTTAGCCTTGCTAGTGGGCTCTGAATGGCAGGACCTGGTGGTCTTCACCTATGTTTCAAAAATACAGAGCAGATTATGGTAAAGTTAAGCAGTTTCCATGGGCTGAAGATGCCCTGACATGGAAGATCTGATGAGCAAGGCCTTTTAGTTGCGCCCGGCTGGTGGTTTCTATTGGCTATTCAAGTTTGGCATAGTTCCACAGTACTGTCTTTTCTGCTGGAAAATATAAGACCAGGTAATATGCTGTGGCTGGAGAGTATAGGGTCTGTTGAGTGGTCTTGTCTGTGGGCTCTAAAGACAGGAGGACCTAGTGGCTCTACCCCTATGTAATGGGATGGACAGAAGAACAACACTGGTGTAGACTTGGTATTTGAAGGATGGAACCCACTGATTTGTCCTACCTACTAGGCTTTGTACTTTAGCCAGGATAACTAGAAGAGGGCCTGGTTGATTGCACTGCCTGCCAAGGGCAGGATCTAGGCTGGTTGCTTGATTGACATTTGCAGGGACAGTTGGTTTGTCCTGAATGAGGAGACAGGATCTTCCAGCTTGATGAAGCTTTGACTTCCTACCTGAAGAACTGACATAGGTATGGACTATTTTGAGTTGGATGTTGAGGTCTGTGTTTACTGTTGTTGGGGTACTGTAGATGTGAGGTGTAGTACCTGGTATATATAAATGACATATGGGAACCTCAAGTGATTGAATGTCTGGGTTTCAGAAATGAAGGCATTCAAGGACTGCTCTGTTGGTCTGGCCACAGAGATCAGTGGCTGGGGTATAGGCCACACTGTGGAGATCAGGAACTGCTTGGGAAAGAATGACAGTGAAATTAGGGCTGACACTCAAAGGACAAGTGCGGAGAAGGCAGCCTGGCTGAATTACCCTGCTTCAGAAAGTGTGGCTTGCCTGTGTAGCATGACTAGTAAGATCAGGGATGAGGACACAGATGCACTGATGAGAAAGAGGCCTGGAAGAGTGTCCTAGGTTCTGAGGTTGGATGTTACACATACATGGAGAGCCAGGAGATCAATATTGGCCAGGGTTTCATGCTTGTGTAGATCAGAGCTGGAACTGAATTTTTTTGCTGAAGGTTAAGGGGCCTTGCACAGTGGCCAGGTGGCAGAGAACTTTGCTTGCACTGGCAGGACAACTGGGGAGGGGGGTCAGGACTTGCCATGGTGTGTGACTGGTGAGCACATGGAGTAGTGCAACCATAGAAATCACTGCTGAACAATGATGCTCTGCTTTGAAGAATGGGGCCCAGGAAAGTGTCCCAGTTGTGAATATATATAGGTGCTTTCCTGGAGTTTGCTGCTGCAGAAATCAGGTTGGGAAATGTCTGCACTGCTATGGTGAACAGGACCTTGTTGTGTGGCCTGATTAAAGGCCTAACTGGCTAATACAGCATTGGAGGTCAAAATCTGTACAGATGGGACAGAAGCTGCAATCAGGGAATTTCTGTATGTCCTGGAAATGGCAATTAAGGTCATACCTTGAGAAAGTTCTGAGAATATGACCAGGGAAAGTGGCCAAGTTGTAGAGATTTATCCTTGACCAGGTAGCACCATCTTGGGGATCTAGGACTATGTGGGTAGCTTGACTGAGAATTTGTTCCAAGGGGCAGTGGTATCAATCAAGGCCTTCTTGAGTGGCTAAGCTATACAGATGAAACAATTTGCCATGAACCCCAGGGTTGGAGTCTTTCCAGATTTACCTGGTTGGTACAGCAACAGAACAGTATTAGGCACAGCTATATTGCTGTGGAAAACTGGGCCTAGTTACAGAGATCTGAGTCTGCCCGTGTGACAGGGCCATGGTAGTCAGAATCAGCCAAATGGAGAAAGTGGTGGTAATCAGAGTTTTCATGTATGGTCTAGTTGTAGAAATAAGAACCATACCCTGGTGAAATGCTCTGGACAATAACGCCTAGTCAAATGGCCTGGTTGTTAAGATCAGCTCCTACCTAGGTGACAAGAACACAGAGATGAGCACCTGCTATTAGGACATCAAGGTGAAGATCAATGCTGGACCTTAGTACACTGCTACAGAAAAAGTTGCCTGACATGTGGCCTGGTTGCAAAAGGTCTGGCCTACCCAGATAGAGAATCCCTGAAAGTCTGGGCTTGCCATGCCATAGCTTTTGGGCAATCCAACCTTCTTTGATGGCCTAACTATAGAAATCAGAAACAGACCCTGATGTACTGCTGTAGCAAACTGGATCTGGTAAAGTGACTAGGTTGCAGAGATCTGGGTGTCGCTGTGTAGGGTGGCTATGGAGACCAGGATTTATCCAAGATGTACTTGTGTGGAGAACCAGGCCTTGTCAGTGGAGTAGTTGCAGAGATCTGTACCTGATTGGACAGTGGCGCAGCACAGATGAGAAACTGCCCATGTGGGATGATGGCAGCCATGATAACAAATCTGTGTGGGGAGGCCTTGGGGAACAAAACCTGTCAAGTGGTATGGTGGTGGCAATTAAAGAATTTCTGGATATTCCAGCCACAAAAATCATTAAAGACAACCAGTTCTGAAAAAGTAGCCCTGTGTCTGAAACCTGGGCCTTGTTGTATGGCCTGATTGCTTTCAAGGGCATCAGGAATTGCTCTGCTAGAATGATCTCTACCCGGAATCAATGGATGGATTCATAGAACACAACCTGGTGCAGATATATTGTGTGGAACATCACAACCTGGGGCAGTGATGGCATTGAGAAAGAAGCTCTTGCTCTGGAAGGATTGAGTGTGTTTTCTTAGGAACTAAATGTTGGAATGTGCTGCTGGGATCAGACCTCTGAGAAGATAATGTAAGACAGGCCACAACTGATATGAAAGGGCACCCTAGAAGGTTTACATCCTGGGCACTCAAGGGAGGATTTCCACTTAGGTTGTTCTTGGTGCTCTTGGTCTGCTGCTGTCAGTAGCAGAGGCCACCAGTGCTGTTTGAAAGTTTCTCTGTGGGGATCTGGCCGCCAGCCTCCTGCTGCAAACATCTTAGACTGACAAAAAAGACCCCAACTATTCTGATGGCAGTGCCTGGTGATGTACAGTATCTGTGAAAAGCAGTGTGTCGCATAGTTGGATTGCATATAGAAACCAGCCTATGCTAGAAAGAGGGCTCTGAAAACCAAGGCCTCTTGATTTGGCATGTCGATAGATTGTAAGACTGGTGGTCAAATTAGCTGCTGATCAAACAGCATGGTGGTTTGGCCTGGCTGTGTGGGGTGGGCACAATTCTGTTATAATGCAAAAGGGATACATCATAACAGAATTGCAGCACCTGATTCTCTGGTCTACCTGTGGGACTAGTGCCTTTGTTACAACCTAGATATGAAAACCTTCATAATCTCAGTGTCTTTCCCTGTCTACAGACAACAGGGTCCTATCGCATTCACTGGGCTAGTAGTAGATGGTTTAGTAGTTTTGCCCGGCTAGTAGGAACTGAATGGGAAGAGTTAGTGGAATTCCATGGGTGCCAAAGGAAAAATACACTGGTTGGGCTTAATTCTGTTAAGGTGTGGGGTTTGGAATTGTGGTACAGAGGGACAGTCTTGGTAGTTTGGCATGGCTGCAACAGAGTAGGGTCTGGTGGTTTGGTCTACATATAGGGTGGCAGTGCCTGGTGATTTACCTTGCTATGGCAGCTACACCATTCCCTAATGGCTTGACTCCCTTGGGCAGGTCTTGGTGAATTGTTCTGGCTGTGGTAGAGCACTCGCTGGGGTGGTGCAGCCTCCCACATCAGGAACTGGTGCAGGTCCTAACAGACACTGCTGAGGAGGAAATTGATATGGAGATTCACTGTGGTGGCAAACAGGGCCAGTCAGGTGCTCAAGGAGCAAAGGTCAGCACCTGGTACAAAGGAATGACCAGGGAGAGCACTGTCTGAAATGCTTCTTGAGCTGCAGAGATCCAAACTTGCCCCTGAGGTGATATCTCACCTGTTTTGTTAATCTGGAAGCAGACATTATGACTTGCCTAGGTGCCACAACCATGGAAACTGGGATCAGTCCCATTCCTCTATTGGGAAGAATATGGCCTGGTGTAGTGACCCTATTGAGAGTATCTTGGCCAACACTGGGTTCTCATCATCAGGATCTGCCAGGGCAGCAAGGCAGGAACCTGCCTGGGTTGGGCTGTGGATGCAGCCTCTATCAGAGCCTTCCTGCACAGTCAGATCATAGAGATTAGAGATAAACCTTGATGTACTCCTCAGGAGGATCTGGACTTGGCCTGGCAAAAGCAACTGATCAAGAAAACCTCAGGGGGCCCCATCTGACTGAGGTTCTAGGCCTTTTCCATGGGCCTGCTTGCAGATGCATGAGTTTCTTTGATTGGTTATTTGCAGATCAGAAACTGTATAGATGGAATGACCATGCAGATCAGGACCTTGAGCTGATCCATGGCTTTGCTGAGCAGGACCTGGTACAGATGCATGCGTAAGGTGAATACCACCTGGTTTGGCTGGTGGGGTGGTGGCCTGGCAAAGGACAGGCCCTCAATGGGATGAGTATCTTCCTCTAGAAGCTGAGGGTTGTCTGCTGCTACGGAGCTGAGAGTTCTGAGATGCCATTGGAGGAGTACAGGGAGGGAGAGTAGGAACTCCAGGAACTAGATGGTTCCCTGGAGGGTTTGCTGCCTTGTCATTGCAGTACTGATTAACATCAAAGTCGTCCTTAGGGTTCTGTGCCTGCCAGTGATTCCAGCTAGGTGACACAGTTTAGTTAGATCCCTGGACTGCCCTTGTGGTCCCCAGACATCTAAGGATTTTGTAGAGGCCCTGGCTTTCTTTAGCATGACCAAAATATACTTCCACGCTGTGATCTTTAGAGGGAGGTGCTTCATCTTCAGAAATGGAAATGGCGGCTGACACCATGGTACCTGGCTTGCTGTTTCACAACTGGCAAGTCCAACAGTCTTCCCTTAGCACTCCACATACTGGGGCGCCTGGTTGTCTCTAGTGGTAGATTCTCACTCTGGGACAAACAGACAAACATCATGGCTGCAATGGTGTCTACAGGTGGAGACATGTGGAGGGAAAGCCTGTAGAAGGGGTGGGGGTATCTTTGCCTCTGAAAGGCTAGTCATACTTCCCTTGATACTTTCAACAGGTCACGAGACTGAGGGTGATATGACCCCCACCCTCTCTCTAGTGTCTTGAAAACCCAACCTCCCTTCCCTTCTTACCTTTGTTCACATCTACCACAGTCTTACCAATTCTTTGAGATGAGTCACATACCTAGAGATTATTCTTTCGGAGAAGTCAGCTGGAATCTACTAAAGGAGTCTGCTGAGTTCTGGTGGGGGTCTTTGGGAAAAGTCTGCCAGACTACCAGACTCTACCAGAATCTTCTGCAGTCTGATGGTCTCTATGGGAGGAGCCTGCTGGAGTCTACTAAAGTCTCCTCTGGTCTGATGGAGTCTTTGAGAGAAGTTTGCTTATATGTGCCTGAGGCTGTAATACCAAGATACATAATGTGTAAGTGTGAACATTTGAGCTAGAACTCCAGTTCAGAGACCTTAAGTGACTGACACGTATGTTACTCCACTTTCAAAAATAAGATAGTATAACCTTTATATTCCTTCATTTTGAATTATGTGTAATCTATCATATATGTGCATATACTATGGAATATAAATACATGTTTGTATATAATATAAATATGTATTGTTATGTTCTTATTTAATATGTATTATAGAGCATGTAATATATAATACTAGTGTATAATATATATTGCTGTGGGGGATGGGGAATAGCTGGACTCAAGCTATGTGAGGGGAGACTGAGCCCTCTGGACAAAGCAGCACATACCCAATATAGGTGAAAACTTTGCATCCTTGAAATCAGCCAATAAAATACTCTGTAAACCTACAGTAGATAGGCAGGCAGAAGGATACAGAAGACAAGAAGCATTTGTTCTAGGTACTAAAGTTTTAGAGGAAATGAGTCTGCCAGTTGTGTGCTAGCACAATCAACTGGTTCCTGTAACAGAGCCTGGTGTCACATCTCCCTGTTTGAGAGCTCACTGTATTTTGGAGATCCTGTTCGAGATTTGAAATGGTTATTTTTAAACTCTCTTGCTGCTGGAGCTGGCTTCGTGGCTACCCAGTAGGAGAATACTCCCAGGTGCATCCAGAACTACTGATCTGAGGGGAGTGATTGTTCTTTCAAGCAACCTGAAAGAGGAGCTCACCCTTCATGTGCAATGGAATGTGGGCCACAGGAACCACTTCTGCTCTGTCTTACAGTCAGGAAAGGACAAGGCTCAAAGTGGTTTTTGCCCTTACTCAGCAGAGAAAGGACCTAATCATCCCTGTGTAAACACTTGAGTAACCCCATGGGTAGCTAGGGTAAAACTGTCTCTCTGGTACAGGCTGCAAGACAGGACTATTGTGTACCCCTCAGGTTTCAAACTCTGACTGGGTATGTGGTAAGTATGGGTGTGTGAGATGCAGCCTGACACAGAGCCAGTGGGGACTCTGTGTAAGTGGACTTCCTGGCCAGGTCATAGAGAAGTCCCACAAATCATCTACCCTTGTGTGTGAGGAGAGAAGGCCACCTACCTCTATTTCAAATCCCTGACCATTTTCTATTTGTCTTGTCATCTCATAAAGGGAGGAAATGGGTGGAAAAGAAAGTAATGCCATCTCCTCAGAATGCATACTTAAATTTTTTTAAGAAGGATTTTCTGGAGCCTATTAATGAAATGAACTAACAAACTCAAGAGTCCTTTGTGAGTCACAACAGCTGTCCCTCTGGTATAGAATGGCCCCCTGGAGAGACCACTAGACCCCTCTGTGAACCTCTATAAAATTTATAAAATAATTTAGGAGCGGCGCCTTCCCCTCCTCTTAGGAATCCAGGTTGGGCACCACCCTCCCAATACTCCTAACAGGCCCTTATGAAAGTCAAAGCCCTCCTAGGGAGCACCCAAAGGTCAATCTGTATGCTAATGTAAAGCCAAACTCTAACACATGTTCTAAAAGTATTCCATTCTTGGTCATTTATGTTTGTTTAAGAACCTGTGCTGTTTTTGTTGGCAAAAGTTTTAAGCATTTTTTTCAATACTGCAAAATGGTTACATTCATATTAAAGTAGTACTTTTAAGGCATTAGTTCTGTGGCATCATTTCAACCTAGCTCTAGAAAAAATGCTAATCAACCATTTAAATTAATGTACTTGATTATTGATGTTATTTTTCTGCATTGGTCTATCAAGCATTAGGCAAAATATGAAATTTGTCACTGAAACGATAGAAAATTTATGGCCAATTTTCATTTTTGAACTCAATATGATGTGTGCTTTGTGTCATATAATTCCTCTTTTTTGTGTATGTGTGAGATTGATCATGTTAAATACAATCTTATGCCTTAATACATAAATATTGTAATCACTGTAATCAAGAATTACCTGGCTGTAATAAAAGAGTTGCAAATCAAAACAACATTGGGATTCCACCTCACCTCAGTTAGAATGGCTATAATCAAGAAATCTAATAACAACAGATGCTGGAGGGGATGTGGCCAAAAGGGAACCCTACTGCATTGTTGGTGGGAGTGTAAACTTGTTCAACCACTTTGGAAAGCAGTATGGAGGTTCCTCAAAAGACTCCACATGGAGCTTCTCTAGGACCCTGCAATCCCACTTTTGGGCATTTACCCAAATGATCACAAACAAGACCATACTAAAGCTACCAGCACAACTATGTTTATCGCAGCATTATTTACCATAGCTAAGATATGGAACCAAGCCAGATGCCCCTCAGTAGATGAATGCACCAAGAAAATGTGGCATATATATATATATATATATATATATATATATATGAATTCTACCTCTCCATCAGAGAGAATGGCATCACCCCATTTGTTAGGAAATGGCAAGACTTGGGAAAAATTATATTAAGTGGAGTATGCCAGGCCCAAAGAAACATAGGTCCCATGGTTTCCCTTATTTGCAATAACTAATATAAGTCTAAGACAAGTAGAAAAGTTCAAAAGCTATGTACATATGACCACATAAGATGATGTTAAGTGAAATGAACCCCAAGATAGGAACACAACTGTTTTTTTTCTTGCTTGCTATTGTTTTTAACATATTTAAAATGTACTATGTGATTTTTTTTGTTTCTTTTGTATGTTCTTGCCCCAGTGTATAAACCCATGTTTTCACTGTATTTGATGCCAGTGCCCTGCATCTTGTATATATATTTTTCTAATTTGGGGAGAGGAAGGGAAATAACCAAATGCTACACTAAGGATACAAGTTGACCCATTCTAACAATGAGATGTACAAGACACTATGTTGAAAATGAACTTTACAACTTGGCGAGGTGGGGAGGGAAGGGATGATAGGGGATAAACAAAGGAGGAGGTAACAATGCCCCATAGGAAATGTACTTAAAACCTTACTCCTGTTACTATAACCCCTCTGTGCAGTATCTTTACAATTAAAAATGTGAAGAGTTACCTGGCTTAGTAGGCCAAGGGATAAAAGGGTGGCTTTAAACACAAACCTAAAAACAGGTCTTAAAATTTGGTACTAAATTTGAAAAAAAAGATTAAAGTTGCCTTTCTTAATAAATACAAAATATGTTCTGTAAGAAAAACTTTGCTTTTTGAGTTCACAGGTTTTCATGAGTTATTTCAAAACAAAGAAAAACTTAGTCATAAGGGAATGTCAAGAAATATGGGCGTTGATTTTTACAAAAGGAAAGGCTTTGGAAAATGATTTGAGGAAACAAAATACGGTTTCCTTTGGATAAGAAAGGATTTGGAATGTAAGAACTGTCTTAAATGTTTGTTCCCAAACGGGAAAAAAAGAAACTAAGACAACCCATAGAATTTTCAAGAAAGTAGCAGAGAATATGACTGTATTATAAGTTTTATATGATAGAGCTTATAAAATATTAATAAGATTGCTATGTAATTATTTGCCTAAGCTGTTCCTCCTATAGATCCCCAGAGTACTTTCAAATACTTCGGCCCCATCCTAAAGGAAGCAGCCACAATGGTCCTCATCCTTTGCCCCCCTCTAACAACAATAAAATGACAGTAAAGAATATAAAGACAGTTAAAATGGTGTGTGAGAGGTAAAATAATAAGGAAAAGATATCGCCCTCCCCCCCATTATGCAGTTAAGAGAAAGCTCTACCCAGAAGAAAAAAAATGCCCTAAGTTGCCTTTCTTGTTTCTGCCTTGGGCAGCAGGCTTCTGTCACATCTGGATCTCCAAGTTCTCTCTCATAGCCATACTTCTGCATAAAACTACAAACTTGGAAAACTGAAGCCCTTAACGTGGTAAAACAAAACCAAAGCAGAATGAGAATCTTGGAGGAGATCAATCAAGCACCACCCTAAGTACAGAGTGTGGAGAGACTCCCTTTGAAAACTTCATTGTAGGGAGGAGGCAACAATGCTTGATATGAAATGTACTCACTACCTTGCTCAGGTAATTGCAACCCCTCTGTACAGTTTTTTCACAATAAAAAACTGCACATTGTAGGCTTTAAGGAGATTCATCAGGCTTGAGGATGCAGATATCTGTTGGTGTTTTCCTGTTACCTTCTTAGGATGGGTGGAGTCCTTCCCAACATGGACTAAATAGGCCTGAGGAGTGACAAAGTACCCCTTGGTTTAAAACAAAATCACCCCTTGGTTTAAAAGACGATTTCTTTGTTGCTTTGTATGTCCCTCCCCCACCGTATAACCCCTGCTTTCACTGTATTTGATGTTGGTATAATTTGTGGAGGTGAAGGGAAAAAACAGATCAGATCATGTAAATAGGGATACAAGTGGACCCATTGCAACAATGAGATGTACAAATGGTTATGTCCATAAATGAACTTTACAACTTTGGCGGGGGTGTGGAGGGGGTGGGAGGTTGGGTTGAGGGATGCAGGGGGAGGGAGGGAGATGGGAAGGGATGGGAAGGGGACACAAAGGAGGAGGCAACAATGCTTGATAAGAAATGTACTCATTATCTTGCCCATGTAATTGTAACCCCTCTGTATGGTATATTCACAATAAAAAAACAAAAATGCCTGTGCCTACTGGGTGCGGAATGGGGTTAGCAATTATGGCAGAGATAACACCAGTAATGGCAAAATGTCTAAAAAATAACTCAGTAATTATATACAGACTATCGGCCCCAGTGTTCAGGAAAGATACAACATAGGCCTTATAACTCAACTTAAAAAATAAACTATGTCAATAAACTCACCTAAAATGGGACTTATTTTTACCTATAGCATTGTTAAAAATTCAGTCTGGTCCCACTAGGCAGGTAGGATTGTCATCATACACTATGGGAGGCTGTCTCTCATATACTATTAGAGGCTTAAGGGGTAACATATAGCAGTTAAATGATCTCACCGTTAGACCTCAAAAACAAGCCTTCTGGATAAATAAAAAATTTAATAAAGGTGCTTGAGAGAGACTCCCAGTTAGGGCAATGGGTGAATTTGAATACCAGGAAGAATGAAAAGAGACAAAGACCTCAACAGACCAGATCAAATTTAATGAAAGTTGAATAGGGACTCCAGAGTGACCCAAGGAGAGTCAGGAGACAGGAAACAACTGGGGGCAAGGGTTGAGGGACCTTAAGTTAGATCATGGGTGGGTGTAGGGTTGAAGGTGACTAGATGGTATGTGCTTTGCCAAGTTTGTTGTTTCAGCAAGAAGTTGATTACACAGGCCTGATTCTGGGAACCTACTTTTGAGCACATCTCCTGCTCAGCCAGGTGTAGGCTGCTTGGAGGAACTCAGACCCCTGTCACCTGGGGAGTGGCAGAGTGGGCTTTTTGAGATTGCAGTTTCCCATCATTTGAGACCCTGAGGGGATATAAAAGGTTGAGGGGCATCATGGTCTTTTCTGGCTACTTCCTGCTGACAGCAGTGTCGAGGGTCACTGGGGCTAGGGGTTTCAGGGACCAAGTCTGCATTGGGCAGGGTGATGTAATCAAAGCCTCGTGTTGCCTGTGGTAATAGAATGGCCTTGTCTTGTTCCCAGGTAGTGGCCTGAGTAAAGGCAGTCATCCTTTTAAAGAGAAACTTTTGAAAAAGATTAAGAAAACAGGGTCCAAGAAAGAGGATTACTGTTAAAGGTCCTAGTAGGGTGGGCAACCAGGTGGACATGCAAGAGCAAATCCCACCATGATGCCCATTAGAGTGATTCCCATTGATGGTTGAGTGCTCCTGCAACTGAGTTAGGGTTTCTTGGACTACTCTCAATTCATAAGCATAGAAACAATACTCTTCCTGTGAAAAGGCACAAAGTCCTCCTTGTGCAGCAGTAAGGAATGTCCACATCTACTTTGGAGGACCACTGTGGCCAGTGAGTTGAGCTGTCATTGTAAGGCTAGGGCTGATTGTGTAAGGGCTGTATGGACCTTTCTGACCTCCTGGGTTAGCCCCTAGTACTGGACTCCAATACCAGTGGCTCTGAGGACTCTGCCTGATGTGACTTACAATGGGAACCAGAAGTGAGATTGAGGCTCGTGGTGTGAACATCACCAGTAGGTTTCCTGGGAACCATCAATGAGCTGACATCCATCAAAGAAAAGATCTAATTGGGCCATAATTCCATCCCAAGTGAAGGAGTTAGGGGTTAGGGGAAGGATTTGAAATGTTCCTTTGCCCTTAAGGGTGGTGAGGGAAATGTTCCTCCCAATCCAAGAAGCTAGGTAAAGGAGGCAAAAGAGGTGTGGAAGCATGATCCTCTAAGGCATGGGGAGCTTTATTATAAAGTAGGATGAGCAGGCAGAAGTGGAAAAAGGAGATTTGCATGGCAGTAAAGTTCATAAACGTGCCCTGAAGCCAGAGGTCAGTGATATAGGAGAGGAAGGACTCTATAGACAAAGGTTCTTGGGGGCCAAAAATGTGAGTATACTCAATAAAGTAGGCAATCAATTTAGCAAAGAGCTGTACAGAGAATACCTTACCTGGTCTAGCCTGATGCAAATTCACAGGTCACCTCCTCTGTAAGAGGGGAAGTCTGGTAATTGTTAAGGATGTGGGACCTGTAGGGACAGAGAAATATTGTGGTGAATTGGAGCACTTGAGCCTGGAAATATGAATAAAGGAGGGATGGCCTTCAAGTTTTGCAGCAGTGAATGTTGTGTGGATAGCCTTGAAGGGACCCAACCACTGGGTTGAAGGAAGGAGGACTGCATGAGTTAGAGAGAGGACAAATATACTTGTTCTCTGTAAAAGGGGAATGCATGAATTTCTTGGCAAGCAGGGTCAGATTCAAGCTTGGGGAGAGAGTGGTCTGTATGCTCTGAAAGTGATTCTCAAAGGTGGGTAGGAGAGGAAACATGAATGTAGTTGAGAGAGCAGAGGAGGAGATTGTAGCCCAGAGGGAAAGTAGAGGCTGCTAATAAAAGATGTCAAAGACACTCAGGTGAAGATGCTTTCTAGGTAAGGTTTGAAATTTAAGGAGAGCCAAGGCAACAAGTTTAATCCAGTCCTAATGGGTTTCCATAGTGAGTTTTCTAAAGTTAGGTTTTATGGATCAATTGATTCGCTCAACCTTGCAAGAGGATTGGGGTGATAAGGTATATAAACTTTCCAGGTAATTTGAAGGAGCAGGGCAACCTGTCAGGTGATGAAAGAAGTAAATTCAGGCCTGTTATCTGACTACAGAGACATAGGAAGGCCAAAATGGAGATGATTCCTTTTATAAAGATAGAAGCCGCACTGACCATTCTTATGTTGGTTGTAGGAAATGCCTCTACCCAACTGGAGAAAGTGCCCACCAAGACCAGTAATTTTTTTTTTGTCGGTAGTGGGGCTTGAACTCTGGGCTTGGGCACTGTCCCTCAGCTCTTCAGCTCAAGGCGAGCACTCTACTGCTTGAGCCACAGTGCCACTTCCAGTTTTTGAATGGTTTATTGGAGATAAGAGTCTCATGGACTTTCCTTGCCTGGGCTGGCTTTGAACGGTGATCCTCAGATCTCAGGGAGCAACTCGCCTGGTAACTAGGGAAGAAAGGAGGTTTTAGATTCAAATGGGGATGAGATTTCTGGCAGACAGAATAGGATTCAGTCAATTCTCATGAGAACCTTCGATCCTCAGAACTTAGGTAAACTTGAGATCATAAAAAAGAAGTCAGGGAGTGCAGATTCGAATGCAACAAGTGGTGCAAATATCTGAGAACGGAGGAGGAGGATTGCCTTGGTAATACTATGTGATTCTGAAGGTACTATCAGTTTTGATACCTGCTTCCCTGTTGAGAAATGAAGTCCTCCTCTTCTGGAGGATCAAAAGGTCAGAGAGGAGTAGGAGATTGAACCAGAAAGAGGTATTGTGGTACAGGGAGAGTCTGGGCTGTCTCCTTTGCCAATTTTTCAGCCTAATTATTTGATTGGGATATGTAAAGGCCATCCCTCCGGTGCCCCCTGCAGTGAATTATAGCTGCTTTAGAGGGCAGGAGAGTTGGCCACTGGAGTTCTTCAATGAGATTCCTGTTAACAATGGTAGTGCTCTTTTGAGTCAGGTAAATTCTTTCCAAATAAGAATGTTGGGGCAAATAATATTGCAGGCATATTTTGAATCTGTGCAAATGTTAATGACCTTGCCTTTGGCCAAAGAGACCTCTCCTTAAGGTCATGAGTTTGGCCTTTTGGGATGAAGCTTGGGGGCATAGAGAAGCAAGAGGCATCATCATGCTATCCTTCAATAATGAAGTATTCCACCTGGAAGGGACGAGTTTTGTTTTGTTGTTGTTTTGTTTTGTTTTGTGAGCTACCTTATATAAACCAGTCACTGTCCTCAGAGAGGTGAGTGTCATGAATATGGGTAAAGGGGTTCAGAGTTATACTGATGGCTTCCATATAGGAGTCAGAATATCAGAGGGATGCTGACTGGCAGGGAGGGGTAGCAGGGTTAATGCCTTTGTACTAGTGGAAAGACACTTGGGAATCAACAGAATAGCTTGGAGTAATTGTAGACTGGAGGGAGGTAGAGATAAGAAATCCCGGAGGCTAAGTAGGTCTTTAACCTAATGAAAGGAGAGGACATTGAAGGAGTTTGTTAGCTTCAGGAAAAAGGATTGAGGTAGCAGTGAGGATGCAAAGGCAAAGGGTCCACTACAGAAGACAGTGTCCAGTTGTTTTGAGAGGTAGGCTGTAGGTTGAAAGGTGTCCCCCTCCTTCTGACACTGTACTTATCTGAAGGCTTGTACCTTTTCTGAGTGTATGAAGAGGTAGAATGGTTTAGAGGGATTAGGGAGATATGAGAGGTTGCTTGACTGAAAGATTTCTTTAATGCTTGCAGGTTAGGGACTAAAGTAGAAGCACGTGTACATGGCTCCTGAAGTTAGACTTTAATTGCTTCACATAGGGGTTGGGCCAGGAGGGATAAATTAGGAATCCAGATTCAGGAGATTCTGGCTCTTAGGAGTCAGAAAGCCCAACCATCAGTAGAGATTAATTCAGGACCTCCAGATAATTAACATCGCCAAATTTCCTATTTTTCCTATCATCCTCAATTCTTATCCCCACACACACTGCCAAGTTCTTCACTGTGTTAGATCTTAATTTTTTTATTGTGAGAATACCATACAGAGGAGTTACAATTACATGGGCAAGGTAATGAGTACATTTCTTATCAAGCATTGTTGCCTCCTCGTTGTTTCCCCTTCCCATCCCTAAAGATGCCATCTTTACTGTCCCCTGAGACCCTTCCTTGCAGCTTTTGTTAACTTTACTTCACAACTGTTAACACGAACAGTTCTCCTACAGGACTTGTGGGACAGTCCTCACATTTTCAGCCAAGCCTTGCAGCAAGCTCCTTTCCCTCCACCACATCCCTAGCTGTTTAATTCAATATGTGGATGACCTTCTCCTTTGCAGCCCCACTGAACATCTGTGCTGACAACACACCAGAAGCTTACTTGCTGCTCTAGATACCTGGAGATATCGGGCTCTCTAAACAGAAGGCCCAAATGGTATCTACCTCTATCACCTATCTCAGGCTCTGCATTTCTCCAGAACAAGGCTCTATTCCTTCTGACTGCCTGAAATTACTCATACACCTCTGCCTTCCACTAAGATGGGAGTGGTATGAGATGGGGTGAGGATTTTGGCATGCAACAGTCAGGAGACAATGGGTTTCAGTCCCCTAAGGATAGAGAGACTTAGTAGTTATTGGGGTAAGTTAATAAATGAGGCACTTGTGTGTCTCCAAGATTTTTCATGAATTAATTAGAGGTGCTCTAGACCCAAAAAGGAGGGAGGTTCTATAGAGGGGGAAGCGACTTGGGGAAAGAATGGTCCCCTCCAGGTGCTTTCTATAAAAGAACACTGGTAGCAGAGTTCAGGGGAGGAATGTGGAAGGAAGCTTCCAACTTGTGGTACAAATCCTGGTACAGAAGAATTGAGCATCTTGGCACAATATTTTTTTTAAATGGATGTGAATGGATCAACCAAATATGCACAGCATCTCCCAAGTTCTAAGTGGATATTTGTGGGTTCCTGAGAGTCTCGCTATGGGCGTTTAGCTCTGGAATAAGAGTAATTGTTCCAATGTCTGACACAAATTAAAAGGTCTAACCAGCCACTATCCCGTTTACTCTGGTCTCCATGGACTCCTCAGGCTCTGCTGGAGAGTCTAGGAAGTCCAGGCGTCTTCATTCCAAGAGCTGGTGGCAGAGGGTTTCTAGAGTTTCCATGATAGACACCAAGGCTTGGGGTGGTCAACTCTGGGGGCACCAAGGCTTTGGATGGCCAACTCTGGGACGTGGCATGCATTTCAAACTCTCAGGGACCATTTAGGAGAGAAACTAGAATCTTTGCCTTACAATGCCTGGAGAGATTTGCTCCAAGGAGGAATGGCCAATGTTGAATGTAGGCGATCAAATGGTGAACAACCTCTGGTCTAGAGATCATCAGGGAGAGAAGGGTGGGAGACAGAGGGTGGGGGGTTAGAAGAGTTTACCAACCCATTCAATAAAGACCTAGGTCAAGATCTTGCCTCGCTTATGTTGGCTTAAGCAGCTAGTGCCATGATCCAGTGAGGGTGAAAACTGTGGTCATATATAGGCTGCAATTTAGCCACGAGGTTCTACCCTTAATTAGCTCTAGGAACCAATTGTCTCTTTGAAAGCTGTTGTTCTAGAAAGGGAAAGGAAATATGAAGAGGGAGAGAGAGAGAGGAGAGGAGAGGAGAGGAGAGAAAGGAAGAGATAGAGTTTGAAGTGGAAAGATTTTCCCCTGAGAACACTAACCTGGGTTTCTACAACAAATATTAGGGAAAAGGATGTATTTGAAAGCAAGAATAATGAAAGCAAATAAAGACACCAATCACAACAGACAAAATCAACTTTAATGGAAGTTGAAGAAGGATGCCAGGGAGACCTGAGGAGAGTTAGGAGAAACGAGGCATACTAGGAACAGGAGTCGCCGGACTTTAGGTAGGATCAGAGGTAGAGGCAGGTTCAAAGATGGCTAGATGATACGTGCTTTGCAAGTTTGTTGTTTTAGCCTGAAGTTGATTACACAGGCTTGGTTCTGGGAACCCACTCTTGAGAAAGTGCCCTGCTCTGCCAAAGTGTGCCCTGCTTGAAGGAACTAAGTCACCTGTCACCTGTCACCTGAGGGGCTTGGGGTTGGGGGAAGGAGTTGGCTTTTGAGATGACAGATTCCCATCAGTCCCAGCAGATCTAACAAGGTTTGATCACACATAAAAGCACGGTGATTATTATCTAGAAAAAAAAGAAAAGAAAATGTCCAACCATTAATACCCCTTAGAAGAGGGACATTGTTGTGATTTTTTTCTACTACACAGATCTCAAGTGGCAGAGACTGCTCTGTGGATCCACCATGGCCAAGTAAAATCAGTTTCTCCTGGGTAGAAATATAGCCTTGACCTGGCTTCAATGTGCAAGTTCACATTCAAAACACCTGCTGAATAGCTAGTATATGTATTGGACAAGCAGAAGAGGTCAAAATTTATATACATCTGACCTTATAAGCTGATGCTAAGTGAAATGATAGGGACACAAGAGATTTTTATCTTTCTTGCTGCTCTTTTTAATGTTCTATAATGTACTATGTGAATATTTTGTTTCTTTGTATGTTCTTCCCCCATGGTATAACCCCTGTTGTCACTGTATTTGATTCTGGTGTCCTGCATCTTGTTTATACATTTTTTTCTAATTTGGGGAGAGGAAGGGGAAATATCAAAATACTGAAATAAGAATACAGGATGACCCATTGTAACAAGATGTACAGACACCATTTTGAAAACGAACTTTACCACTCTGGTGGGGGAAGAAGGAGTTGGGGAGATGGGGAGGAAAGGGATTGTAGGGGACAAAAAAGAAGGGGGTAGCAATGATCGATAGGAAAAAATGGACTCATTACCTTGCTCATAGAACCTTAACACCTCTGTACATTATCTTTACAATAATATTATATATATATATATATATATATATATATATATATATATATAACATATGTAAACCACCTGTTCATTCCCTCAATAAAATTTCTAGCTCCCTCCAGACAATGAGAACAATAGCATTGCTTTAGTCATGCAGCAGAAGCTTGAGAAATCAACCACTTACCTGGATAAATGAACTATATCAGCTTCCTCACACCCTAAATGACAAATTGGTGTAGGTCAGATGCCACAAGAGCAAAGGGCCTGTAATTAAGAAAATTTTTATCACTACTCTGAAATAGCTTGTGGGGCCCCAAAACCTGTTGGCTCACTCCAATTATAGGCAGTAAGTAAAAAGCCACCTGCAGAGTCTGGCCCACTCTTGCCTATGAGGGGGCCTATCATGGAAATGGCAATACAGACTCTGATAAGTATACATGTAATACATCCCTGTGCACCCTAAGCTATGAATTCATCCCACAACCTCATACTGTCTCAATGGGGACCGTGTGAACTGGGTTTCTTGGATTAGTAAAAGCCAAAACAAAACAGCACTCCTACAAAAGGATATCACTACATCAGACTATACCTCCGGGACTTGTAATCCCGTGAATTTCACAATGAGTAAATTGGTCAGAGCACCAATTTACTGACAGATTACAATCCATATCTATGGATGGAGCAGGGACCCAGAAATTCTAGTCTATTTCAAGAGCATTACAGTCAGCCATAAAGCTGAGTCTATGAAGAGATGGGAAAGACAGAGAACCATATATCCTCCACAACCAAAAATATGTTCATGGAGTTATCACAGACTATAGTTTAATCTGTTAATGTCTCCAGCTTTGTCTGTGGAGGGAATAGTATGATGGGTCAGTGGTCTTTGGAGCAAATATACTGAAATCCCAAGCACCCTATGTTGCAACTGTTTTCCAATTGAAAAAATGCACCAGCTGACGCATTTAAAAACAATTCTACTATTAGAAGGTTTTGCCTCACATCATTAAAAATTCCATTTAAGGAAGTGATGGGAAAACAGACATGTTCGAGTCAAAATTGTGTAACAATTCAGCCCAAGAGACTAAATGATGGGAGAGAACCAAACTATACTAAATTGGACCTGCAACTTCTGCCTAATTTCACGCATCCCCAGTGTGCATGGAATGATGTCACAATTGAGGTAAATTGGGAGGGCCCTGGACTTGATCAGATTTGTAAAAAAAGAGAATATGTTGTTTTACCCAAAGACTGGTCAGAAATGTACATTGACCAGGAAAACAATTAGAGGTTCCAGTCTACAAAAATTATGCACCTTGGCAAGAGCAGCAGGCATTAAAAATTGGACGGACAATGGACATGTTAAACAATTAATATGGTTATAGGCTATTCTTCATAAAATTGCCAGAACTCTCACTCTACAAGTTCAGCAGTGGTCTTAGACACACAATGCTATCTAACAAATACTCTTATATTTACTGGCCTCTGAAGGCAGAGTATGTGGGAAGTTTAACCTAAGCAACTGTTGCTTACAGATAAATAATAAAGGACAAGTCATAAAAGAGTTCAAAGATCAAATGAAAAATATTCCCAGGTCCCAATCTAAACTTGAAAGTGTTGGAACACAAGGGGATTATTTTGATGGTGGTTACCAAATATTAGGAAACTCTAGCCCATTTATTAATTGGGTTCTTGTTTTTTTGAGGATTTGTTTTGGGGTGGTTTAATTTTTGAGCTCTAAGTATATTTTAGATATGAGGCCCTGGTCTGATGCATAGCTAGTATAGATCTTTGCCCATTCTGTGGGCTTTCTATTTATCTTGCTACCTGTGTGCTTTGCCATGAAGAAACTCTTCAATTTGATGCAATCCCATTTATCCAGTTTTTCTTTGATTTGCTGTGATTCTGAATCTTTAAAGAGCTACTTGTCAAAAGAAGAAGTTAGAATGGCCAATAGACACATGAGGAAAAAATGGTCAACATCTCTGGCCATAAAAAAAATGCGTATCAAGACAACATTGAGATTCCACCTCACCCCAGTTAGAACGGCCATTATAAAGAAAACCAACAATAACAGATGCTGGTGGGGATGTGGCTAAAAAGAAATGCTACTACATTGTTGGTGGGAATGTAAACTTGTTCGACCAGTCTGGAAAGATGTATGGAGATTTCTCAAAAGACTAAATATAGAGATTCCCTATGACCCAGCAGTCCCACTCCTGGGCATTAATCCAATGGACCACAAACCAGGCCACACTAATTCCACCAGTACAACCATGTTCATTGTAGCATTGTTTACCATAGCTAAGATATGGAATCAACCCAGATTCCCCTCAGTGGACCAATGAATCAAGAAAATGTGGTATACATAAATGTGCTGTACACACCCACACACATACACACACACACACACACACACACACACACACACACAAACACATATACACACACACACACAAAATGGAATCCTATGCCTTCATCATAAAGAATGACATTGCCACATTTGTAAGGAGGTGGAAAGACTTGGAAAAAAATATATTAAGCAAAGGAAATGACCCAAAGAATCATAGGTTGAATAGTTTCTCTCATTTGTAATCATTACAATGTGCTTATAAATCTCTGATGGACTGTAAAAGACAAAAAACTTCACTTGGACGTGATAAATTACAAAGGACTCTAAACATTCACATAGTGAGAGCAAAAGAGGTTATTCTTAAGAGAGGATTGCCAGGGCTAAATACCTCTATGCATTTGATCATATACAATGATGCTTATTGAAAGGAACTTCAAGACATGGAAACAAGAGGGTTGTTTTTTTTTTTTCATTTTACTGTTTGCAGATGTTTTTTTTCTTCTTTTTTCCCCTTTTGTCAATGTTTTTAATTTCTGTATCCTTTGTCTGGTGTGTAAATTTATCTGATTTAGAGAAGGGCAGTGGAAGTACAGAAAACATGGGACAAAGGAAGAAACAATTCAATGGTGATACTCACTAGACAGTATGTTGGAAATGAAGTATCCCACTTAGGGGGAAAGGAGGCCGGGAAGGAAAAAAATTAGGAGGGAGGGGGTGATACTGTTCAAAAAGAAATGTACTCATTACCCGACTTATGGAACTATAACCACTCTGTGCATCACTTTTACAATAAAATTTCTTTTAAAAAGTAAATGCCTAAGCAATAACCAAAAAACTCTCAAATATTAGAGGACTCAAAACCCTCAATATTATTGTGGGTCTATTACTAAGAGCCTATTCACTACTTCCTTTCCTAGTACCTCAGGTTATAAAATTTGTCTACAAATTTATGGAAGCTATGAAACATTAACAAGTCAGTTCCTCTTATATGATGTAAAAATATATATCAACCAATAAGGTAAGAGGATGATCTTTAACCCTAAATGGGCCTAGGCATGATATAAGGAACGAGCAGATGGATGGAGAGGAGCTCAGCTGACACTATGTAGGAAAAGCTGAGGCCTGGCATCAAAGGCTAGGGCTCTACCACTTGAGTCAGAGCACCACTTCCCACTTTTTCTGAGCAGTTTATTGAGAAATGTAACAGGATGAAATATGTTCCCTGAAGCATTTATAATTACCCATCAGGAAACGTCCCATGTGTTGGGAATACAGGGTTGTGTTACCATTCCGGATTGTCATTCCATTTTTTTCTTCTCCAAATTACCTATTTTTGCCAAAACGCAAACTCCTCTCAGTGCTGGACGTAGCTCTGAGTTAGAATGTGTACTGATTATGGACACAATACCTGGGCTCAATCACTAGCGGCAGAATAAAAGTCTTACTAAGTGAAAAGAAATGAAATTAACCTTGTAATTTCAGTCATTAAACAAACTCCTTATAAGAGACAACATGGAATACAGAAACATCAACTCTAGAGGAAAAATACACCCATCTGAGGGGAAGCACACTGGGAGTCAAGGGCCAACGTCAAGGAACTGCTAAACGACAGTGTCAATGGGGCATGTTGGCTTCAATTTTGGTCTGGACGATGGCCTCCTCATCTAGTCACCCACTCAGCACAGTGGGTAGATGCATTATAGAACTCTCGGAGAGGACCACTGGTATTGAGGGGAAGGAGGTGACATCTTGCATTTGTATTTGCTTACCATGGTGGCTGGATATAGGACATGAAGTTCAGGAAGAAAGATGTTCCAATGGCTAGCAGGGCTAGGAATGGCAATTGAGCCAAGACTACAAAACAGTGGGGGCAGGAAGAGAAAATACAGGTGATGAGATCAGTGCTAATGCCAGAGGACCCTGGAGAGGGGAAGGAAAAATTCTCAGTGGGGAAAAGAATTATGCCAAGGGAGAAGGTGAGGAAAAGCGCCCGTGAATGGCAGAATGGGGCTAGGAGGCCAGGTGTAAGACTTCAGTTTACTGTGAGCTGCTCTAGAAGACAGTCTCTGGTGAAGCAAAGCTATGGGGGAAAAAAGGAGTACTATAGGCAACTGGCTCAGGTGCAAAAGGGCAAAGTACGGGCCTTTTCTGAGAGGCTTGGCCCCTGAGAATAGAGCTTAGAGACACGACTACAGATGTCAGCACTTGGTGATGTAGAGCACAAGTGTAGACATCAGGTTGTAGCACAGTGGCAATACATTGAAGTACAGAGCCTGTCCCTGACATGAGGCCTCTGAAGGACAAGGCCTGTTTATTTGGCCTGGCTAGGGTGTCTAGGTACTGCTGGGTTAGCTTGGCTATGGATGAAAGAAAACGGTGGTTTGTCCTAGCTGTGTGTGTTTGGCCCACTCATTTTACATAGTTACACAAGACAGGGTCTGATTCTTTTTTACTTTCAGAGGGCAGGGCACTATGATTCACTCTAGCTATAGAGGATGGTCTTGGGGGTTTGCCCTGACTGTGGAGAGTAGGGCCTGCTATACACCCTGTCTGGGTAGAAGGTAGCCTACTGTTTTAGCCTGGCTGATAGGCTCAGAATGGCAGGGTCTAGTGCACTGGTATGCTAATTATAGAAAGCAGAGTGCAATAACATTGGCCAGCTTAAAGGGGAAAGATGCCCTGGCTTGGAGGCTCTGATGGGCAAGGCCTATTAGTTTCTCCTGGCTGGTGGTTGGTTTTGGCAGTTCATGATGGTACCTAATGATTTGGCATAGTTGTACAGTACTGTGCTTTCCCCTGGAAAATGTGAGAACTTGTAATATACGATGGCTAGACAATATAGGGCCTGTTGATTTGCCTTGCCTGGTCCTCTAAAGAGCACGGCCTCCATTTATTGGAATGGGAAGGAGTACAGCACTTGTTCTTGAAATGGCTTTGAAGAATGGAATCTACTGATTTTTCCTAGCTATTGGAAGAGAGCTTTGTGCTTTAGCTAGGCTAAAGACAGCTGGGCCAGGTAGTTTGCCTTGACTGCCAAGGGCAGGTTCTAGCCTGATTGCTTATTTAAAGTGCCTATTAAAGTGCCTATTAAAGTGATAGTTGGTTTGGCCTAACTGAGGAGAAATAGATCTGCCAGCTTGGTGAAGTTTTGACTGCCTACAGGAGGACCTGACTTAGGTACGGGACTATTTTGAGATGGATGATGAGGTCTGTGGTTGTAAGGTGTAGTACCTGGTATGTTTCAGGGACATATGGGAGCACAAGGAACTGAATGACTTAGTTTAAGAGATGAGGGTAATCAAGGACTACTCTGTTGGTCTGGCCACAGAGATCAGGGGGCTGGGGTGGAGGCCATATGGTGGAGATCAGAGCCTACTTAGGAGAGGGACAGGGAGGTTAGGGCTGATACCCTAAGGGCTACTGTGGAGAAAGCAGCCTGGCTGAATTACCCTGCTTCAGAAAGTGTGGCCTGCCCAAGTAGCACGGCTAATGAGATCAGGGATGAGAATACAGACATACTATTGAGAATGAGGCCTAGAAACATGGCTTGGTTTCTGAGATTGAGCACTAAACATAAATGGAGAACCCTGGTAGAACGTTATCTACCAGGGTTTCATGCCTGTGTACATCAGAGCTGGACCTTAATGCTTAGCTAAAGAGAAAGAGTTCTGACATGGTGGCCTGGTTACAGGAATCTTGGGTTGCCCAGGAGAACAACTGGGCAGCTCAGGACTTGCCATGGCATGTCAGTTATGGCCACATAGAGTAATGCAGCATGGAAATCACAGGTGAACTCTGATGCCCTATTATGGAGAAAGGAACCTAAGGAAGTGGACCAGTTCTGAAGATATATGCCTGCCTGGAAGTTGCTGCTGAAGAGATAAGATTGGGAAACAGCTGCACTGCTGTAGTGAATAGGACCTTGTTGACTGCCCTGATTACAGGATTTAGGCCTAACTAGGAAATGGGACAGTGGAGGTCAAACCTGCACAGATGTGGCAACAGCTACAATCAGGATATTTATGGATGTCCTGGAATGGAGATCAGAGCTGTATCTTGAGGAAGAACGTGTATCTGGGGAGAACATGTCCAGGCAAAGTGACCAAGTTGCAGACCTTTATCGCTGCACAGACAGCACTGTCTTGGTATCAAGTACTGCCTGCATAGCTTGACTGAAAATCTGCCCAAAGGGCAATGATTAAAATCAGGGTCTTCCTGGATGGCTAATCTATAGAAGCAAGAGGATGCAACCCCTGACCAGAAGGTTGGAGACATCTTGGTTTGCCTGGTTGCACAGTCACATAAACGGCTAGTCACATAAATTAGGCATGGTTAATGGCTGGTTGAAAAGATCTGAGTCTGCAAATGTGGCAGGGCCATGGTAGTCAGAATCAGCCAAATGGAAGCAATGGGGGCAATCAGTGTCTTCCTGTGTGACCTATCTATGTAAATCTTGGCCTGGCATAATGACCAATTTTCCAAGATCTGGGGCTACTGGATGAAAAGAAACTGGACCTCAGGAGTGGTCTGGGTGTTGTAGAGTGGTTGATAAGGGCATGTCTGGTTGCTTAGGCCCCTGAGATGTTCCATACTTGGAGATGTGTGGGCATAGATGTGTAGTAAGTAATATACATCATGTTGGGATCCAGATAAATTGCTCTGCAGAATATGGCCTGGTTGAGTGGCCTGGTTGTGGGGATCTTGGCCTGCACGTTTGATATATCCCTGGAAATCAGCACCAGACTCAGACTGCTCTGGAGAAAACTTCCTGGGAGAGTGGCCCAGTCACTAATATCTGGTCGATAAAGAATTTGGAGATGAGCACTTGCCATGAGGTGGCCGTGTTTGTGATCAGGGTATGTCTGGGTGTTGGGTCCCCTAAGATCAGGTTTTGACATTCACGCACTGGTATGGAGATCAGTGCCCAGTGAAGTTGCCCAGTTCTTGGATTTCCAGGTGTATGTAATGGTAATGCGGGCCCAAACATCAGGACATGACAAAGGTACAATGAATGCACCAGAGAATAGGGCCTAGAAAAGTGTCTTATAGGGAGAGATTCAAGCCTGCCTGAGTGACCTGCCCCAGACATAAGGGTGGTACCTAATGCACTGCTTATGGAGAAAGATGCCTGGCAATGTTGCCCAAGTGCAGAAAACATCAGGATGGGACCCACAGGAACTGCTGTGGCCATTAGGGAAAAGTAATGCTCCCCAGGTGCTGAGACAGAGTTTGCAGGTGGAGTACAGAGTCAGACATTACGTTAGGACCCAGATGAACTGCTCCTCAAAACATGGCATTGTTGAGTTGCCATTATAATGGGATCATACCTTGCATGGATGAAGTAGCCCCAAGTCTGGGTCATTTACAAATGCACAGCTGTGGAGACAACCTGGCCTGACAGAATACTCAGGTTGTCAAGATCCCATGATACTGGTTGGTAAGAACCTGAAACTAAGACCTCCCATTATATGACAGTGCTGCTAATCAGGGCCTGCCAGGATAGTGTGACCATTAAGATATGTGGAGGAACTCCATGCATGGCAGTGGAGAACAAGATTTGGCAAAGTTGCCAATTTCACCTCAAACTCAGTGGCAGTCATCAAAACAAAAACAAAAAAGTGCACTGGGGAGGATGTCGGGGAGAAATGTGCAGTGCAGACAGTCTCCAGTTGCTGGTGGGCATGGGAACTAGTTCACCACTGTGGAAATCAACATAGAGGTTCTCAAAGACTTAAAATGCACTTTCCCTATGACCTCATCATATCACAGTTGCACATGTTTGCAAAGAAGATATACCATCATACCAGGAAGACACCATGTTTCTTGAGCAGTATTCACGGGACCCAAGTGATAGCATTAAACAAGTTGTCCAATAGCACATGAATGGATAAAAGTATTCATACATAAATGTCTATGATATATATATATATAACATACATAATGCATTGTAATATTGGCATATTACATATTACATATAGAAAAACATGTCTATGCTATATAATGTATAGGCATATATGTATCATTGTACAGTCTACAACAATTACTGATTATTGTGAGAAAGTTGTCTATCATTTTTATAATGCTTATCATCTTGCTTCAATTTCTCTAGTAAGGCAAAGACTTGTGGTTAAAGTGACAGCTTAGAATGATGGTTACCTTCATACCTTTCTGGTAACTGGGCCAATGCCAGAGATAAACACACATTCCAACAGGGTTCTTAGAAACTTCAAGAGGAAACATTGCCAGAATTCCATTAAAAGGAGGGGAGAAGAGAATATGCAAAAAAAAAAAAAAAAAAAAGGATAGCATGTATCCCCAGTTGATTCAAAAACCCAGAATGAAGCCTGTCCCTAGGACAGTTTATATACCTTGTTCATCCTGCAAATCACCTAATACATTAGGAACACACATACACACTCAGCCTCACATAGCTCCTCATAGAGAAGGTCACAATTCCCCCTTTTAATGTAATTTTCTATTAATGGCTTTCCAGTTAATATATGATTATATCCCATGTCAATCATTAACCCTGACATCTGGAGCTCCTGTGACCAGCACTCAGACTTTCTACCTCTGGAAAGTGAGGCTTCTGCCCTGAGGCTCCTTTCATTTCTGTTCTTCCTTCCCTGATTTTGGGTGTTCTTCCCAGACAAGCAAGCCATGCTTGAACATGCCCTACTTTTTGCAGACTCTAGATATCTACACCACACTCTGCCCCCTTTTCTTCACCCACTTGTGTTTAAAGCATGTGAACGCCACTCAACTAAGTTAAAAGTTGCTTTGGCTAAGCAGGTAGAACTGCAATCTTCCTGGAAAAAAAGGCCCATTTAAGAGATATTAAACGGTTGACATAATATTATCTTAATCTATTTCACTTTAAAAATAGCAGTTAGCATGGACCCTTCATTCTCTTATTTTGTATTTTATTTAGTGTTTTTGGAGATTGATACACTACATAGTCCAGACTGCTCTCAAATGCACACTTCTCCTACCTTATCCCATCCATTGCTGGGAACACAGGCCTGTATCACCACACCGGGATACAGCTACCTTATTTAAGTGCTTCAAATACGGCAAGGAATTGCCACTTTTTCTATAGTGAAAAGTGTTGAGATGTAGGTCCGTGTAAAGAGGGTAGATTTAGCATTTACCAGCCCTTATTGAGTAAAACAAGTTAAAACAGTTCTATGTAAGCCAAAGAAAACCAACATTTAAATGTGAATGCTTAAACAATCCAAACTGAAGAGACGAGCTAGAAAAAAATAAATCTTAACTCAGGGGCAAAAGCAGAATTTTTGAGAGAGAAGAAACAGGAATTAATGATCAACAGTGGGACTGCTGTCAAATGGTTCCAGGCTTACAGAAGTTTTGGTGACCTGCAGGTAATGATGTAGCAGGCATCCTATTCAATACAGTGAAGTAGGTTGTGGACACCTTAGGTGTTGTAGATGATGCTCACAGAAGTCATAGTTCAGATGAAAAGAGGGTGAGATCCATTCCCTATACATGCTCTCTGAAAGGGTTGGATTTAGAAGAGGAGGGTGAGGGAGCAATGTTCACCTAACACTAGCAGGACTAGGAGTAGCAATTGAACCCAGGCCAAAAGACCCATGGGAGTCCTCATGGCAGAATATCAAGTTGGGGTTGGGAGAGGAGCCCAGGAAACCTAGTGAAGGGGAGAGAAAACACTTAACCAAGGAAAGAAACATGCCAAGAGAGGATGGTGAGGAAGAGCTCCTCTAAATGGTAAGATTGTGCTAAAAAGTCAGGTGCAGGACCTCAGGATAAAGAGAGATGCTCTAGAAGAAAAGCCTTTATAAGACCAATCCAAGGGGGATAGGAATACTATGAGCAGTTGCCAGATACAAAGGGAGGCAGCAGAAGGCTGACCTTTTCTGAGTGGCATGGCTCTTGAGGATGCTACCTGGAATAGACGCAGGACTGCAGAAAGCAGGACCTGGTAATATACAGCAGCTGTGGAAAAGTGTGTGGCAAAATGGCATTTTGGTAAAGAACACAGCCTATCTTCGAATCGGGGCTCTGATGAGCAAAACCTCCTGATTTGACCTGCCTATGGAGTATAGGGCCTGCTGGATGAAACTGGTTCCAGATGAAAAGTTTTGCTGTTCTAGTCTGACTGTGTGTGTTGGGTCTTAATAACATATGTCCAACAGCAGTCACTGCAGTACAGGAGGGGGTGTGAGTGGAGAGAGTGGATGAGGGTGACTTTGGCTGCAGTAAATTATGTGGATGTGTACAAATAGAACAATGAAATTGTTGACATTCTTTTATGAAGAGAGAGGGAATAAGGGAGTGTGACAAGAGCAGATGAAGTTAATGGAGTACACTGCATGCATATAAGCAAAGGACACATGGAAACCCACTTGCGCCACTAATATTTACCAATACAAAAAGTATTAGAACACAGAACTGCATATAACCTGTGGGAAAGACACTCAGGACGAGAACAAGCATGTGCAAACTTCAGGAGGTGGATCCTGTCCAGTGTTATCAAGGAACAGAAAGGAGGCCTGTGTGGTCGAGCCCTAGGCAGGGAATTGTGACACGAGAGAGTTTGGCAATGACCCCTGGAAGCTCAGAAGATAAAATAGGATAAATGCAGACAAGTATGTCAGGCAAGGTGTAGTTCATAGTGCATTATCCTTCTCACCACTGCCTGAGAAGAGGAAAGTGCAGTGTAGGAGAATCCTGGGGAGATGACCTCACTCAGCCATGAGAGATCTGTCCATCCGGAAGTAACAGGAGCTAGTGGCAGATCACCTTTTGTCAGGCATACCCAAGCACTGCCAAAATCCTTCCTGAGTTGCACTATAGGAAGAGGTGCTAGCTCCGGGAAATCACACAGCACTAGCTCACTGTCCTTGTAGACACACTCTTAACCTCTTTCCCCAATATACACCTATTGCAGTGCTATCTTCAACTCTTTTTGTATCCCTACCCTCCATTGCAAGAAAACATGGCCATCAAAGCCACCATCCCACCCACTCTCCATAGAAAAATCTACATCCAGCCCCAAAAATCCTCATTCCTGATTATATTCACTTCCTGGTCCTCCTGTCTCTCAACCCATCCCTAGAATCCCTTAGGGACTGACTGGCACCTCGATTGTGGTTCTATTCTGCCCACAGATTGAGCTTCACTGAGATGACAGAAACCAGCTCTGGCACATATAAACCATGTCCATTTAGCCTAAGTATGAGATCTTGTCACATCCCTGGAGATTCCTCCTTTGGGTTGCTGCCAAATCTAACCCTAAATCTCTTTCCCCAAAGGCCAGTCTGATGGAGGAACCAACTACTCGATCCTTGACTGGGCAGGGGAAGTGGCCACTTTCTCAAGAACACATAGACCCATTCCTGACTCCACCAACACTTGGAGCCCTTGGTTCTGGCGCTGCAAACTTCACTCTCCTGCTTGCTCCATAGCAACCCTTCAAAGAAGCAATGTGCTATGCAGGAGAAGAGATATGAACCCACTAAGGCATGAACCTGAGCATACATAAGGTCAACTGTGTATCCCCAGACTGCTCTGTGCTGTCAGCACCATCATGAACATCTTCACTATCTCCAGTTGAATGACAGCATCACCACCATCATCATCCCTACCTCCACCTGCATCAGCCTTACCATCACCATTAATATTTCCATCATCATCATCATCACCATCATCACTATCATCATCGTCATCATCACCATCTTCATAGGGAACAAACAAAGGTCGCTATGTATTATTATCTGTGCCAATTCTCATCACAACCCAATGACTTTTCTTGAAACAGGAGACCAGGACATAGGAAAGTCTATCAGTGTTCACTTCCCCCAAATGGCATGAAGCCAGGTTGGCAGATGTGAGTCCCAGCTCAGTTCTGAAAAGCTGAAATACTGAACCTGGACCAGGAACATGGAAGACCTTCCAATTTTCCAATGCTTGGGAAACCCGAGCCCCCCAAACCTTACGAGAGTCCTAGTATCCTTGTGGCTCCAATTGTGCTCCCTGGTGGAGGTCTGAAGCTTGGTCATCCTAATCAGACTGTGTGGGAGGGGGTAGAAATGTGGCCTTGGTTTGCATGCAGGAGCAGACACTCAACCTGCTTAACCCTCTGTCAACACACATACATCAGGCTGTGTCACTGCCAGAACAACAAGCACTAAATTCATTCTATGAGTGCAAAACTCCTGGCATTTGGGGGTCAGAATATCTGATAATCACAGTAATAATAAGGATTATTCTAGAACTTTCCGTGTCGAGTTTCCTAGCATTGGTTGTAGTTGCCATGGTCTTTGTTGAAGTCTAGACTCCAACAGCAAAGGAACTTGGCATATCACTTCCTAGAGGTGCCCTGGACCATGGTTCTGTCCATCAGGCAAAGGGCCAGCACACCAGGGAACTCAGGCTGCTCTCCCAATAAACTCAGGGCAGTCAGCCATGCAGTTCTACAGCCATGGAGCTGGGTTCTCAGAAACAGTGCTGGAAGAACACCCAAATCTTCAGAGGAAATCCTGGAAAGAGGTGACATTCCTGCACTGCCCCAATCCTTCACCACACACACTCCCAAGACGAAGACCACATACCCAAACTCACACAGATGCCTTCCCTCAGCCACACACTCCAGCACACACAGACACTCTGACTCTCACAATTACACATAGTACTCATGTTCTTGTACATACATAACATACACATAGGCACATAGACACAAACATCCAATTGTCACATAGATATAGGAAAACACACTGAATACATGCACAGAATTACACTTAATCAACATATAGACACACAGTCACCTTGTGCGCATGAACAAAATCACATAAATATAAGACATAGCAAAATAAAGAAAAATTCTTTTTTTTTTTTTTTGGTCGGTAGTGAGGCCTGAATTCTGGGCTCAGGGGTAGTGCCCTACCACTTGAGCCAAACTGCCTCTTTGGCCTTTTTTGCTTATGTGGTGCTGAGAAATTGAACTCAGGGCCTCATGCATGTAAGGCAAGCCCTCTACCACTGAGCCACCTTCCATGCCCCAAGACAGATTCTTAAAAAGAGACATATATAGGGTCACTCACATGACACATTCACCAACATATACACTCTCACAATCACACATCCATACAACATGTACTCAACCACACACACACACACACACACACACACACACACACACACTCACACATACACAAAGATGGAATACCCAGACTCATCCATGCACACCTGATAACACATCAACATACCAGCAGACCTTCACACACAGAGTCCGGTGCAGCAACTGCATCCTGGTCTGCAGAGGTTTTGTAAACCCACAGAGTAACTGCCTCCCAGTATCTTTCAGCAATGTCCCTGAGGCCTGAAATCTTCTCCTTTTTCCATCCTCCCAATAACAGCCCAGGAGATACTTAACAACAGGAAGCCCACACTAATTCCTTATCAGCTCCAGGACAATTGTCACCAGCTCTCCAAATCAGGACAATTTCTTGTTCATTGCCTTTTTGTGGCATCCTCCCTAGTCATGCTTTGGTGTGCCCACTTTCTTCTGGAAGGACAACTTCAGATGAAAACAAGACTGTAGAGTAGACAGGACACTTGTCTGAGGATTGAGGTGGGGCCTCACTTCACACTGACCAGAACCCTGCACTTGCCCAACAGACCAGGGACACTGACCCACCTTGAGGCATTGGATTCTCCCATCCCCTCACATCTTCTTCAGAGGGAACAGCCACACCACAGCTCCTGCAGTTGAGGGCAAAGGCTGCAGTTGTCCCCGAATGACATGACACATAGTTTCCTCTGGCCTGGCCAGCTGTGGCTGCCCGCATGTGAAACTCTTCTTACCTCTGTCACCAAGCATTCTGTGGATTAGGTCAGCATACCTTACTTGGATTGCACCCAGAAAACAGTGCCAACATTTTGGGTGAACACTTTGCTGTGACAGAGCAGAGGTGTCAGCACATGCAGTCCCTTCTAAGGGAGAATGTAAGGCATTGAAAGGTGAGGGGATTCTCCAAGTTCAAGAGCTCCTTAGGAAAAGTATGGTGATTTAGATTTGAACTGTCCAACTCTACATCAACAGAACAAAGGCTGTCCATTTCAGGCTGAAATCAGGAGTTGTAGCCTCCTCCCATGTTGGTAGCTGCTTCCAGGGCAGACACACTCACTGTCTTTTATTTGTTTTCCATGTCTCTAGGCTTCACACCAAGTGTTGACAAGTGAGATTGTGCTTGAATCTCCATCAGTGTGCTTGAACATCTCTCAGCAGCCACCCGTTCTGATCAGTTTCCATTCACTCTGCAGTGATCAAGGCCTTGATTCTCAATTCACCTAACAGATTATGGTATAGAGTATCCCAAGGGAAAGGATAGGGGCCCAACAGAAAGAGTTCTTAGATATAGTTCAGACCCAACAACCTTCCTTCCCCACAGCACTGGATCTCAACAAGCCTCGATTTCTCTGGTGAAAAAAAAAAAATTAGATGCCTGTCCCTCACACCTGTAATCCTAGCTACTCAAGTTTCTGAGATCTGAGGATTATGTTTGAAAGTCTTCATAGGAAGAAATATCCCTGAGTTTCTATCTCCAATTAAGGAGCAAAAATTCAAAGGTGACTATGCAGCTCAAATCGAAAAGTCCCTGACATGATGGAAAAATCTAATGGCCTTGAGTTCAAGCCCAAATTACAGAACAATATTAAAAGAAAAGAAAGCAAAAGAGGGCTGGGAAGGTGGCTCAGTGGTAGAGTGCTTGCCTTGCATGCATGAGGCCCTGCGTTCGATTCCTCAGCACCACATAAGCAGAAAAAACCAGAAGTGGTGCTGTGGCTCAAGTAGTAGAGCGCTAGCCTTGAGCTGAAGAGCTGAGGGACAGCGCCCAGACCCAGAGTTCAAGGCTCATGACTGGCAAAAAAAAAAAAAAAAAAAGAAAAGAAAAGAAAAGAAAAGAAAGCAAAAGAGAGCAAAGATAAGCAAAGCAAAAGAAAGTGGAGGAAAGAAAAGGAAAAACAGCAGTTAACGTAGAGTGTAGGAGGTATGAGAAGGTAAGGGAGGGGAAGGGAGTAGAGGGGAGGAGTGAAAGTGGAAAGGAGAAACTAACTTTCCCATAATCCACCAAGTGATCTGAGCCACAACCCCCTCTGCTTACTTTCAATATCTTCACCTACTTTATCAAGGAGCTGTTTGGACCATGGGTTCCACCTTAGTAGCAATTCCAGTGGCAATGTGTCCCTCTGAACAGGAACTCCAGCCCCAGTGGCTCAGGTCAACCAATTCCAGAATAGCTGGGGGGCTCTAGGGCCAGTTGGCTCAGGTCATAATGTGCAGGCCCGTGAGGCTCCGGGTTGCTAAGCCAGAAGCATGGCAAAGCAGTGGACGCTGCATAGCTGGGTGATGCGCAGGCTGAAGAGGAGCACTGCAGGTCAGAAATAAGGGTACTGGGTGGGGTCCAGGAAGGGGCAAGTGCTGGCAGAGGTGGGATAGGTTGGGGCTCAGGCACATCCCTGGCCTAGCTCTGCTTGGCTCAGTCTCTTGTAGAGTCTCATAAGAAGGAGCTGCTAGGAAAAGTCTTCCTTAGGTTGATAGCCAATATCTTCTGGGAGAATAGTTTCAGGAAGAGTAGCAGGTGCAAGGGAACGCTAGAGGAGGACATTGTGCAGGTGATGCACTACTCAAGCCTGAGGGTGATGAATATTCCCACCAAAGCTTGTATGTGTGTTAGAGAAAGAGAGAGAGAGACAGAGAGACAGAGAGAGTGAGAGACAGAGACAGAGACAAGAGAGAGACAGAGACAGAGACAGAGACAAAGATGAAGAGACAGAGACAGAGAGTTAGAGAGGCAGAGAGATAGAGATTGGGAAGGAGTTAATCTCCTACCTGTTCAGGACAGCGATTACTATTGGACAGAGATCAGATAGAGATAGATGTCAGAAATATCAGGATCTGGGAAATGGCATTTTACTGACACAAAGATAAGTGGTAAAAAAGAATTTTCACTATGTTGATCCTTCCAATCCAAGAATATGGGAGGTTTTTCCACTTTCTTACTTCTGTTGTCATTTGCTTCTTCAGGTTTTTAAAGGTTTTATCATAGAGGTCCTTCAGATCCTCGGTTAACTTAATTCCTAGGTATTTTATTTTTTTGTGGGGCTATTACAAGTGGAGTGCTTTCCTGATTTTAGCCATGCTTTTCTCATTGTTGGCATACAGAAAAGCCATTGAGTTTTGATGGTTAATTTTGTACCCTGCTACTTTGCCAAAGTTTTGAATCAGATCAAGTAATTTGGGAGTGCAGTCCATGGGATTCTTTAAATACAAGACCATTTCATCTGCAAAGAGGGAGAGTTTCACTTCATCTTTCCCTATTTGGATCCCTTTCATGTTTGCATCTTGTCTTATTGCTGTAGCTAGGCATTCTAATCATAAATTGAAGACAAGTGGAGAGAGTGGACATCCTTGCCTCATTCTACTAGCACAACTATGTTTATTGCATCATTATTTACACTAGCTAAGATATGGAGCCAACCCAGATGCCCCTTAGTAGATGAATGGATCAAGAAAATGTGGTATATATATATATATATATACAATGGAATTCTATGCCTCCATCAGAAAGAATGACATTGCCTCATTTGTTAGGAAATGGAAAGACTTGGAAAAAATTATGTTAAGTGAAGTAAGCCAGGCCAAAAGAAACACAGGTCCCATGGTTTCCCTTATTTGCAATAACTAGTATATGTCTGAGACAAGCAGAAACTGTCAGATAAGTTGATGTTAGGTGAAATGAACCCCTAGATAAGGACTCAAATGGTTTTCCTTTCTTGCTATTTTTTCTAACATATTTATAAGATGATTTCTTTGTTGCTTTGTATGTCCCTCCTCCACAGCATAACCCCTGTTTTCACTGTATTTGATGTTGGTATAATTTGTGGAGGGAAAGGGAAAAAATTGTCTAAATAAGGATACAGGTGGACCCATTACAACAATGAGATGTTTAAGATGTTATGTCGAAAAATGAAGTTTACAACTTTGGCAGTGGGGGTGAGGGAGATGGGAGGTCAGATATGGTAAGGAGAAACAAAGGAGGAGAAAACAATGCTTGATAAGAAATGTACTCAGTACCTTGATCAAGTAATTGCAACACCTTTGTATGGTATTTTAACAGTAAAAACTTATTAATTAAAAACAACAAAGAATCTCACTGGAGGGATTGTAAATGCAGTGTGAGTGCGTATGGAAAGGGCTGCTTAGTGACCAACAATTTGGAAGACTCTGAGATAGAGGTGTAATAATCAGAGAACAAATTCCAAGAGGCCCCAGTCCAATCTTGACCCTTCACATCCCTGCTCAGTGAAGTGGGTTTTGTTTTTTTTTTGGGGGGGGGGGTCGAGTCATGGGGCCTGAACTCTGGGCCTGGGCACTGTCCCTCAGCTCTTCAGCTCAAGGCTAGCACTCTACCATTGAGCCACAGCACCACTTCCGGCTTTTTTCTTTTTGCTTATGTGGTGCTGATGAATCTAACCCATGGCCTCATGCATGGAAGGCAAGGGCTCTACCACTGAGCCACCTTCCCAGGCCAGTGAAGTGGGTTTGATGGTGGTCAGAAGAGCCTTTGTGTCTCACAGCATCATGGAATATAGCAAGGACTGAGATTAAACCCAGGGCTTGAAGTCTTTGCTTCGCTTTTTCTGCTCAAAGGTATCACTTGAGATACTACTCCACTTTATCTTATTAAAGTTAATAAGAAACAAGTTGAAAACAGGACAAATTAATAGCATCTTCAGTCTCCCGTACAACTTTGTCCTTTATCAGAATATATTGCTGAGGCTGAGTGAGGAAGATTGGTGCGAGAGCAAGCAGCCTAACAATGTCCACAGTGGTAAGGAATCCATTGGGTACACAGAGCTTACTCTCCCTCCCAGGGTGCTAGGCCCCATTCTGAACACATCCACAACAAGGAGAGAAGTGTTGTCTGAGGAAATGCTCAATTTTACCACGGAAGAGGAAGCAGGAAAGCAAGAAGAATGGAGTTTCTCCATTGTTTGAGAAAGGGGACAGAGTTGGAAGGTCTCCTTTACCTCTGACTCCCTGTGTAATACTGGGAATACCCCACTGGCAGATTTGAACTTTCTGTTGAACAGAGCACTAGGCTTGGCCACAGAGGCAGATGTCAGAGGAAGGAAGGAGCACAAGGGAAGTCCCTGCTCCACATCATAAAGGCACAGGGCCCATGCACCTGAGACTGCTGTAGATTGCCAGGTGCTGGTGCATCAATGGTAGTGAGCACCATGCAATTCCTGAGGCATTTCACTTGTCACTCAAGTAATTCAACTTTATGGTAATCCTTATGGGGTTGCCTTCTACAGGTGACAAACGAGTAAAATGTAGCTCAAAGGAGTTGGTCCAGGTAACAGGACAGACAAGAGACAAACTCAAGTCTCCAAGTTGCTCCTGCTGGCTTGAAGCCTGTGTCCAGGATTTCCCCCTCTGTGGGTCTTTCAAACCCACCACACATCTGACAATTTATCACAGAAGACACCTGATCAAAGGATGTTCCGAGACCCAGACTGGCATCTATACACCCATGACTTTTCTGGAAATGTGCAGAAAATTTTATGTCATGTCCATATTGAGTGAGCAAGAATGAGGAAGATAACCAAAGGTGAGAATATCCCCACGTGTGTATGTGCATTGTGTTTTCATAATGGGTGCACACACATTCACCCCAGGAAATGTTTGCAAGCAGAATATAGAGGGAGCAGTGTGGTGAACAAAGTGGGAATGAATGATATGCTTTCTTGAAATTTTGGCTTTGCAATTAATACTTGCCTGGAGGAATTACAAAACAAATATATCTGCAAAAATTAGCATCAATATGCAACTAGATTTTAAATGAAACTTGTTCTTTGCCAGTCCTGGGGCTTGAACTGAGGGCTGAGCACTGTCCCTGACCTTCCTTTGCTCAAGGCTAGCACTCTTCTACTTAAGCCACAGTAGCACTTCTGGATTTTATTGTATAAGTGGTACTGAAGTGTCCAACCCAGGGCTTCATGAATGCTAGGCAAGCATCTGCACTAAGCCCCACTCCTAGCACTAAAAGAAACTTTGGTTTTACTTGTAGCTGCAGATATAACCAGCAATAAACTGATGTAGTAACCCTTGTTTGTAATTTGGTGTCTTATCCACCCACAACATAGCTGTGGCCAATGGAATTACAAAGGCATTTGAAGAGAGATACTGGGTGGTTGTTTTTACTCTTCGGACGACTGAGAAGATCTGGTTCATGGTCATGCTTACAACATAACAGATAAACAAGTGCCAAGGTGGAGAGTTATGACCAATGGATTTATTTCTCAGTGTCTCTGTTGATAAATTATTTCCTTTTCCAAGAAAGCAGACAGAAAAAAATTAATGCCTTACCTAAAAAGAAAAATATTTCCTAGTTATAAAGTTTGATTCATATAAATAAATAGAGCTCACCTAAGTGAAAACCGGAGTGTGATTTACCCCAGTATTCCATCTAAGCTGGGCTGGGATTTTTGCACTTGAGTGATTTGGGCCATCTTAGGAGGCCCAGCAGATTTGGGGAATAAATAGGCAAGGATGAGAAAGTGAGGGAAGGGTGAGTTATTTGGTAATGGTTTGTGGGCATAAAAGTCAGGACACCTCATTATAACAAAGGCATGAGGATTGACACCAAGCTTGGGCCTCACTTGATCAAAGGCCATGGCTGAAAGTGCACTTACCAGGGGACAGAAGTTCAGAGGACTTTGGAGAGAAGCTAAAGAGGTTTGGCCATGAAAGCAGTTGGCCCAGAGCAAGATTAGGCCCAGTCAGTGATTTGTGTTTAGCATAATAGACTTAACACTGGATCAGAAAGTTATACATGAAATTCAATTAAGGCTCCACACCTTCTTGGGCAGTCTCATTTGTGGACAGGGCACACTGTACATTCTGACTGTATGTAGCACTGCCACCGATTGTGATCAGAAGAGCCTATGACTCCATGATCAGAGGAGGTGAGACCAGGCTCCTATGTCTGTAGGCTCAGTATGAGTGCCTGGTGGGGATGTCAATTCACAAAAGCATACCTCCCACCTGGAATAGATGTCCAGTTTACACCTAGCATAGGTGACCTACATAAAGGCACTAGGTGGAAGGACACACAATCTCTTGATCTCTAGACCTATGAGGGAGTGAGAGAGGGAGTGCTGAATGGATAAATGAATGGGATCTACAGAAAACATTAGAATCCTAACTTCAATATAGGAAAGCTGAACCAGGGTATTATGTAGAAATCAACAAATAGCTACCACAGAGGAAATACATCATGCTATATGGATAAAGCCCTCAGAGAGCAGGGAGCTAATGTGTTCCACATAATTCCCAGGGACGGGAGGACATCAGTGTTTAGGAAGTGGTCCCTGGGAGACCTGCTGTCCTGCAGGTAGAGGCCAAATTCAGGTAGGTGTCAACTAGTGATTATGCACTTTGGAAGGCCCATTTGTACCAGTCCACAACAAGTAGCAAGAATGCAAACATTTATTAAACACAACATTTGAGTTTGTTATAAACATTAAAAAAAAAAAAAAAACAAGAGCAAACATCATAGAATTCCAGGTTTGGATTTTCTGGAGGAGAGTTCATACATTTTCTTTTTTTGCTGCACCTAGGTTGAGCTATTGTTATATTCCCCCATACTGTACAGTAAATGCTCATGGTGAAAGACAGTTTGGTTTTTTTGTGAATCCAGACTCCATCTTTGTAAATTGCACACAATTACACTCCAGGCAGACATGTAGAACAACCACACGAAAATAGCAATCTGCCCGCAACACTCCCAGATGCACTGACAATCCATGGTACGGATAACAATATATTTTCACACAGACTTTCTGAAATAAACTAGCTGTGTAGCCCCTGAGATCTGTAGGATTCAATGTGAGTACAGATGGGACCATGAAGAGGATTGTGTCTGTAGTCCGGGAGGTTGAGGGTCTGTGTCACTGCAGGCCTCAGGAAGTTGTTCAGTACTTGAAGGATGTTTATTCAGGGCCATAGAGAGCATTGGTCCTGCACTGCTCTGACCAAGTCATCAGGGCAAGCTGGGAATTTCCCTTGTTCTAGTAATACCTCACGCAGGTGACACAACAAGTCTGTGTTGATGGACTGCAAGGTTATCAAAGAAATTATCTCTGTCACTGGAATCAACACTCAGGATTCTTTCCCCAAATATTGTTAGGGATCATATTAGGTCCAATAACTTAAATCAACTTGTCCTTCCAAATAATAAAAGGTACCATGAAAGTTTCTGAAAAAGTGTACATGACCTCTCACAATCACTGCACGTTAATGCTTGGAAATAGAATTTGAAAACTATGGAATTTAAAAAACTAATTTAAAAACATGACATATTAACTAAAGACAACAACAGGCACATTATGATTTGAGCAAAAGCAAAGACTTCATGTAGCTGAGCTCTCAAATTTACAGAACTTCTGTGCTTGCCAAACACCAGGTAAATTAACAGAAGTATACATGGAGAGGGCCCGCCTCTCATATATACATGCAGTAGGTGTCTTACAGGACCAGTTTGAGATTTCTGATCTGCTCTTCATCCTTGGCCTTCTCATTTTCCTCATTTTCCACCTCAGTCCCTTCCTTGTCCTCCTCCTTCTCCTTCTCCTTCTCCTTCTCATGGATTAAATACTTCTGCTTCTCCCTTTCCCCCTCCTCCTGCTTTCCCTTCTCCTTTTCCTCCTTCTTCTCTGCCTTTTCTTCATCATCCTCCTCTACCATCACCTTCTCCATCTTCTCCTCCTCCTTCGCCCGCATATTCTCCTCCATCTCCAAATTCTCTTTCTGCTCCTCTTCTTTCTTCTCTATTTTCACCTCCTGCTCCATCTTAACCTCCTCCTCCTCCTCTCTATTCTCTACCTTATCCTCATCGTCCTCTTCCTTCCTCTTTTTCTTGTTCATGTTCTCTGACACCAATTTCGCCTCCTGCTTCTCCTCCAAATTCTCCTCTTCCTTCTCCCTTTTATCCATCCTCAACTCCTCCATCTCTACATTCTTCTCCTTCTCTATTTCTTTATCTTCCTTTTTTTCATCATTTTCTTCCCCTTCCTGTTCCTCCTTCTTTTCCTCCTGCCTCACCTCCTCCTCCTGATTCTTTTCCTCCTCCTGCTTGTCTTCCTCCGGCTCCTCTTCCTTCTCCTCTTTCTCCACCTGCTCCTCTATTTTCTCCTCCTGCAATTCTTTCTCTTCCATTTCCTCCTCCTGAACCTCTGGATTCTCTACCTCCTCCTTCTGTTCTTCCTTCTCTTTCTCCCCTATTTCCTCCTCCTCCTTCACCTTCTCATCCTTTTTTTCTACCTTCTCCTCCTCCAATTCTTTGTCTTCCACTATATCCTCCTCCTCCTTCTCCTCCTCCTGTCCTTCCTTCCACGCCTGCATCTCCTCCAACTCTTCCTTCTCTTCTTCCTTCCCCCCTTTCTCCTCCTTCCCTTCCTCTTGCTCCATTTCCTCTTTCTCCTTCAGTACCTTCCCATCCTCCTTTAATTCCTTCACTCCCCACTCCTCAACTTCCTTTGCCATCTCCTCCTCCTTCTCTACATCATGTTCCTGCTCATCCTTCTCTTGCTCCTCCTCTTTCTGCTCCTGCTCCTCTTTCCCCCCCTCTCCATTTAGACTCTCTGGCAAATTCTGCTTGCTAAGGAGCCTTTTTCCATCCAGGTAGGTTTCCTCTCCAGAACTGTCTACGTGGGTGTAGTTTACCACAGGAAAATCAATCTCTAGGAAAGTATTTTCCTCGGCCTCCCCAACTGAAAAACTACCACTGGTTGCAAAATAATCCAAAAAGGAACCTTTGCAATATCCTGATGCGACCTGTTCTTTGTAGTGTTGTATGAGTGAGAAACACCAGGCCACACCAAGGCCATAACGTTGGCTGGCTCTCTGCACAAGTGTATCTTTCAACTTACACTCCAGGGGTTTCAGTTTGCAAAGAGGGACCTGAATGCCACTTTGTTCAGGGAGCAAGTTGGGCTCAATCAAGAGCACCCTGGCTGTGTTCTTGGTTTGGTCCACACTCTTTACCACACATGGCCAAAATGGATAACCTCTGGGATAAAACCACACCAACATTCCTCTTTCAAAGTGAGGTGCCTTTGCCCTGGCAGCCACTCTTTTGGCTTTTTTGGCCTTAGGCTCAGAGGATTTCTTAGGAGTGTTGAATTGCTTTCCTTTTGTCTTAAAACCTGCTTCTTTGCGCTTTCTTTTGAGGCTTGCAGTAGGAAGCGATTGGGGAAGCAGTGAGTTTGGGGCTGCACAGGATCCCCCTGCCCCTGGCAATCCTGCATTCGAGGCAGTCTTGGCAGAATTCTGCTTGCCTTTTGAGGTCATAGTGACCCCGTGGGCTTCAGAAAGCTTGAGCCCTCTGCTGGCATCCTTGGCCTTTTGGTCCAGGTCTTTGAGCCTGGTTAACACCACTACTGGTTTCATATATAAACCTGGAAATTTAGCTTTGGCATAGGGACGTTTCCAGATCCTAAAGCGGCTAGAGGACTCAAGGGTTGGGGCTACCCTGTGTTCCTCACTCTCATTTTGATTAAAGACCCCCTTACATGTTGGTATTTGTGGGATCCCACTGGAGCTTTCGCCTACCTCTACTTGCCTGTCACCTTGAGAAGCAGTAATGGCTGCTTGTGCCATAGATTCCTTCTCAGGGAGGGCATACTCACTGCCTGCATGCCACATCTGTTGCGATGGTAAGCATGCTTTCTTGCCAAGCTTTGATTCAGAATTCAGTTTGCGTTTCAGCTGCTTCTTGCCAGGACATGGGCTAAGGTCAGGTTGTGTATTTGGTACCTCTGGTTCTGACTGTGGAGACTCCACAGTGGTCCCTTTCTCAGCTAGTTTTCTGCAACACAGGATCTCCAGTGCTAGTCTAAGTGCTTTAGTGTAGGCACTAGCCTGGCCTGATGGGAGAGTATCCTGCCCCTTAGCATTTCCTGGTGGGTCATTGGCCCTCAAGCACACTCCTGCTGAGGAGACAATGGCTTCAATCTCAGCCTCTGTGAGGGCCATTACATCTGTGCTTCTCACTTGCACACTTTCTACAGAGAGGATTTGCACATCTAAGAGGAATCCCTCTGTCCCTTCATTATTTGTTTCAGTCCCTGCCCTGGACAACACCTTTGCAGGCCACAAGTTCCCTTTCCAGCGACAAAGGACATAGTCCTCAGTGTCCATCATGCCTAGAGTTGGGAGGTGATTGAGAGCAGTAGCTGAGTTCCCACTGTTACTTAGTGTTCCTCACGCAGCCACCTCGTGTCTCCTTCCCTGAGCTCCACGCAGGGCTGTGGGCTTACGAGGGCTCTCCTCCCACCTGAGTATTCTGGAATGGCTGAACCTGGGGTCTCAGTGGGGATACACCAGTGTCCTGCAATATAGAAAGGAGACAGCATTAGTCAGAAATTCACTTCACTTGGTGAAAGAGGGAAAATCCATCTTCAGTGAGCCTGACCAGGAATAATAGAAGAAAAGAGAAAACTGACCTACACCAAGGGGAAGATTGAGTTCCAAAACTTAGAGAAATTCCAAAGGCATCAGAGCACTTCCCTAGCATGAGTGTCCTATTGTTTTGTCCCAACTGAAAGTACTGTGTGTGGAGGTACATCTACCTGGAACATAGTAGTCCTTCCAGGTCCCATTTATCTTATTGCACATTTAGTGCCCTTGGTCCTCCTTGGCCCTTCCCTCCCTAGGATGATCTTGTTTCAGCCTCTTTTCCCTGGGAGTGCTACAGCCGCCCTGCCCATATGAAGATGCTTGTGTCCATCTCCTGCCCCCATATACTGGCCCTGAGCTTGATGTCACATTCTGAGTTTGACACTGGGAATCTGGTGTTTTGTGAAGAGCACTCTGATGGTTTCTGGCTAGGAACTCCACTAGGGATGGGTGGGGCACTCGACCTTGCCTAGTGCTTCCATCCATATGGCGATTGAGATCTGGTATCTCCCAACATAAGGAGTGCTGTTGTTGCTGATTTTGTTGCTTGTGGAACTGGTACTCAGTGCCAAGGACCTGTTCCTGAGCCCTTTGGTTCAAGGCTAGAGTTCTACCACTTTGAGTCACAGGTAAACTCCCAGTTTTGTGGGAGTTAATGGGGGTTTGAGTCTTAACAGAATTTTTAGCCCGGGCTGGCTTTGAACTGTGATGCTCAAGGCTCATCTGCCTGAACAGCTAGTATTATAGCGTGAGAAACCTGTAAACAGCCACTGCTGCTATAGTTAATAGAATGAGGAGTAAGGAAGAGTGTGGTCTAAACATCAAAGAAGTGTGGATGCTGATGAATGATAACTAAACAGGTAATGCTTACCTTGTTCTCCTGAAGCATGAAAGGTCTGGTTTTAAGCAGTCACTCTGGACTCTTTAAATCTGCATCTGCTGTTCTTCTAATCCTTAGCCTTGGTCTGTGTCTCTGAAGAGCACAGAACTCAGTGGACCTTGGAGCACCTGCTCCAGATGCCCATGAACTGGTCCTCTAATAGTAGCTCTAAAATTCCAAAGCAGATAGGAAATGAAAGCAAGTGAGTGAAGACTGAGGCATCAGGAAACCTTCCTACAAACTTCATTGCATTTTGAATCCTAAGTGAAAGAACAATCCCATCCATCATTTAGTTACCTACCTTACTTTCTTCCATCTTAATGACCTCAGTATATTTTCCCCTCAGACTGCATCGTGGAGGGAACTCTCCTCTATCTCAGAGCTTTGGGGCCTACCCCACTCCTGATAGCATGTGCTTGCCTCATAAAGATGTCTCATGAGCTTGGATACATGGGTTAGTGTATATGATTCTGTCCCACAGTGAAAGGGATTCCCACATCAGGGTGAAGTGATTCCCCTTCCACACTCCCCAAAGGAATGAAATTATTGCAGTGACCATCCAACTCAGAATTTTTCCGTAGACAAATTAAGACTTTCACCTTCGCGTCTGTTTTGGTGAGCTCGTCTCTATGTCTGTAACCATCTTCCCACTCCATCCTTAATCCCATGTCCAGAATGAGATGTCCAGTGACCAACAGAGAAAAGCCTAGTTCAAATCTGAACATTGACCTCTGTGGCCTCTGGCAGTCCCAAGTCTGTGTGGAGGTGAAGCATTCTAGGCCCACTGGGATTCCGGTCTTCCCTGGAGCCATGGCAACCACATGGGGAAACAAAGGAATACTAATTGGTACCCAGGTGACTTTCACTTATAATCTTAACTATCCAAGAGTTTGAGATCTGAGGATGCTAGTTTGATGCCAGCTTAGACAGAAAAGTCTGTGAGACTGTCCAATCAGTTATTGAGAAAATGATGGAAGCAGTGCTGTGGCTCAAGTAATACAGAGCTAGCCTTTAACACAAAAGAGGCTTAGGGACAGCTCCTTGGCACTGAGACCCAGGGTCAGATTAGAAAAAAAAAAAAAAGAAAGAGGCAAGACTGGTATTTCTGTTTTTTTCTTTTTCCAAGACCCTCACATCTAGTGAAGAGGTGCTATGTGTGTGTGTATATGTGTGTGTATACATATATATGTACACACACGCACACACATGCATGCATGTGTGTGTATATTTTTTAGGTACTCGGTGCTATGATATCAGGTACTATGGGTTGCAATTAAGTACATCTTCGTCCTCAGAGGTCAAACTGTACAGATAGTATAGTACTAGCAATAAATCGCCCTCCAGTGGATGTCATGCGCAATGTCATGAGTAATGTTGAATAATTGTCAAATGATCATTACTGAGATCAGACACAGGCTAGGCATAGGTGGCTTATGCCCCTAATCCTATCTACTCAGGAGGCTGAGATCTGAGGATTATGGTTCAAAGCCAGCCCAGGAAGAAAAGTCTTAGAGACTCTTTTTTTTTTGGGGGGGGGGTCTGGTTGTGGGGCCTGAATTCTGGCCTGGGCGCTGTCCCTGAGCTCTTCAGCTCAAGGCTAGGGCTCTACCACTTGAGCCACAGCGTCACTTCCGGCTTTTTTCTTTGTGCTTATGTGGTGCTGAATAATTGAACCCAGGGCCTCAGGCATGCAAGACAAGCCCTCTACCACTGAGCCACCTTCCCAGCCCGAGTGTAGAAGACACTATGTTGAAAATGAACTTTACAACTTCAGAAGAGGGGGAGGTAGGCAGGGGGCAAGGAATAGTTGGGGAGGTGGGAAAGGAAGGGATGGTAGGGAAAAATTAAAGGAGGAGGCAACAATGCTTGATAGGAAATGTACTCATTACCTTACTCACGTAACTGTGACACCTCTGTACAGTATTTTTACAATAAAAACATATTTAAAATAGTGTCACTGTGATCAGAAACAAAAGTAATACAGCACTTTCTGAAAATATGTACATGTATCTTCTTAATTTAATATTTTAGGAAATCCCATCAAGAGTAGTACAAATCATTTCTTGTGGATATACAATTCCTTTCTGGAGTATTTCATTATCACAGATGTAGCTTGACATACACAGAAAATAATTGTTCTTAAAACATGTGACAAAAGGCCTGGGAAGGTGGCTCAGTGGTAGAGCGCTTGCCTTGCATGCATGAGGCCCTGGGTTCAATTCCTCAGCACCACATAAGCAAAAAGCAAAAAAAGCCGGAAGTGGCACTGTGGCTCAAGTGGTAGAGTGCTAGCATTGAGCTGAAGAGCTGAGGGACAGCGCCCAGGCCCAGAGTTCAGGCCCCACGACCGGACCCAAAAACAAAAAAAACAAAAAAAAACAAAACGTGTGACAAAAGTCTCAAGTCCTGTACTGCAGTGACTGCTGTTGTTCATATGTCCTTATCAAGACCTTAGCAGTAACAGAATAAGGAGCAAAGGGAGGAGGAGAAAGAAATCAGGAATTCAGTGTCTATCCTTCAAAATGAGGAAAAACAAGGAGAGGGATGTGTGAGAATGTTGGTGTGGCATTGATCACGGTGCGTTGTATTCATATACTGTTTCATAAATTGCAACTTTATTGCACAACTACTTGAAGATAAATATAATAATAAAAAGAATTGAGCAGGTACAGGTGTTCTCAAAGAAGACAAGATAAACCATGCAAACACTGCACAGGTACTGACTTGCCTGGTGATACTTGGTTTATTTTCTTTCCAAAACAAAACTTTCATAACATCTATGCGCTAAGATTGCATCTCTAGTATAGTATAGTGGGAAGAAATTAATTCCAGTCTTTTCCTATTTACTGTATTAAGAAAGATTTGTCAGCTAGGCACCAGTGTCTCAGGTCTGTAATCCAAGCTTATCAGGAGGCTGAGATCTGTGTATGGCATTAACAAGCAATCCGGGGCATGAAAATCCATGAGACTTTATCTCCAATTAACCACGGAAAAGTGGAAATACCTTGGTGGCTCAAAGTGACAGCATTTTAGTCTTAAGTCAAAAATTCAGTGACAAATCTCAGGCCCTGAGTTTCAGCCACATTTCCAACCACTTCCTGCCGCCCCCAAAAAATAAAAGGAAAAGAAAAAGAAAGAAAAAGAAAAGGGCTTCCCAAGCCATCAGTAGTAGAACAGCATGTATCTGTGGGTCTTTCCTTCCTCAGAGCTGAATGAAGATTGTCCTTGTCCAGCTTTCATCAAGGTAAGTCCATCTGCCTGCCTACTGCCAGGGTATTTACCCTCTCCATACTCTGGAACAAAGTTATGCATTGCTCCTTGTATCCTTGGAACCAAGAACAGATGTATAGACACACCAAAGAGGGGACCTACTGAGTCTCTTCGTAAAACAGAGCCACTCTCAGCCTCACTCAGTGGGAAATGTCCCAAGTGAACCTGTGCTGCACACTCAGTCCTGGACACAGGACACTGGACATCGTGATGCCCCAGGGGCATCTCAGGTTATGCAAGTGTTTCCTGCTCTGCAGGACATGAATTGGCAAACATGGAAACTTCCAACCCCAGTGCCACTGACTTTCACAGGACCTGAAGACCTTCTGACTGGAACCAGGCCTCCTCTGGCCGACCTCAATATCCCCGATCAGCCCAAACCTTAAGCAGTGTGCAGTGATCCTGTTTCTCATGCCAACCAGGATCTTCCATTAACCCACCCCTGATCACTAAAGTGCTATTTAGGCACATTGATCCCAGATCCCCTCGCTGGCCCCTTCCACAATGCAGTGTCAGAGAACTCATGAAGCATATGGACCCACCTGACCAATGAGGAACACCTGTACCTCCAGGATACCCTGAGGTCTTCGACTTCCTCGACCTCGATCTAGAAAACTCCGTAGCAGCTTCCTGAGCACCTTGCCAGTACCCAGCAGCCCGTTCCAGGAAGCCTGTACCTGCAGTACGATCAGTCATCTGGTGGACAACTGCCTGGTGTTTCCACCGAATTCCAGCATGGGAGCTTTTCTCTGATTGGACAGTTTTGTACATACACAGTAGTCCCTTCCTCGTGGCCTGGAGATACTGTATTACGATTGGTTGGTCCATGGGGCCCAGGCGCTGCCTCATTGGCCAGTATTATAAACATGGTGAGGCCGTCCTCGTGGACTGGCTATATATACTATCCTGGTTACTGGAAAGTCCCAGGTGTGGGGCCGGTAGCACTGCTCCAGGCAGATTGACCAGCCCTGTTTGCATGCTGCAGTGCAAAACATAATCCTGGCTATACCATTCTGGGTAATGAATGGCCAAGGCTGTGGGACACCTAGATGATTGGTCAGCAGTGTACACAGGGAGATGAGCAGGCAATGTGATCTACTTAGACCATATTGGCTACTCTTGGCATGGAGAAATGGCTTCATGCTAATATTGCTATGTTGTTTGTATTTTCAAATCAAGCTCCTTGGTCTGCAAATACTATACTGTTTAACATGGGTTATGACCTGGGACGTGAGCTTAGATTATTGGTTGTCTGTTGGTCTTGGCAAAGAGGCTCCCATTGAGCTGAGTTGTAAAGGGGCTTGGATACATTTGACCCTATAAACCCTTGACACTTCCTTATATGGGCGTACTTGAAACAATCCATGGAAAATAAGGTAACATATAAGTTCTTGGTAAAGGGAAGACACGGATTAAATGGGTAATGCTCAGAAAGACCCAGGAGAGTGCACTCCTTACTTATGAAACCAGACAACAGGAGTAGACTGTAAATTTTAGTCTACAATGGCAAAAGAAACAATATTCTGTAAAAGAGAGTTAAGGAAATAGTATAAACCTGAGTAGTAGAAGTTACAATGACTATGTGCATCTGATCATACAAAATGATATTTATGAAAATGAACTCATGGAATTCATGTATATATATATCACATTTTTTCTTGATTCATTCATCTACTGAGGAGCATCTGGGTTGGTTCCATACCTTAGCTATGGTAAATAATGCTGTGATAAACATAGTTGTGCTCGTAGCTTTACTATGGTCTTGTTTGTGATCATGTGGGTAAATGCCCAAAAGTGGGATTGCTGGGTCATAGGGGAGCTCTATATGGAGTCTTTTGAGGAACCTCCATAATACTTTCCAAAGTGGTTGAACAAGTTTACACTCATACCAACAGTGCAGTAGGGTTTCCTTCTGGCTACATCCCCTCCAGCATCTGTTGTTATTAGAGTTCTTGATTATAGCCATTCTAACTGGGGGTGAGATGGATTCTCAGTGTTGTTTTGATGTGCATTTCTTTTATGGGTAGAGAGGTTGAGCATTTCTTCATGTGTTTATTGGCAATTCTTATTTCCTCTTCAGGGAAGTTTCCCTTTAAGCCTTTAGCCCACGTATTCATCGGGCAGTTGTTTCTTTGACTACTTGTTGTTGGGGGATTTAATTTTTTGACTTCCAAGTATATTTTAGATATTCTCCATACCTGACTTATATAAATGTAACCCCTCCATACAGCACCATTATAGTAATATAACATGTTTTCAAAGGGTGAGTAATAAGAAAGGAGAACAAGAAGTTGAATAAGTGAGAAACTTTGTATAACTAATGTTAACATAAAAGTACAGTATAAAAGTAATATATAATTAGGAAAAATGACAAGGCGAGAGTAAGCAACTTCATCACTAGGGGAGGAAGGGCTGCATCACCCTGTCTTCTGCATAACAATGAGTTTACTCATTCCCTATCTCATTCATTCCTCATGTAGTCTTCTACTAACAATCCCCTGCACTCCCTCATTCACTCACTCATTGCAATGTTCAGTGACTTATTCATTCATCACACTACATTACATTCACTCAGGGGTTCAATGGTCATCCTTCCCTCCCTTCCTTCCTTGCCTTCCTTCCTCCCTACCTCCTTCACACGCTCCCTTATTTTGTTCCTTCCTTCCTTCCTTCTTTCCTTCCTTTCTTCCTTCCTTCATTTCATCGTTCCTTTTTTCTCTCAGTCATTTGAAGAAACCGTACAGCTGAGGAACAATCTTGAGAAGGCATCTGTAAGGCCAAACACACATGTGTGCCTGCCTGGGGAATAACCATGCTCTCCCCTAACACTGAACACTGTCAAGACATACTGACAAATCTTCATTAAATAGACAACTGAGGGCACATCCTGAGATACATATCTTTCCTTAGCAAAAGAAAATGTTTTTAAATGTGTCAGGTGTAGTGCTGTGCTTAGCTAGGTCTGCAATCTGGCACAGTGAGCTAGAGCAATCTGCCATTTCTGGAACATAGCTAGGGATTCCAGACAACAATGCCTTGTCACTGTCCTTGTGCTCAGAGAACCCTTCCTCACCTCCATGTGGTCCCTATCCTTGCCCATCCCAGCCTTCTGGGTGGACTGAGCTAAGCCAGAGACTGTAATCCCAGGCAGCCACAGCACCTCAATGATTTCTCAGAGCTTCCTTGTCTCCCACTCCACAAGCTGGGTTTAGCAGGCAATCACTAGCATGGAAATGTGAGCCACGGAAGACAGTGCTGGTCCGGGCCTGGAAATAGACTGCCATTCCTACCGGGAGGAAAGTATGTTTTTCCTATAGAAAAGGCACAGGGAAGCAGCATGAGGGATGGAGAGCCTGACAAGCCAGAAGTGGATGTACTTTGACATACATAGCCCAGAGTGTCCATCTCAGACAGCTACAATAATTGACAAAAGGTCACACAGCAAGCAAACACAATTCAGTTTCCTCTCTCCCTTCTTAGCCTTCTCCTTCCTGCTGCCTCCTTCCCTTTACTCATGAAAGCCTGAGGCCTGGACCCACACCCTTTGGTGGGCCAGACAGATGAATCTGACTCGAACTGAGAAGAACATCTTCATTTACTTTTCTCCAACACACTTCGGATAAAAGCTGAGAGACAATGCAACCGCTGACCCCCAGGTAAGTCTTCACAACTGCCTCTAATGCATTTTCCATTAATCACACACAACTGACTCCTACAGGTTGGCAAGTTTTCAACCTACAATGTACCTTTGAGTAGCCTAGCTCTCTAGCTTGCCAATGTATTGACAAGACTGAAAGCAATAGTTTATAATGAAAACTGTACAGGGTAGAATCGGTTCTAAAGGAAGGATTGAGGGCTGGCAGTGAATTTTTTATACTTACGGCTTGCAAAGAGGTATTTTAGACATAATGGCTCATGACTTTAATCCCAGCTGCTGAGACGTTGGTGCAGAAGAATCATGAGTTTGAGGCCCACCTGAACTACATAGCAAGACTCTCTGAAGAAATAAAAATCAATTCATGAACAAATTCTTTAAAATGAATAGAAGCATTAGAAAAATGTCTATAGAAAGTATTGCTAGCATTTTATGGCCTCACCAAATCTCTAGTCCTCTGTGGGAACTGGATGGGACAACTGGGAGCTAGTGTCTCCTAGAGAATTGTGAATGCACCCATGCATCTCAGAGGTCTGCAGCTCTAAAAGCCTCTGTTCCTGAGGATAAATCACTTAAGAACCCAAGTTATCTCATGTTCCCTTTCTGATAAATATCATTTGATTTCTGCATCTGGCTGTGTTATGGACCCTGAGTTAGCACTCCCAACCTCTTCTAAATGCTGGTTCTAGACATGAATCTGCACACTGATGGGTGAATCTCTAAGGACCCAAAGCGACCATCAACAGCATGAAAATCCCGGGTAAGATCTCAACTCCTCTCTGGCTTTTTAAACACAGTCTCTGAAACTGGAGAATCTAGGAGCAAAGGATGCTGCCCTCAAGGCAAATCCCTTCCCTTCTCTACAAAATGGGCATGTTGACAAGGGGACAAAGAGTGACCCTGTCCACCCAGGATCACTGCCAGATTTCCACTCAGAGCAGGAACTTCGGGACAGCAGCAGAGAGAACATGTGGTAGAAATGCCACACAATCCCCATAAGGGACACATGGCATTATGCTCACATGCCCTCATAGGAACACATTCTCATATGTCTTCAGACCCATATCCTCAAATGTGCACATACCATTACAAATGGGCACACAGACACACACACTCCCTGTCCACATATCTGCTCACATGTACAACCCCTCCATGCTTACAGATGTTCACACATGCACACAAACTCCCTGTTTACACACTCTCTCATCTGCTTACACCCTTAATTTCTGCATACAATCTGTCATACACATTCCTGTAAAGTCCGTTCACATTACAAGTCTCTGCTTACCACTCCCTGAGACCTACAGAGAGGTTTAGATCACCCATGTGGTAGGAGCTACCTGTACAAACACCATGACTATGAGACCCAGGTCCATGGTCTCAGTGGGAGGAGTGTGTCACAATCATATGAGGCTGCCTCTCAAGGGATGTTTCTGTCTTCCCTGGACATACACAGAGAAAGCACTATAGTTGTAACCCTGCTCTGGACCCTCAGTGCTTATGCCCCTCCCTCCCACTCAATTGACCATGTCAGAAGACTGATGACCTCAGGCCCTGGACTGGGCCCAGGAACCCCTCCTTCAGCTCCTGCTGCTGCCAGGCCCAGGCCATCTCTCACACCTGTTGCCAGAGACCTCTGTGTGTAACTCGCTCTCAAACTAGTGCTAGGACCATTGCTGACATATTTTCCAGCTATACACCTCTGTTTTTCATCTTTCTCAGGTATACAGGGCCATTCACAGCACTCTCTCTTCTCAACAACCTCAAAACCCTCATCTCAAATCAGCAGCAGCAGCAGCCAGCACCTGAGCTCCATCCCAGCCTCTGTCCTTGTTCTCCTCCTCTCCACTCCTACTCACCACTGCCTTTCCACAGGTCTAATAACCTGGCCCCTTGGTTCTCTGCTCACACTCCTCCTTCTTAGGGTAGAGGTGGAGATTACAGTCACATCACCACTGCCTTTTCCTCTCTGCTCCAGCCTCATGTGCACCTCTGCCCAGAAGGAGTCTCAGCATTTGCTGCCTTGTGCTCTTGCTGGGACCCCCCTCAACATTTCTCCAGAGCAAGTGTTTCACTGTGATTTGGGATGCATTCTAGCCAGCAGCCACAGATCTGTCCACTGCATGCCTGAAGTTTGGATTGGTCCATCACCAGGTTTCTCAGGAAGGGTTGTTGAATTTTGCTTGACAAACATATACACCCCTGGGGGAGGTTATTTTATACACATTTGGACTCTACTTTGTTCCTTTCCACTGATTGTGCTCTGGCCCTGTCTCCACACATTTCTCTCTGGACTGATATCCTTGCATGCTAAATGAGGTAAAGTTACATTTATTTCCTTTTTATAATACATATTTTTTATTGTGAAGATATGGTACAAAGGGGTTACAGTTACATGAGCAAGGTAATGAGTACATTTCCTCTCAAGCATTGTTACCCCCTCCTTCTGTTTCCACCTAACATCCCTTCCCTACCCACCTTACCAACTTCTCCCTCCCCCATCCCAAGCTTTAAAGTTAGTTTTCAACATGGTGTCTTTTATATCTCATTGTTACAATGGATCAACCGGTATCCTTATTTCAGCATTTTGTTATTTCCTTTCTCCTCCCCAAATTAGTATATTGTATATACAACATGCAGGGTACCAGAATCAAATACAGTGAAAACAGCGGTTATACCATGGGGGAAGAACATACAAAAGAAACAAAACATCACGCAGTACATTATAAGTACATTAAAAATAACAGCAACAAAGATAAAACCTCTTGTGTCCCTATCTTGGGGTTCCTTTTGCTTAGCCTCAACTTATATGGTTATATGTACATTGCTTATGACCTTTTATGTTTGTCCTAGATGTATACTAGTTATTGCAAATAAGGGAAACCATGTGACCTATGTTCCTTGGGCCTGCCTTACTTCATTTAGTTTAATTTTTCCACGTCTTTCCATTCCTAACTAATGGGGTGGTGTCATTGTTTCTGATGGAGGCATAGAAATCCATTATATATATGTATATATATATATATATCATATTTTCTTAATCTAATCATCTCCTGAGGGGCATCTGGGTTGGTTCCATATCTTAGCTATGAAGAATGATGCTACCATAGAGATAGTAGGGAGGGTAGCATTAGCAAAACCTTGTTTGTGATCGTGTGGGTAAATGCCCCAAAGTGGGATTGCTGAGTTACAAGAGTGTTCTATGTATAGTCTTCTGAGGGACCTCCATAATACTTTCCAAAGTGGTTGAACAAGTTTACACTCCCACCAACAATGCAGTAGGGTTCCCTTTTGGCCACATCCCCTCCAGCACCTGTTGTCATTAGATTTCTTGATTTTCAGCTATTCAAACTGGGGTGAGTTGCAATCTACATGTTGTTGTGATTTTCATTTGTTTTATGGCAAGAGTAGGTGAGCATTTCTTCATGTGTCTATTTGCCATGCTTATTTCCTCAAAAGAGCCTAAGACGGTATGGATTTACAGCTGAATTCTACAAGGCCTTCAAAGCATAATTCACACAAATATTCCTCCAACTCCCTAATGAAATTTGAAGTGAAAGTTCACTACCAAACTCTTTCTCTGAAGCCATCATAACACTCATCTCAAAACCAGGCAGGGACTCATCAAAGAAAGAGAACTATAGACCCACTTCTTTGATGCACATTTAAGCAAAATTCTCAACCTAATTTTGGCCAATCAACTCCAACAACTCTTCAAAAAAATTATACACGATAAACAAACAGGATTCACTACTGGATCAACATACACAAATCTACCAATAAAGTTCATCACATCAAATAGAGCAAGGATAAGAAACACATAATTATCTCAATAGATGCAGGAATGTTACATTTTGAACTATGCAATTGTTGTAGTTTCCATATTTAGTGTCTTCCTAAATATCATGTGTTGAAGGTTTGGTTCACTCCTGGTGCAACCAGTCATGGAGCAGAGACTGACCTATGAGAGCTTTTCCTTTATCAATGCATCACTACCTTGGAGGACTGATAAAAGAATGGCATTATTCCAAGGTGTGGGAGTTGCTTCTGGTTGGAAGGAAAGGGTCACAAGGGCTTGTAGCCCAAATAGAAATACCTTGTTCCCCAACTCTTTCTCTATGTTTTTCTTTTTGCTTCCTCCCTCCTGCAATATAAAAAATCTCCACTCCATGATGGACCTCTGCCACAGTTCTGTGCTTCATTATTTCCCAGAAACTACACAGCCACACTGACCATGATTGAAATTGATCAAAACATCAACATATCTTTCTCCCTTGAAGTTCTTTTTGTTACATAATTTCTCACTGGTGGGGATGTCCAATTAAGAAATCTTTAAGGAATCTTCTAGGAATGGGAGATGTTGTGAAGAAAACAGAGAGAAAACAGGCCACACCACAGCCTTTGTGGATATCACTTCCCGGCTCCCAAGAGTACTGTCAGAAGACTTCAGAGTAGTCTCTATTTGGAAGGAGGCACAAGTCCCACAGAGAAATACTCACTTCAGTTCTCACCCCTTGCCCCTTCAATCTTGTTTCCCCACAACTACTGCTTTATCATGTGAAGCCTCATATGTGGGGAAGTGGCCCTGGAGTCTGCATAGACCCTGATCCCCTGGTCACCTTCTTATCCTGCTTAATGTGGACCTACCTGACCCTTTTTGAACAAAGCAGGGAGCCATTCGCCCTCATGTTGAGCCTGCTGTGTTAGCACTTGGTTAAACTACTTCTTGTAATCTAGCCTCTATGACTGCCTGACCTACCTATATGAGCATAACTTCCCCTTGCTCTTCTAGACCCAAGAAAAGTCAGTGCAAATGGGATATTGCTGACTAGAAAGGGACAAAGTACCAATGAGTAATCATTCTCAGACAGAGTCAAGGAAACAGCCTTAGCACAGACAGATCTGTGCTTGTACCCCTGCCAGCCTTCCAAATTGCTTTGTGACTATGTAGAAGCTACTGAAGCTCTCTGAGCTACATATACTTAGTCTATTTTCAATGCTTGGCACAGACAACTGTGGGAGGTGCTTAGAAACCTTCCTGTCCTTCCCAAGTGCAAAGCAAGCCCCAGGTAGGGAGGATCTTCATTTCCTTTGCCTCATTTAAAGCCCACACCTAACATAGGGCAATAAAGGAGCCAGGAGACCTAACTGGACTCTATAGATGCAACTCACTGGTGGACATCTTGGCCAGGTAGCCATGGGTCATACTTTATGTTTTTCTTCTCTAAAACGCAAACATCTGACCTTCTTCAAATGGTGGTTGTCAGGGTGATGACATTAGGGAGATCTAAGCTGCACAATGCTAGACTTATTGCTATAAGATGACTTCCGTAAATTCCACAAGGTTACCTGAATACATAGATGATACATAAATATGTATATATAGTTATATGTATAATTGTTTGTAGGTGGACAGACAGATGGACATACATAGTAACCGAGAAAAAACTTAATAGATGGCAGGAGGGAGCTATACACACAGACAACAGTGTGCAATGAAATGAATGAAGGGTGGATGAATGAATGGAGAGATAGATAGGTGGGTGAGAAAGGGGATGTATTGGTAAAAAACAAGGTAAAAGTGTAATGGTTGTGTGGAGCTCTGGATGATTGAGTGACAGATTTAAAATTATACATCTGTGGGCACACATACTGTTGTCTGGATTCACTACCTCAAGAATTCTACACTTTCCTGCCCTAATATTACATACATACTCCACATAAACAGCTCATGAGTCATTCTTTAAGTTCATTTTACTTTTGAACAGTGTGACACCCAGGAAAATTTTCTCAGTACACTGACTAATCTGGGCCAAACTCAATCATTTAATATCCACGTGTTGGCCAACACTTTTTAGCAGAGTGTAGCCATATTTCTCTTGGCCCTATCAGTCCCTCACTGAGTAGGGCTGGTTAGGAATGGTGGGGATGGGAGGCATTGGTGTACAGGGAAGGAGGGTCAATTCACTGGACACAGAGCACATGGCTTGAAGGAGGATATGGGCACACATAGAGGGGATGGCTGAAATGTTTGTATTCTAATGCTCCAGGGAGTACTCCACCATCCTTCAGAGAACAGGGGGAAATGAGTGAGGGAAGAAAGCACATAAGCCCCTAACTCACCAGTAATCCCCACCTGAGAGAGACGTGCAAAAGAAATGGTTCAAATCCTGGCCTCAAATTGCATGTATCTTGTAAGTGGGTTTGGTAACTTCTGGTTCACCCTGCTGTGATGAGCACTCCATGGTTGCAGTGGCTTTTACAGAGAGAGGAAGGCACAGACATCAGGTCCACAATGCAAGGCCAGCTCTGGACCAGATGGAGAATGTCTTGTAGCTTATTCCACACACACGTGAACTGTGTCATCCTCCAGTTTCAGAACTCCTATCCATGTGTGGATGCTCCCTGACTAATTAGCCATTGGATCATATCCATTCCTAGTAGGAGAGGAATAGGGCAACAGAGGTGTGCTTTGCTGATATCAGGAGGAAACTGGATATCAGTTATAGCATTCCAGTACCACAATGCCCTCACTCTTTCTAAAGGCCTCTCAAACTTGAGGAGACCCTTGTCCTCAAGAGCTCATCAAGCCAAGTGCTGGATCTGCAGGAGTGGGCACAAACTCAGAATGTTGATATCTTAGGCCCTGGGTCACCTAGAGAAAGGCTGGAGGCTTGAGCCACGTGGTTCCTACCTACTGGGCCCTCTTTCCCTGTCCTCATTCTTTTCAGGCCAGGAACTTCAGGCTGAATATTTGGGTCATGGCAGGTGATTTGTACTTTATGTGCCATTTCAAGAGCACTTTTCAAGTCCAACTCTAGCCTTATTCTTTCTGTGCCTCTTTAGGCTTGGTCTTTTGTCCACGCTCTCACTTACAAAGACACTGCCCTCTTCTGTTGACAAAACCTTGCTTGTGCTTCAAGGTTCCCTGCAAATATCACTGGAGTCCTCTAAGCTTCTTCTTACCAGGTCCATTCTGAACTGGCCCAATGCCACTATTATAGTCTCAAATGACTAGGCCTGGTCCCATGCCCAGGCCCTCCAAAGTGAGCATGGCAGAATCCAGGGCCCCCAAAAACCTCTGAAGCCCTTGTTTCATCCATATTCTATCCATATCAACACAGAATGCACACTTTGAAAATTCAGCAGCTCTCATTCTTTTCTGAGGATAAGAGGACAGGAAGAGGTCTTTGCAAGGATAGGGGGAGACAAGGATAAGCATTTGGTTTTGGAGCAGGACTATGTGAATTCATGTTTCTACCCTGAGAATTTCAGCATCCACTAAACATAAAGGAGGACAGCTATTTGTTGTAGTTCAAGAATCAGTGTCCCGAAGAAGTTTTATCTTTGTTGTTGTTCTTTTTAATGTACTTGTAATGTACATTGGGAAGGAAAGGATGGTAGGGAAAAACAAAGGTGGGTGTAACAATGTTCGATTAGAAATGTACTCATTACCTTACTTGTGTAACAGTAACCCCTCTGTACAGTATCTTTGCAATAAAAAAATATATTATGAAAAAAATCAGTTTGCCAATCACTGTTCCACTCTCCTTCCAACTATGATATCCTTCACCTGCTCTCTTCAACAATTTGCCAGCTATATGTATTATAATGAAGTGTCACAAATGGTGAAGCCCAAGCTTGTATGGAAATGTCATCTTTCTCATTCCAGACTCCATAATAGAGAGCATTAGACAATTGAGCCACAGTGCCTGGCCAGTTTTTAATATTCATTACATCAATGCAAATACGCTAAGAGAGCCACATTGTCTCACAGGAATTCCACATGTCCAGGATTCAGAGATTAATGAGTCCACCTGCTGGATAAAAGAAACTGATTCTTGGTGGCATTCTGGGGAATTAAGGAAGAATGCTTCACATTGGACATCAAGTTGACGGATAGGCTATGAACACAGACCCTGAGCAGATGTGTGACAGTGCAAATCCAGAGACCCCAGGGAAAAAGAGGGTCTGGAGCTTCTCCCTTATACACTTCATTCAGAAACTCTGTTCAAATGCTTTCCTTTCTCAATATATATAGGACACAAGGAATACTGGAATTCAGATTAGCAATATAGAATTCCTTCACAGCGAGTCTTCACTTTCTTCTTGATGACTGTCATCATGAATGAGAGTTCTGTAAAAACAGCTCAGTCTATTCACCATGGCAGGTGGGAAGGTTTTCTTCAGTATTGGATTCTGGGTATGATCTATGTGATTTAGGAGAATGTTCCTTTCAAAAGATTCACGTCAGCTTTTGTGGGTTAGAAATGTTCCTCAGGTTCTTAGGGACAACCTGAGCGAACTATTTTGATTTGTGAAATGGTGACCCCTTCCTCCAGTTACCAGTAGCTTGAGTTCATGAGTGTTGAATCTTGACATCCCATATCCACCCCGTATGAACTGTGCTCTGTGTGGAAGCCGCAAATCACTCAGAACTTCCTTTTGGGGGAATCAAAATGAGTCAGACAGCCTTAATATTTGGGGGAGTGAGAGCACCAATGGCAGTGTTAAGCATGTATAAGAGCCAAGACAATTCAACATGCCAGGATCCTGTCAGCTCACGACCTCCTCTGAACTACAGGGAACACAGCAGCTAGCTTCCATCCCCACCCACTTACTACCATGTCACTTGGAAAAGTCCTGGCATCACCCCTCCTGCTATGGTCTTGAAATACTCCTGAAGCACCGGAACACTGCATCTTCCAGAACCTCTGGGATTGGCTCAGGGATGAACTCAAGCCACACAATATTGAATCGAACCAGCAGAGGCTAGGTTTCAATTTTAGGCCATGCCATGGAAGGAAAGTCATCTCCTACAAGATGTAGAGGCTATGGGATAAACAAGATGATGATGACCTCAGCTCTGTCCTCAGTGGGCAGACAGATTGATCTGTCATGCCCAAGACAAATCAGATTATTAAAGTGACAAGGGCCAATCAGGGCTTCTGAAATGAAGCCTTCAGGGATCCACCCATAGAACACACACACACCCATAGAGAAGAGAGGCAGTCTCCAAAGGCTAGTGGGAGCAACCCCAATGTTTACCTCTCAGCGCTGACTATGGCTTGTTTGGCTGGCAGACTATGGGCTCTATGGAGGTTTTACAGTTGGTACTTGAATTCATATCTCTCAAAAGAGCACAGACACTGCCCACCCAGCCCACACAGGCACCATAGCTCCATGGAAGATGGAGGGGAAAGCCGAGAGGCCCAGAAGATAAAGTAACCCAGCCAATATTCATTCTGTTCTTACTCCATAATACAGTGCTGCCTTAGCTGTACCAAGTTCAATGTTTTCTGTTTCTTTTGTCTCTGTACTAGGGATGACCATGCTACACAGACAGGTCAGCTGTGGAGAATAGGAGGGATTGAGAAGAAGTGAATTTATGATGATCCAGGTAGACACATATATCTGCCATAGATATGACATTTTTCATCTTCTTTTCTGGTCCTCAATTCAGCCAGAGTACCTCAGCTTTTGCAGTTGCATTGTGATATGAAATAAGCCTGCATAACACTTCAGAGATGTCAGCCATCAAGTAACAGAGATGTAAACAGGACAATCTCAGAGAATAGTGCAATCAGGCCTGAGAGCTGGAAGGTGGCAGAGATGTGAGCACTCAGCAAACAGTGACATTCCTACTTGGTCATACCCCTGAATGGTGCCACTGGTGAGTCACATTTCCTTCAACCTGGGAGCTAAGGAAGGAAAGAAATTCTCAGCCAGTAATTACAGAAAGGGCATGCTGGCCAGATCTTCCTAGAAAGCTCTAGGCCAGAGCTGAGATACTAATCTTATTGACATTATGCTTTGAACGAATTGGTGTAGAGGCAGGGAGTTCAAAATGTAATATGCCTGAGGCCTGCAATCTTCTATCTCCACCTATCACATGACAGCCTGATGAGGCACAGCAGCAGTATGCCCACATTAAGATCTGCTGTACTCCAGGACTATTGTCACCAGCTCTCCCAATTACAGCAATATCTAGTTGATTGGCCTTTAGTGGCATCCTCCCTGATGGTGCTTAGGTATGCCCACTTTCCCCTGAAAGGACAAGATCATATTAGCAGCAAGAGTAGAGCAGACAGGACACTTGCATGAGGCTTGAGGTAGGGTCTCACTTCACACAGATGGGAACCCTGCAACTGACCTGCAGACCAGGCACACTGACCTACCTGGGGCCATTTGATTTTCCCAGCCCCACACATCTTCTGAGGGACCAAGCCAACCACAACTCCTCCAGTTGAAGAGGAATGACTACAGTTGGCCCCAGTGACATGCCCAAAAGCTTGCTCTGGCCTGGCCCACTGGGACTGTCCACATCTTAAACTCCTTACCTCTGTCACCAAGCACTCTGTGGATTGGGTCAACTTTCTCAGCATGGCTTGCAATGAACCATAATGCCAACATGTTGAGTGAGCATTTGCGGTGACAGCCCACAGGTATTAACACATGTATACTCTCCTATGAAAGAATCTAAGGCACTGAAAGGTGAAGGGATTCTCCATGGTCAAGAGCCACTTAGGAAAAGTGATGTGATTTAGATTTGAACTGTACAACTCCACATCGACAAGTCAAAGGCTGTCCACTTCAGGATGCACTCAGGAGTTGCAGCCTCCTGCCATCCTGGTACCTCTTTCCAGGGCAAACCAACTCATTGTCATGTATTATTTTCAATGTATCAGGTCTTTATGCAAGGGTTGCCAAATTAGATTGTGCTTGAATCTCAGTTAGTGTGTTTGAACATCTCTCAGCAGGCACCACTTCTGATCAGTTTCCACATACTCTGCAGTCATCAAGACCTTGATTCTCAATTCAGCTAACAGATTAGAGTTTAAGGAGTCCCAAACGAAGTGGAGGGGGCCCAACAGAAGGATTCCCAGGATATAGCCCAGACCCCATCAACTGGATCCATCGCACTGGGTCCCAGGAAGCCTTATTAGCCTTATTTCCTCTGGTTAAAAAAATGCCTGTATCTCACCCCGGTAATCCTAGTTACTCAGGAAGCTGAGTTGTGAGGATTATGTTTGAAAGTCTGCCTAGGCAGAAATGTCCCTGAGATTCTAGCTCCAATTAAGGAGCAAAAAACCAGAAGTGAATGTGTGGCCCAATTTGAAAAGCCCCAGACCTGAGAGAAAAATCTACTATATAGCACACTGCCCTGAGTTTAAGCCCGTGTATCAGAACAATATCAAAGAAAAGAAAGCAAAGGAGAGCAAAGATATGCAAAGCAAAAGAAACCAAAGGGAAGATAAGGGCAGGGAAAGTAGAGTGTGGATGGAATGAGAATGTAAGGGAATGGAAGGGTTGGGAAGGGAGTTCAGAAGAGGAGTGAAGGAGAAGAGGAGAAGAGTGGAGAGGAAAAACTAACTTTGTCACAATCCATCAAGTGATTTGAGCCCCACCCCCTCTGCTTACTCCAACTCCCTTAACAACCTTATCAAAGAGGTGGGTGAGTCATGGGTTGCACTGAAGTAGAGATTCCAGTGGCAATGTGTCCCCCTAAATAGGATCCACAACCCCAGTGGCTCAGCTCAATCAGTTCCAGAAGAGCTTGGCCCTAGAGCCAGGGTATTGTAGACAGTTGGTGCAGAGTGTAATGTACAGGTCACTGAAGCTACTGGTGGCTAAACCAGGAGCATGGAAAAGCAGTGGGTCCTGTAGCACTGGATTGTGTGGTGGGCAGGCTGAAGAGGAGCACTGCAGGCCAGAAAAAGGGTACTGGGTTCAACCTAGGAATCAGCAAGGTAGGATAGGTTGGAGCTCAGGCACATCCCTGGCCTAGCTCTGAGGACTAATGCCCTTGTCTCAGTCTCCTGTTGTAGGGTCTCGAAGGCAAGGGATGCTAGGAAAATCCCTGCTTAGGTTCACACCCAAGATCTTCAGGAAAAGGACCAGGTGCAATGGCACTGTAGAGGAAGCGTTAGCATAGGTGATGGACTGACTAAAGCCTGAGGTTGAAGAGCATGCCTATCAAAGCTTGTATGTGTGTGTGTGTGTGTGAGAGAGAGAGAGACAGACAGACAGACAGCAGATAGACAGACAGACAGCGACTTAGAGTCAAAGAAACAGTAACAGAGGAATAAACACAGAGACCAATAGTAGAGCCAATACAGAGAGATACACAGAGCGGACAGATAGAATTAATCTCCAACTTCTTCAAGACAGACTGCTCTAGTGGACAGAGGACCAGATGAAGGCAGATGTCAGAAACAACAGGTTTTCCCAAGTGGGAGCTGCTGACTGACAGAGAGATAACCAGTAGCACAGAATCTTCCTGGATGGGGATTGTAAATGCTGTGTGAGTGCACATGGAAAGGGCTGCTTAATGAGCAACAATTTGCAAGAGTCCGAGATAGAGCTGTAACCATCAGAGGGGAAACTGCAACAAGAGGCTCCACTCCAATCTGAAACCCTCACATCCCTAATCAGGGAAGAGAGGGTTGACATTGGCCACAACTGCCTCTTTGCATTTGACAGAATGCTGGAATATAGCCAGTACTGAGATTGAATTCAGGAGGTCAAGTCCTTGATTAGATTTTTCTGCATTATGGCAGTGTTCTACCACTTGAGCCACTATTCCCCTTCACTTGTTAAAGATAATAAGAAACAAAAATGATAATAGGACAAATTAATAGCATCTCCAGTCTCCCCTACTACTTTGTCTCCTTTATCAGAATATATTGCTGAGGCTGACTGAGGAAGATTGGTGGGAGAGCAAGCAGCCTAACAGTGTCCACAGTGGTGAGGAATCCATTGGGCATACAGAGCTTACTCTCTCTCCCAGGTTGTTAGGCCCATTCTGAAAATATCCACCACAAGGAAGGAAGTATAGACTGAGGAAATGCTCAATATTATCAATGAAGGACAAGCAGGAAAGCAATGAAGAAGGGAAAGAGGGAGAGTTTCTCCATTGTTTGAGAAAGGGGGCAAAGGTGGAGGGTCTCCTTTGCTTCTGACTCCCTGTGTAATACAGCTTTCCTGATGAAAAACCCCACTGTCAGATTTGAGCTTTCAGTTGAACAGAGCACTAGGCATGACAGGGAGGCAGGTGTCAGAGGAAGGAAGGAGCACAAGGGAAGTCCCTGCTCCATATCATAAAGGCACAGAGCCCATGCACCTGAGACTGCTGTGGCTTGTCAGGTGCAGGAACATTGATGGTGGTGACTCAGCATGGTAATTCCGGAGGCATTTCACTTGTCAGGCTCTGAATCCAACATTATGTTAAAGCTCATGCTGTTGCCTTCTACATGTGAAAAATGAGTACAGTACAGCTCAAAGGAAAGGAAGCGACTGGTCCCAGTTCATAGGACAGATGAAAGGCAAGCCCAAGACTTGAAGCTGCTCCTGCTGGCTTGAAGCCTCTGCCCCCAAGCGCCCCATCTGCATGGGTCCTTCACACCCAGCAGATGTCTGACAAGTTTTCACAGAAGAAACCTGACCCAAGGATATTCCTAGACCATGATTGATATATATCCACCCATGAATTTTATGAAAATGTACAGAAATTCAATGTCATCTCCATACTGAGTGATCAAGGATAAGAGAAATGAGCAAAGGTAAGAATATCCGCATGTGAATATGTATACAGTATTTTTGTACTAGCTGCACACACATCCACCCCAGGAAATATTTGCAAGTAGAGTACAGAGGGAGCAGTGTGGTGAGCACACTGGGAATAAATGTCACGGTTTCTTCCAAATTGGGTGTTAGATTTAATACTTGAGGAATATTAAATCAAATTTATCGGTAAAAATTAGCAACAACATGCAACTGGACTTGTAAATCCAAAAGCCTCTGTTCCTGATGATAAATTCCTTAAGGACCTGAGATATCTTATGTTCCCTTTCCTAAAATGCCATGTGATTTCTCCATCTGGCTGTCTTAAGGACCTTGTGTTAGCACTCCCAGCATCTTCTAAATACTGGTTCTTGAGATAAATCTACACACTGATGGATGGATTTCTTGGGACCACAAGGGACCATCAACAGCAAGGAAAACCTGAGGAAGGTGTCAGCTCTTCTCTGGCTTTTTGAACACAAATCTCTGTAACTGTTGTATCTAGGAGAGAAAGGATGCTGAGCTCAAGTCTTATCCCAGCCCTTCTCCAGAAAGTGGGCATGAAAAGGGGACAAAGAGGGATACTATCAGACCAGGACAACTGCAAGATTTCCCCACATAGCAGGAAGATCAGGAGGGCAGAAGAGAGAAGAAGTGGTAGAAATATCACACACTGCCCTGAGTGAAACATGGCACTATACTCACATCCTCTCATAAGAACACACTCACATGTGCACACATAGCCTCACACCTATATGCACCCATATTCTCTTATGTACATATACCAATGCAAAAGTGCACAGATTCACACATGGTCCATGCCCACATATTCTCTCACATGGACAACCCCTCCCCCTGCCTCAGTATATTCCCACATGCACACAAACTCCCTGTCTACACACTCTCTCACCTGCTTACATCTTGGATGTCTGGATACAATCTGTCTTCAATGTCCCCAAACATTACAGTTCCCTGCTCATCACTCCCTGAGAACTGCAGAGAGGTTCTGATCACCCATGTGATAGGAGCCCTCTGCAGAAACACCATGACTATGAAACCCAAGTCTGTGGGCTTTATGGCAGGAGTATGTCCCAATCAAATGAGGCTGCCTCTTTAGGGAGGTTTCTGCCTTCCCTGAGACATAAACAGAGAAAGCACTATAGTTGTGACCTGCTCTGTACCCTCAGTGCTTATGTCCCTCCCTCCCACTCAATTGAACATGTCAGAGGACTGACATTTTTCTTTTCTTTATTACTCTTGTTAGGAATTCAGTACTATGTTGAAGAGGAGTGGTGAGAGTTGACATCCTTGTCTCCTTCCTGATTTTAGAGGAAACAGTTTTAACATTTCACCATTGAATATAAAGCTGGCTTTATAGGTTTGTCATATTCAGCCTTTATTTTATTGAGGAAAGTTGCATGGATTCCTAACTTCTCCAGAGCTATTGCCATTAAGGGGTGTTGAATCTTGTGAAATGTGTTCACTGAGATGATCATGTGGTCTTGTCCTCCTTCTTTTGATGTGTTAATTGACTTATGTGTATTGAACCAGCTTTGCATCTCTGTAATGAATACCATTTGATCATAGTGTATATTTTGTTAGTTGTTGATTTCTATTGGCCAGAATTTTATTGACAAGTTTTGTATTGAGGTTCATTAAAGAGATGGTTCTATAGTTCTCTTTCTTTGATGAGTCGCTATCTGGTTTTGGCATGAGAATCACGTTGGCTTCATAGAATGACTTTGGTAGTGATCATTCCCTTTCTCTTTCCTTGAAGAGTTTGAAGAGTATTGGAGTGAATTTTCCTTTGAAGGCCTTATAGAATCCAAGTGTAAATCCATTGGGTCCTGGGTTTTTCTTGGATGGGATTTTTTATTGTCGTTTTTATTTCATTACTCATAATGGGTCTATTTAGGTGGTTTAATTCTTCTTGGTTCAGTTTGGATATAACAATATTCTCTAGGAATTCTTCCATTTCTTCCAGATTCTCCAATTTGTTGGTATAAATGTTTGCAAAGTATCCTTGCATGTTTCTGGTTATAATGTTCTATATGGTTTATTTAAGGACCAAAATTAAAATGTGTTTTCATTATTCTATGTAGTATGACTTTTTGTCTTTTACTAGAGATTGGGCCCAGGGTATTGTGTCCATGATCTGTATAAATTCTAATGTGTAATTACACTCAACACCAAGAGGAGTTTACTTTGTTGCAAAAGGTAACTCCTCACCATATTTGGAGAATCAAAAGGAGGAAGTGATAATCAGGAATTATGACACAATCCTTTCATCCCAACACGTGGGATGTTACCAGATCGGTATCATGTAACCACATTGGTACCAGATATCTTCAGGGAAGACATCTCCTAAAGGAAGAATGACTTTTCCTGCCCCTTGGGTACTGAACTCTTCAAGCTATAGTAAAAAGGAATTTGAGGATACAGTGAGACAATGACCAAAGATATTTATTAGTAGAGCAAAGTGAAGATAGAGAGACAGTATACACATGAGTAAGGATTCTGTCATATCTGATGATGTGTGCAATGATTTGTATAACATTACATGTAATTATGGGGGGAAAGTAGGGGTAGTGGTTGGCTCAAATTCACTTTAGGACAAGTATTTTCCTTTATTCCCATACCTGGTACAATTTGTCATTCTTGTTGACTTACTCGTTAGAGTTGAGACACTGATATCTCATATGCCTTCAAGCATGTTCTGGGACAGAAGGATGGGATACCAGAACCAAAGGAAAGAGAAAAGACAGACAGAATGATGATAGTGGGGAGCCAGGGGATTCCGTGCTCACTGGTTTCTGAACCTCAAGTTCCTGTAAGCAAGCTTTTCTATTAGGTTTAGTACAGGGAGGGTTACCATGGGTACATGCAGGAAACAAGGCATCTATGCTGGTATTACAATCTAGATGCAAAACAGTGTTTGTGTGAATCCGGCTCCCTTATATTTTGGGGATATAAGAGTGCAATCTAAGGAAAATTTAGACATGCACTCTACTTTATCTAACTTTCAAATTGCAGTTCTCAGTCCTACCAGCACTAAGGAAAGGGGTGGAATTCCAGGCTCTTTACCCTCTCCAGAACTGTATGTTTCAACCTTTCCAAGGCCAGTTCTCAGCCTCACAACCCTCTCCAGGTTTCACAGATCAGCATCAGAGTTCCCTACACATATGATGGATTCTCTCACATGCTCCCACCAAGACAGGTATCCATCCCTATTATAATTCTACCTTAAGCATGGATTTTAGGAATCATATTCTCAGGATAGTGTTATTTTTTATTTAGAATTTCCTGAATTTAGAAGAAATGGCTTTAACTTTTTGCCATTAAGTATTATGCTGGCTGTAGGTTTGTCATACACTCCCTTTATTGTAATAAGGAATGTTCCATGGAATCCTAGTTTTCCCAGAGCTTTCATAACAAAGGTGTATTGGATCTTGTCAAATGCTTTTTCTGCATCTATTGAGATAATCATGTGGTTCCTATCCCTGCTCTTGTTGTAATGAATTATATTAATTGATTTGCATACATTGAACCAGCTTTGCATCCCTGAAATGAATCCTGTTTGATCATGGTGTATGATTATTTTGATGAGTTATTCAAGTCGATTGGAAGTTGTTGAGAAGTTTGTGTCAATGTTCATGAAAGAAATAGTTCTATAGTTCTGGCCCTTTCATGAGTCCTTCCCTAGTTTTGGGATGAGGGTTATGCTGGCTTCATAGAAAGAGTTTATTAGTGAATTTTTGCTTTCAATTTCATTGAAAAGTTGGAGGCGTATTGGTCTGAGTTCTACTTTGAAGGCCTTGTAGAATCCCGCAGTAAATCCATCCGGTCCTGGGCTTTTCTTGGTTGGGAGGTCTCTTAGTGCTATTTCTATTTCCATGCTTGATATGGGTCTGTTATGTTGGTTTAAATCATCTTGGTTTAGTTTGGGCACATCAATATTTGCTAGAAATTTGTCCATATCTTTCAGATTCTCAATTTTATTAGCATAAAGGTTTGAGAAGTATCCCTTATTATATTCTGAATCTTGGTTGTTTCGTAGTGATGTTTCCATTCTCATCTCTGAGTTTTTTTTTTTTTTATTTGGGTGTGTTCTTTTTTTCTGATAAGATTCGCTAAGGGTCTGTCAATTTTATTAATTTTTTCAAAGAACTCATACTTTGGTTGATTTTTTTCTATAGTTTTTTTGGACTCTAATTCATTTAATTCTGATTTAATTTTAGTTATTTGTTTCCGTCTACTGGATTGGGGTTTATCTTGTTGCTGTTTTTCAAGGAGCTTTAGGTGCCTCATTAACTTGTTGGTTTCAGATCTCTCCAATTTGTTAATGTAGGAACTCAGAGCTACAAACTTGCCTCTGTGGGCTGTTTTGCAGAATGTTCCATGTGATGCTTAGAAGAAGGTGTAATCTGATGCTGCTCGGTGAAATATTCGGTAAATGTCTGTTAAGTCTAGTTGATCTATGCAGATGTTAAGATCCAAGGTTTCTCTGTTGAGTTTTTGCTAGGTTGATCTATCTAGCAGGGATGGGGGTGTGTTAAAGTCCCCAACAATTATTGTTTTTGGACTATGGGTGATTTGAGGGAAAGTAGTGTTTCTTGGATAAATTTGGGTGCTCTGTTATTTGGTGAGTAGATATTTAGAATGGTAATATCCTCATTGATTTTAATTTGAAGTCTATTTTATCTGATATACCCCTGTTTTCACTGTATTTGATTCTGGTGATCTGCGTCTAGTATACACATTTTTGTAATTTGGGGAGTGATAAGGATATAGCAGAATGCTTAAATGGGGATGCAGGTTGACCCATTGTGATGATGAAATGTACAGGACACTATGTTGAAATACAACTTTACAATGTTGGGGGAAAGGGTGGAGTTGGGGAGTTGAGAAGGGAAGGGACGATAGGGAAAAAACAAAGGAGGAAGTAACAATGCTCAATAGGAAATGTAATCATTACCCTACTCATGTAACTGTAATCCCTCTGTACAGTATTTTTACTATATATAAACATACATATGAACAAAAAACATTTCTTTGCACAATTCCTAGAGCATATTAAGGATTTGGAAAGCAGGCAGGATTACATGGAAACAAATGCTGTTTTGTTGTTTTATTCCCTTCTGTCAAATCATTGCAGCTTATAAGGGAGTATAAGGATTAAAGAAAAAAAGAGAGCTTTCATGCTTTAACTCAAAATACATATTAATACAGTTTTTTGTCTTTGAATTCCTAGCTATTGTTTCTCATGCCTCTTTCCTGTCATCTGTCCTGCCACAGAGAGTCTGAGGCAGGATGATTTCAAGTTTGGGCACAGTTTGGACTACTTAAGATATTCTTAAACCCATATATAAAATATCATGTATAAACTTATGTAGTATGTGCTATATATAATGCATATTATGTTTAATATTACGTTATTTATATTCCGTATTATATACTACTCACATATAATACAAACTGGAAAGTATTTGTGTGTGTGTAATTCAAATCAAGAAATATAGGGGTCATATTAGCTAGTTTTAAAATTACAACATAGCCAGGTGCCTATGGCTCATGCCTGTAATCCTAGCTACTCAAGAGACTGAGATGTGAAGATCGTGGTTCAAAGCCAGCCAGGGCAGGAAAGTCTGTGAGAATCTTTCTTTTTGTGGGGGGGTCCGGTCTTGGGGCCTGAACTCTGGGCCTGGGCGCTGGCCCTCAGCTCTTCAGCTCAAGGCTAGCACTCTACCACTTGAGTCTGTGAGAATCTTATCTCCAATTACCCATCAGAAAACCAGAAGTGATGCTATGGCTCAAGTAGTAGAGCACTTTCCTTGAGCTGAATAGCTGAGGGACAGCGCCCAAGACCAGAGTTCAAGACCCACGACAAAAAAAAAAAAAAAAAAAGAAAGAAAAGAAAAAAAAAGAGAACATATTGATATCCTGTCAACCACTTAATACCTGTGAAATGGAGTTCTGGTTAAAAAAAAATCACATTTCGACACTATGTATCTTTATGTTACAGTCTCTGGCAGACTTTTGAAACACTTCCCAAGGACTCCAACAGAATTTAGAAGAGTAAGGCAGGAAAAAAAAAAAAAGAAGAGTAAGGCAGAGTGCACCAGCCTCTTACCAAAGACCCCCGTGAGATTTGGCCAGATACTCAAACAGTCGGGCAGAGTCCTCCCAAAGACTCTTATTACCCTCTTCTGAAAGACCCCGTTGTACTTCTGCCGATCGGCGCAGAGAGCCATCAGACTTCAGAAGACATAGGCAGAGTCAGGCACATTCTAACCAAAGACTCCATTGGATTCCTGGGAAAGAACGTCGTCATGAGAAGTCGGCAGAAACCTGCAGACTCAGGACTTTTGTGGCCTACTGTGGCACACATCTCCAGACAAGACTCCCGAAGGCCCGCCCCCTTCCCCTTCCCCCTCCCACCTGTCCACCCCTCCCAAGACCGGATCAGACTCTGCAGCCTCCAGCCAACAGGGACAGAGGTCTGAGGGAGGGGCAGGGGGAGGAGCAGGCAGCCACACGTGGGGTCAGAGGGCACATCCCAGCCTCCGGACATGTTAGACGTGTCATGTGATGTACACCTAGCCAATCAGAGGCGGTGATTCAGCCATTTTTTTTCTCCCCTTCTCCCACCCCTTCCACAAGCTCTGCTTCCACGGGGCTCCCGCTGAGGACATCCTGGCAGCCATGCTGTTTGTCCCAGCGTGAGAACTTGCAGGTATAGACTTGGCGGAGGGCAAAGAAGGGGTCTGCCCTAGCTCCTGGACACGCGTGTGGACTGACTGTTGCGCTGCTTGGTTCTGAGGCCGCAAACCAGGTACTGTGGTGTCAGCCGCCATCTTTGTTTCCGAAGCCCGGCGCCGCCCCTATGGGACTGCAGGCCCCAAATGCGTTCTGCTCAGTGCCAGGACAGCCGTGGTCCCTACAAATCCTCACCCGTTTGGGGACCGCGGGGGACAGCCAGGGCTCGGAGGGGAAATGTAAGAAGGGCACTGGCTGGAATCCGGGCAGACACAGAAGCCCGAGGACAGTGCTGTTGGGAATTGGTCTGACAGAGACCAGGCAGCAACTGGTCTGGGGATGCCATCTTCTTCCTGGGCTCCCTTGTCTCCTCCCTGTACTCCTTTACTGGCATCTCACAGCTCTCAGCCCTGTAACAGTAGCCAACCTGCATCTTTTAGAGGAATGCATGCTTCTTGGGTCCAAGTCCACCAGCGGCACCATTCAGTCTGTTTTTGGCTCACATCTGTGATAGTCCTGTTCATTTCAGAATGGTAGCTCAAAGTACTAATGTCTGCAGTGGTTCCATCTCGACTGTTATTGATAAGGTTAGAAAGAGTCAAAGAGGGGCTGGGAAGTTGGCTCCTTGGTAGAGCGCTTACCTTGCATGCCTAAGGCCCTGGGTTCGATTCCTTAGCACCACATAAGCAAAAAGAAAAAAGCCGGAAGTGGGGCTGTGGCTCAAGTGGTAGAGCACTAGCCTTGAGCTGAAGAGTTGAGGGACAGCGCCCAGGCCCAGAGTTCAGGCCCCACAACCGGACCCCCCCTCAAAAAAAGCAGTCAAAGAGTCCCAGATATCTGCAACCAGTGGACAAGGCTCTAGATTTCATTCATACTCAGCAAGTCAGTATCTTTGTGAATGAGTATGTTGTGTCCAGGTAGAGACCCCCAAAGACTACCAAGCACCCGATTCTGATGCAAGCACACGAGAGTCCTTTATTGCCATCTTGTGCCTGGACTCCCAACCTTCACCGACTGCAGCGGGTCAGAGTTGAGAGCCCCGCCTTATGGGGTGGCAGGTTTTTTTTTTTTTTATCACGAGTAAATCAGGGGCAGGGGGTTTCTAACTTAGTTACATGATTGGCTAACAATTGGGTAGCTAAGGATTAGTAAGTTTTGTCACATTCTTATTGGTTAGTACAATTGATTATTCTTTACTAATTTTAGCAGACATTTCGTCAGTGTTTTATAGCAGTCTTGTAAAAGTCTCATTAGGAAGAGCAGCAAGCTAAACCACAAAATATATGATGGCAATGCAACACTTGGGGATCTCAGAGCTCTGGGAATTTCCACCTTTTGGCTCATTGGCTGTTGCTAGAGGAACTCATTGGGTAGAGTGCAAGTGGGACATCTGTGGTTATTCCAGAGACCTAAGCTCATATGGTGGAAATAGGCCTTGTCTCAAATTGGAGTTTTTATGCACAAAATGGTGATTGTCTTGCTAGGTCTCTACAGGTACCTTTGCCAGGCCTGGTCCGGTTTCTCTGGGAGAGTACATGAAGGTCTGGCTCTAATCTGTGTGTCCTGACTTGTGCAGTGATGTTCTGATGGAGTCTCCCAGTAGGTTCAGGCTACATATTAAGACTGTGTATATTTACATCTAAAATATATACATATTCATATACACACATATAATGTGTAATGTATAGTAAATTACATTCTTGTAGTGGTCTCTGAAGCGGAGAAGTGAGATCAGGCTCCATTGTAGGAAAGGGTTTCTTGTGCTAGCCTACACTTCACAGACTCATGTTCTCCAAAAGCCATGTGAGAATGAAGGGTTCCTGTCTTTCATACTCCTTCTGCCCCCTTATCAAGTATATGCTTACAGAGTATTTTATAGGCTTTATTTCTAGGATGCAAACTTTTCACTGAAGTTATCTGTGTGCTACTTTGCCCCCTGCCCCGGGTCTCAGCTCAATTGTGCTTGAAATTCCCAGTTTTATGCTTTGACCCATTAAAGGTTCAAGAGCATCATCATAACTTAATGGTTGATATTTTTTTACATCATTATAAGGGTAGCTGGCATTTCTTGCTTTTTTTGTTGTTTTTGTTTTTGTTTTTGTTTTATCATTTGTGGTTATTGAACTCTGAGCCTAGGCACTGTCCCTGAGCTCTTCAGCTCAGGGCTAGTGCTCTACCACTTTGAGCCCCAGCACCATTTACAGTTTGGTGGTTATTAATTTGAGATAAGAGTCTCATGAACTTTCCGGCCCAGGCTGGCTTGAACCACAACCCTCAGATCTCAGCCTCCTGAGTAGCTAACATTACAGCTGTGGGCCAGCGGCACCAGGCTTCTTGTTGTTATTTTTTGAGCATGGCTTCAATAAAAACTGGAGAGAGATTTTATAACCAGATGTAACAGACAAGCAAGTAGTGGATAGGCTCCTAGTAGTAAATCCACAACACTAATGAGAGTTTTGAGTCCCTTAATATTTGACAAGCACCGTCCAAATAATTACCTTGGGTTCCAACACTTTCAGGTTTAGACCTGGACCTAGACAATGTTTTTCATTGGATTAGTGAAGTCTTAGAATTTTTGCACTTATTGTTTATGTGTGAGCAACAGTTATTTAGGGTACTCTATCCTTCAGAGGCCAGTAAATGGTTTAAGGTTAAGAGATTTTGTTAGATAACATTGTGTGTTATTGATCATGTTCATTGGCCAATTTATAATGCCTGCCGTGATTCCCACCATGCATGGTTTTGTTAGATTGGAACCTGTAATTGATTCCCTGTTCAAGGGGAATAAGGAGAATTAAGATTGAAAAGAACGTAGGATGTAAATTTCTGACCAAATTTGGGAAACAAAATACTCCCTTTTCTTACACATCCAATAGTGGGGCCTACCAGTATGTCTAAATCTGATATCTTTCCATGCAGTCTGGAGGTGGGTGAAATTAGACAGAGGGTACAGATCCAGTTTGGTATAGATTGGAATATTTCGCTCCGACATCCTGCCCCTCCATTTAGTCTTCTGGGCTGAATTGTTATAGGATATTTGACCCAGAGGAGTCAGTGTTTTCACTGGTTCCTTAAAATGACTTTTTGATTAGGTGTGGCAGTCTTTTTTAACAATAGAAGTTTTTTAGAAGCCATCTGCTGGTGCTTATAATGTAAAACCTAGTTCCAACTTAGGATACCTGGGGATTCAGTATTTTGGCTCCCAAGGCCACTGATCTATCATATTAGTCCCTCCACAGAAAAAGCAGGAGGAGATGTTTAGAGATTAAACTACAGTCTGTGCTATATCCATGAATTTATTTTTGGTTGTGGAGGAGATAGGGTTCTCTGTCTTTCCCATCTCCGGGTAGACTCAGCTTTATGGGTGACAGTAACCCTCTTGAAGTATAATAGGACTCCTTGGTCCCTGCTCTTTCCATAGATACAAATTGTAATCTTTCAGCCACTTTTCCATGTAGGGTGCTCTGACTAATTTACCCATTGTGAAGTTTGCAGGATTACAAGTCACAGAGGTACAGTCTGATATATGATAACGTTTGTAGGAGGAACGTTTTGTTTTGGTTTTTCTGAGCCAAGAAGCTCATTTCACCCAGTCCTCCTGGGTCAGTGTGAGGTTTTGGGAATCGTCCATAGGTTAGGGTGCACGGTGATACATCACACACGTTCTAATCCGAATCTGCATTGCTGTTTCCAAGGTAGGCCCTCATGTGGACCTTAGTAGCCAGCCCTTTGCAGGTGCCCTCTTACTGTGTGAATTTTCGGGCTGACACATCAAATATTTGGGTCACATATCAAATTGAATTGACACCAGCTCTTTTATGGTGGGGATGTGAATTTTCTTAATTACAGGCCCTTTGATATTGTGGCTTCTGACCTCCAGCTCTTTGTCATCTGGGGAGTAAGTGAAGAGGCCAGTATAGTTCATCTATCCTGGTAAGTGGTTGATTTCTCAAACTTCCTCCAAGATAGTTTAGTTGTCTTCTAGAATGACTAAAGCAGTGCTATCATCTCACTGCCTGGAGTTACCCGGAGATTTTGGAGGGTCTTGTTGAGACAGTGAGCGGGTGTTTCTGAGAGTGAACTTACACGATGAAATTGGGTCCAGGGGTGTACTTCTACTTGAGAGAAGCTTGTTTAACATGGCTGTGGTGGATCCAGGGAAGAGTCTCTGCCCCTTGACAGCTGTGGAGTATGAAAAACTGATATGAATTCCCCTCCTAAGGAGTCTTAGTAGATGGACATTTTATTTTATTTATTTTCCAGATAATCACCAGTCTTTGTTTAGCTGGGAGTCTCTCTCAGACCCATTGACTAATTTTTGAGTCAGCCAGAAGCGTTGTATTTGCTGTCTTAAAGTGATTTATCTTATTTGTCATACATCCCACTTAGGCCTCTAAGGAAAGGAGTACCTACATAAAAGCCTTCTGTCTTTTGTATCTTACCTAGTAAATGTTTATGCAGTATTTTATTTGCCAATTCCATAATGAAAAATTTTTATCCAAATTGTATATATGCTGCTTTGTTCTGTGGGTTCAGCCTCTCCCCACATATTTTATTCCAGATCCCCGCCACCCCCCCCACAGCAGTATATATTATATATTATGTAGTATATATTATGTGCTATATAATACATACCAAATAAGGACACATTGACTAATATAACACATCTTATTCATATCATATACTAACACATATATTATTTATATTGTCTAGGATACACACACTATATATAATTGAATGCACATATAATACAGACTGAAATATATAATTGAAAATGAAGGAATATAGAGGTCATGCAGGCTTACTTTTGACAGTGGAGTAGGAGATTACTGTGTCAATCACTTCAGGTCTCAGAACTGGAGCTCTACACTTACACATTATATATCTTGGTATTACAGCTTCTGCCTACAACAGCAGACTCCTCTCAAAGACAACATCAGACCAAAGAAGACATTGGCAGACCCCAGCAGGATTCTGCTGTAGACTCCATCAGACTGCAGAAAAGTCTGGTAGAGTCAGGCAAACTTTCCCCAAAGACCCCCATCAGAATACAGCAGACTCCTTTAATAGACTCCAGCAGACTCCTCCCAGAGACTCCTCCGAGTGTCTAGGTATGTGACTCATCCCAAAGACTTGGTAAGACTTTGGCACAGTTGAACAGAGGTAGGAGGGGAAGGGAGGGAGGGGAAGCCAGACACTAGAGGGAGGTGGGGGGCACATTGCTGTCCCATGACCTGTTGAAAATATCAAGTGGCATATGCCTAGGCCATCAGAGGCAGGGATTCAGCCATTTCATCCCTCCCATTCTACAGGGTTTCCCTCCAGGTGTCTCCAGCTGAAGATGCTATGGCAGCCATATGGTTTGTCCCAGAGTAAAAACCTGTGGGTAGAGACAACCAGGCAGCTCAGTTCCATGAAGAGCTGAGGAAGGACGCTTCTCTAGTCCCTGGACACTTGAAGGGTGAGATTTTTGGACTTGTTGGTTTTGAAGCAACTAACTGGGTACCATGGCGTCAGCAGCCGTTTTCAGTTCTGATGATGAGGTACCTCCCCTTAAGGACCACAGGCAGGAAGTACATTCTGCTGGTGGTCAGGAAAGTCTGGGTTCCTACAAAAACCTCAGATGTCTGGGGACCACAGGGGAAGGCCAGGGATTGGTAGGGGAATTCACAAAATGTAATATGTTGACAGACCAAAATCAGGGGCAGACACAGAACCCCAAGGATAACTTTGATGAGAATCAGCACAACAATGTCCAGTCATCAAAGCCTCCAGGACACCATGAAGTTATTGGGGCTCCCGAGCCCCATTCCTATACTGCTCCACTGGCATCTCAGAGTCCACAGCCCTGTAGCAGCATCCAACCTGCACCTACTAGAAGAAGACACTCATCCCACGGAGAACCTATTCTTTGCAGGGCCACCACCCAATCAGCCACACGAGGTAGTGTTCTCCTTAACCATGCATCTGTGACAGATGCTACTCAGAAAAGCCAAGTATCAGCTCAAGTACCTGATGTTCATGGTCATTCTCTCTGTGCTGTTTCTGGTCTTCAAATAACCAATCAGAGAAGCTCAGCCATCTGTAAGCAGGCCAGTGGAAAAGGCCCCAAGCCTCAGTCTGATGAGGCCTGCAGAGGTCTTCCTGATCAGTTGCCTATTTCAGGGCAAGTGCAGATCCTCCTGAGGAGTACACTAAGGTCTGACTCTGATCTCTGTGACCTGAATGTACAAGAAGACACTGATCAGGGCCAGCTCCATGGCCTGACCCAGGCAGTTTCTGATCATTTCTGCCTTGCTGCCCTGGCAGATCCTGATGCTAGGAATCCTGTTATACAAGTAGGGCAGGATCTTCACAACCCAACAGCTCCCAAAGGACCCATTCATTGCACCCATACATCTGAGTCCTGCCATGATATTCTATCCTGTTCTAGCTTGGCAGGACAGCATCTCCCAAAGCAGATTGTGTTGGCAGACATCAGGCTCCCTAACAATGAATCACATGTAGTGTCTGTTCCTAATATCCATGGTCAAGTCTTTCAGGAAAGTCCAGATTGTAACCATCCACCTGTGGAAGATAATGAATTTCATGGCAGTGCTAACCAAGTAGACCTGAATTTGTGCAGCTCAGCTACTCAGCAAAGCCCATTTATTAAGAGCCATGAGTCAGAGTCCAGTTCTAGTCTCCATGGCCAGGTCCTTGAGGAAGGCTCTGATCAACATTGCAGCCACAGTCACCACTGCCATAGGAATCAGCACCACCCAAAATACACTCCACAGGGATGTTCTGATCTCTCCTGCCTAACAGACCCACAAGGTCCCCCTGTGTGGAATATTTTTAACCAGGGAGGCCCAGATCTCAAACAAGCCACTAGAGAAGGCCACACTCTTTGCAGCAGTATAACAGAGTTCCACCCTGATGTTCATAGCCATAGTACCTGGGGAGGACTGGGTCAGTGTAATGAAGCCACATGGTCAGGCAATCTTCTAAGGACCAATTCTTCAGGACCTGGCCCTGATCTCCATGGACAAGTCTTTCCAGACTGTTCTGATTGCTACCACCAGTGCCCTATCAGTGCGAATTCTGAATTTACTCACCATGTTGCCCCATCGTATCCTCACCTCTGGCAACACTCTACTCAGGGAGACCCTGGTATCTCAAGCCAGATCAATAGAGAAGACCCGGAACTGCATAGAAATGCATCTGTGTCCTATGATGACATCTGGTGCTATAACCATGACTGCAACCAGGACATGTTACAAGAGTCTGTTCTACAGAGAAATACATACGGTTCTGGCTCTGGTATTCCTCGCAAGGTATGTCAGCATGACCCTTATTACCACCCATGCACCATCTGTGCAAGTTGTGATCTCATTGGCAGTGTTTCCCTGGATGAAGACTCTAAATACCAGTGTCAACAGGGCCAGAGTTACTGTCAAGGTCCCACTGGGGCAATTTCTGATCTCTTCAGTCAAGGTACCATGGCAGCTACTGATATCCAGGACCCATTTTTCCTGGATATCCAGGATCTCCTCCAGCAGGCCACCCATGAAGACCTCATTGTTCCCAACAGTGACTCAGGTTCCCATCATGATGTGTTCTACCAGACTATCCAGGGAGGCTCAGATTTCCTGAACCCAGCCACATTGCTGGGTCATGTTCAGGAGAGCCGTGCATCAGTATCCGGTTCTGATATCTATGACAAAGTTTTCAAGGGATGCCCTGATCATTGCTTGTGCCTCATCTGGGGAAGTTCTGACCACCATCAATATGCAACCCCATCTGGTCTCAATTCCTGCAACCTCTCTCCTAGGGAAGGCCCTGATGTTCCAAGTCTAGCCACCCACGAAGGCCAAATTCTGCACAGCAGTGCATCTGCATCTCACCCTGATGTTTCCCTGAGTATTCCCCAAGCAGGACCAGATCTCAGCAACCAGGCTCCATTGCCCGACCATGTTCTCCCCAGTACTGCATCTGGATCCCAACCTGATGTTTTGGGACATGCCACACTGGCAGGCCTGGATCTCGAGGACACTACCACATTGTCAGGCCTGATCCTCAGCAGCCATGCACCTGGTGGTCATGCAACTATCCAGAGCCACACCTTGCTGGCACACACAGATCTCCAAACGTGGGCCAGTATGAGAGATCCCATTGTCTCCAGCAGGGCATCAAGTTCTACTTCTGATTGCAGTGTTCCCACCACCCAGGCAAACCCTGATGGGCAGCATTGCTATACCACGGCAAATCCTAATATTCAGGATTTTTACCTACCAAGAAGACCTGACCTTTTCAATCCAGCCACTCCACCAGGCCTTGCTTTCCTTCTCCACAACAGCACATCCATGGCAGGCCCTGATTTTCATGGTCATGTCCCCTGTGAAGGCCAAGATTCCTGCCACTGTGTCATGAATCCTGGCCAAATTCCATATAACAATGTGTTTGAGTCCCAGCTTGATGTTTATCATTCTAATCTTGGCAAGTGGGCCACATTGTCAGGCCAAAGTCTCCTCAACCATTCATCTGGGTCCCACTGTGATGTCCAGGACCAGGCTGATTTGGCAGGCCCACATCATCACAGCTGGGCCAATATACCATGTTCCATTCTCTGTAACAGAGCGTCTGGGTCACAACACTCTATCTCTGATCAGGCTATGTTGCACTCTGTTTTCAACAGAAATGCATCAATGTCAAACCATTATTTGCATGACCACATCACCTGTGCTGACCAATATTCCCACAATAGGGCCACTACAATAGGCCACATTCTTCCCAGTAGAGGAATGAGGACTAATCCCTATTTCCATGGCTATGACACCCAGACTCGTTGTGGTATCTGCATCCAGGCCCAAGAGACAGGCCCCCAACACTGCAACATTACCTCAGGGGCAGGTTTGGATCTCTGCAGGTCAGCAAACATTCCATACAATGCACTACCATGCCGTTCATCTGTCCCAGGTGCTCACTTCTGCTGCTTGAGCACCATGCATGGCCCAGGTTGCCACCACAATGAATCTCCATATCTCTTTCCTCCTCAGCAGTGTCTGTTAGGACCTGTACCAGGTCCTCCTGCAGGAGGCTGCACCACCCCAATAGATGCTCTATGCCACAATCAGAACAATCCACCAAGATATACCCAAGGAAGTCAAGCCATTAGGGAATGGTGTAGCTGTCATAGCGAGGTAAATCACCAGGCACCACCACCCAATGTATAGGCCAAACCACCAGATCCTACTCTCTTGCAGTCATGACATACTACTAGGAATGCTCCTCTACAATCCAGTTCCAAACCCCACACCCTACTAGAGTTAAGCCCAACCAGTGTACTTTTCTTTTGGTAGCCATGTAATTCCAGTAGGACTTGCCGTTCAGTGCCCCCTCACCAAGCAAAACTACTAAACCACCTACTACTGATATAGTGATTATGACTGGTCTCTGTTTTTCACAGTCAGTGCAAAACACCAAGACTCCTCCGTATCTTGGTTGTAACACAGGCACTACACCCACAAACAGACCAGAGAATCAGAAGTTGTTATGCTGCACTCTTAGGGTACAAGAGGGCTGTGCCCAACCCACACAGCCAGACTAAACCACCATGCCCTTTGACCTGCAGACAGTTTCAATCACCAGGCTCTGGACTCCATAGACTGGCCAAATCAAGACTCCTTGTGTGTCAGAGCCTCCATTTGAATACAGCCTTCTTCAATGCAGTTCCCCCTTGCCACACACTCCTTTCCAAACACTCTGCTATATATTTACAGGCCCTACCCTCTGCAGTCCTACATCTATTCCAGGTGGCATCCTCAAGAACCATGCCACTCAGAAAACGTCAGCCCTATGCTGCCTCCCTTTGGTGTCTGGGCCAATTATTCATAGTACTCCTTTTCCCCTGGATTGGCCTTGTAAGGCTAGTCTTCTAGAGCAGCTGACCTTACCTGAGTTCCTACCCCTGGCCTTCTAGCAAGATCTTGCCATTTCAGAAGCTATTCCTGATCATCCTCTCTTGATCTATTCTTTCTCAGGTAGAGAAATTTCCAACTCCTTTGTCTAGGTTACCAAGACTCCCCTTTCACTTTTACTGTGGACATTCTGCACTGAGCTCCTCTTGATTCACTCATGGGGCTTTTATTTGGACTCAATTTTCCTGGTAGCCTTAGATGAGCCTTGCTTCTTAACAATTATCCCCTAATTCCAGCTCTTCCATAGTGCAAAATAGGGAATAGTCTTCAACCCCTTCACGTCTGTACTGTGGCTTTTTGTGCACATCCTGCACCAACACCCACAGCATCAAAAATCTACCCACTGTCCTTAATGGATAGCCTGCTACATAGTTATCTCTAGGTCAACAGTATTTCTCTGTGCTAGGAACCATTCTACTGAGTAGTTTTGAGACCTTGGCTCATCAACTTGTTCTCCCCCACTGATGACTCTTGATTCTTGCTAAATGGTTCTGCTTTTCTCTGAGTTGAAGTTTTTCTTTTGTAATTTGTCTTTTTATGTGTGGATTGTATAAGCAATAAAATTTATATGTTGGTTCTCTTTGTTTTCCATAGAATTCTTTTATCTTGATACTTGGAATTGATCTGTGGCCTGGTAGATACTAAGCAACCCTGTCTTCATACTAATTCACACCCCAAAACTTCCAGATGACAAAAGTTGTAATTTCTTGCCATTCTTGAAGGATTTACACAAGGTAACAGTATCCATGAATCGTGACAGAGTCCTGTATTCTCAACACTGGGAGACACTGAGGTAGGAGGATTGTGCATTTGAGAGCAGTCTGGGATATATAGTAAGACACTGTCTCAAAAACAAAACCTAATAAAATACCATGTAAATGAATTAATTGACCACTCTAGCTGACATTTTTAATGTTAGTCATTTAATGTCTATTCAGAGACTTAACAAAGGCATTCTATATTCAGTTAGCACAGACTATTTTTAATCTTGCTGAGAGAATTTTATAGGGTTTAACCCTTGGTCAATGAAGAAAAGGAAGAGGGGTTGTAGTGCAGACATCCAGGGTCTTCACAAAGCTGGGGCATGTTCATACTTTGCTTGATTTGCTGGGAGGAATCAGAGAATCAGAGAAGTAAGAACAGAAATTAAAGGATCTGGAGGATAGAGGCTTATGTTTCTAGAAGCAGAAAGTCTGTGTGGTGTTCACAGGAGCTCCATGTGGTGTAGTGATTGATTGACATGGGATATGCTCATTTATTAACTGGAAAGCCATTAATACAAAATCACATTGTAAAACAGAATTCTGATTTGCTCTATGAGGAGATACATGAGTCTGAATGTCTATATGGGTTTCAAGTTGCTTTTATATATGTGATAGGCAGGAACTGCATTGGCACAAAACCTCTGATGGACAGACTTTACTCTGTACTTTTATAATCACTGGGGGATGTGGTCCTACACTTTTGCATATTGCCTTCTCACTTTCACTTCAAGTGCAAGCTAGCAGTTTTTCTGCTTGAAGTTTCTAAGAACCTTGTGGGAATCTGGATTTCCTTGGCATTGGCCCTGATACAGAGCGGTATGAAAGCAAACATCATGCTAAGGTACCAGAATTTTTCAAAGCTTAATCTAAGTTAGAAAAGATTCAAGCAAGATACTAAGCATAATGAAAATGATAGAGGATTTTTTTTACAATCAGTCATTTCTAGGCCACACAATGATATATATGTGCATATATGTATATATTTATATACATATGTATAGAGAGATATGTATATGCACATCTTTATTAATGTATTGTTGGGCAGATTTTATTCATTTGGCTATTGTGAACAGTGCTACAATAAACATGAGCAGGTGTATTCCTGCTATGTTGTCATAATCTCCTTCGTATACTTGCCCAATTGTGGTATAATCAGGTCATAATAAAGAAGCATTTAGTTTTTGAGGAAACTCTATACCGATTTTCATAGTGGTGAAATAGTTTACATTTCTACCAACAGTACATGGGGATTTCTGCCCTGCATACCTACCCTTGTATCCTCCATAATTTTTGCTATTTTTTTTTTTTTTTGGTCAGTCATGGGGCTTGAACTCTGGGCCTGGGCACTGTCCCTCAGATCTTCAGCTCAAGGTGTATACTCTACCGCTTGAGCCACAACACCGCTTCCGTTTTCTAGTGATTCATTGGAGATAAAGAGTCTCACGGACTTTCCTGCCCGGGCTAGTTTTGAGCTGAGATCCTCAGATTTCAGCCTCCCAAGTAGCTAGGATTACAGGCGTGAGCCACCGGTGCCCGCCTGTTTTTGCTATTTTTTTTGATGGCTGCTATTGAGATTGGAGTGAGACTGGCCTGCTTGCCAGGCCCTACACTGCAGTGCATCAAGTTCCACCACATATTGTAATGGTCACAAGACCTAGTCTGGCCCTGATTAGCAACACTGTCACACAATAAGAAGTCCTACCTTCAGGGTTTTTTTTTTTTTTAATCAACTAGACCGTGGGATTTCCTCAATATTCCGTCAGTCCCTTCTCTCTACAGCAGTGCATTGGTGTCGGATCCTGATTTCTGGGTCACATTACCTCTGAGCGCCAAGATTGCCTTACCAAGGCCACAAAGCAATGCCATGTTGTGGATACAGTTCATCTGGGTCCCAACATGATGTCTGTCCCTGTACTATACCTGTAGACTCTGATCTCTGCACCTGTGGAATATTGCCTGTTCCTATTCTCCACAGCAATGCATTGGGATCCCACATACCTTCTACAAGGCCACTCTGGCAGATCATTCTGTGAAGAAGTGCATCTGAGTACAACCCTGTTGTCCTGGGCCTTACCACTCTGGCAAATCCAGATACCCAGTCTTTGCCAGGTTTTTATTCATTTTTAATGTAGCCCTTGATCCCAACAGTCCCACCACCCAGGCAGGCTTTGACCAGCAGCACTGTCATACCATGTAAGATCTTAATTTTCAAGATTATACCACACTATTAGAACAAGATCTTGGTAACTTGGCCATTCTTTCAGGCCCTATTTTACATATCAGTGCATCCATGTCCAGCCCTGATTTTTGTGGCCACGTCACCTTTTCACTCCATGACCCCTCCAGCAGGGCTACACAAGCAGTTTACATTCTGTAAACCAGTGAATTTGGTTCCCAACCTGATGATTGCTTCTGTACTATACCTTCAGGTCTAAATTTCTGCACTTGGGCAACATTGTCATACTTCTTTCTCTGCAGCAACGCATTGGATCATACCCACATTTCTGGGGCCAGGTTGCTCTGGCTGGCTTAGATCTCTCCATATAAGCCATTTTGCCAGGCCCTATCATCTGGTGTATTGCATGTTAATCACACCCCTGATGTTTGGGCCCATACCACTGCAGCAAGCCTGGATTTTTAAAACTGGACAGTTTTGCAGGTGTTGATTGGCATACTGGTGTATCAGTGTCCACCTTTGATCTCAGGATATGCATCACACAGGCAGGCCCTGATCACAAACATTGCTACCCCATGGCACATCCTGATCTCTGGGTTGTTATCCAGTAGCACTAGTTATTGGCAAACTGACCACCAGGCCCTTTTCTCTAGTCTGGGTCTGGTAGTGATTTCCAGGACCACATAAAGTGTGCAGACCATCATCCATACAGCAGGGCCATTCCATGAGGTCACAGTCAGTAGTAGGCCAATTAATCTGAGTCCCAACCTGATGTTTGTCATTCACTATACCTTTAGGCCCAGATCTCTTCTACTTAGGAATATCACTTCTCCAGGTTCTCCACAGCAGGGCATCTGAGTCCCACTCTGACTTCTGGTTCTGGTCCATATTGGCAGATCTGGATAGCCTCAGCTATCCAGACTTTAGTAGATGCAAGTTTAATTCCCTAGAACAGTGAATCAAGGTCCATTATGTTTGTCCAACCCACCCCAGCAGACCTAGTACTCCACAAATGAACCAGTTTTCCTGGCCCTGTTTCCACAGCAGTATATTCAGACTCACCTTTGATCACAATGGCCCTACCACCCATGCTGGCCCTGATTAGCAATCAGCCACACTATGGAAGCTCCTCATTGATAGGTTCTTACCACTCAGGTAACCACAGATCTGGCAACCTGGCTATTCTTCCAGGTTCTGTTCTCCACAGCAGTGTGTCTTTGACCACATCACCTGTACAAAGATTCCCATAGGTAGGACCATCAATCAGGCTGTGGAACACACTTTGAGGTCCTTTAGTGTCCTATACCTGCAGGCCATGATATATGTTATCTGCAAGTGGACCAGAGCACTGTGTTAAACTTCATCTGAAGCCAGGTCGCCTTGGCAGACTTGGCATCTACTAAACTGTGTCACTTCGCCAGATTCTGTTTTCTGAAGCATTATATCTGGGTCTCAACCTGATGTCTAGTGCTATACCACCTTGGCAGGCCTAGATCTATAAAAGTGGATTGCTTTGCCAGGCCCTATCTGCACAGAAGTGCATCAGATACCACCTCTGATCTCAGGGAACTAAACATACAGGTAGGATCTTAACAACAACTCTGCCACACCATGGCAACTCCTGATCTCCAGTTTCTCATCATCCAATAGCACCAGATCTTGGGAACCTGTCCACTCTGCCAGGCCCTAATCTTCTCAGAAGTTCATATGTCTGGCACTTATTTCTGGTGCTATATACTTTGTGCATGCCAAGATTCCTGTGGCAGAAATACTCAACTTAAACCTCACTCTATAGAGCAGTGCATCTAGGTACCACCACAATGTCTGTTGTACTACAACTACAGGCACAGATACCTGCAACAGGGCCAGGTTGCCAAGTCATATTTTCTGCAGTAGCACATTGGGTCCCACCCTAATGTCCAGGGTTAGGTTATCCTAGTAGGCCCAGATCTCTTAAACTGGGATCCTTTGCTTGGTCCTGTTCTTTGGAGCAGTGCAAGTTTATTTTGAATACTGATATCCTGGACCAGGCCACCTGTCAAGCTGAGATATCCACAAGTTTGCCCCTTGTGAGACCTTGTTCCTTTTAGCAGTGCCTAAAGATCAACTTCTAATCACTCCCCAGGCAGACCCTGATCAGAAATACTGCCACAGCATGGCAGGTCCTGATCTCCATGTTCCTGTGCCCCCAGTAACACTGGAGCTTGGTAGCATGGCCACTCTGCCATGCCCTGTTCTTTACAGCAGGGCATCCATGTCTGACTCTAATTTCTATGGCCAAGATCCCTGTAGGTGGGCCACTCAACCAGGCCATATTCTGGGGAGCTATGCATTTGGGTCCTAACTGATGTCCATTGCTGTATTATACATGTAAACACTCAGATCTCTGCAGCTGAGCTACACTTCTAGGCAACTATCTTTGCAGCAGTACCTTAGGCCCAACCCTAATATCTGGTGCCAATTCATTCTGGCTGGCCCAGATCTCTGCAAATGGACCAGATCAAGTTATCTGCAGTAATGCATCTAGATCTGAACTTGATGTCAATAATCAAAAATACATTTTTTGAAACTACACAAGAAAGTCACTGGAAAAGAGAATTTGTATATCAAAATTTGTTTGAAAAAAATTGGGTATTCCAATATGTAGCCTTGGTACTGTATGTATGTGTGTGTGTGTGTGTGTGTGTGTGTGTGTGTGTGTGTGTGTGTGCACGCACACGTACGCACACATATGCAGATGTGTGCATGCATGCACACTAAGTGTAAAATTAAAGCCTTCACTTCTAGAAGAAAACACAGGAAAAAATTAAACCCGTGTTAGCTGAATATTTCATAGATGTAACATCAAAATTCAAATGACTCAGTTCTAAAGACTGAAGATGAGTGGGGAGCAAATGGCTCAGGCCTGTAATCTTAGAGGCTAAGATTTGAGGATCTTGATTCAAAACCAGCCAGCATAGGAAAGTTTGTGAGACTCTTATCTCCAATTAACCACTAAAAAGGCAGAAATGGAGCTGTGGCTCAAGTGATAGAGCAAAAAGCTCAGGTTCATTGTCCAGGCCTGAGATTCAAAGCCTCAGGAACTGCACATTAAAAAAAAGAGAGAGAGATTGAAGGCCAGGAGCTGGGGGCTCACACCTGTAATCCTAGCTACTCAGGGGGCTGAGATCTTAGGATCTCAGTTCAAAGCAAGTCAGGCAGGGAAGTCTGTGAGACTTTTATCTCCAACTAACCGCCAGACAACTGGAAGTGGAACAGTGGCTCAACGTGATAGAGTGCTAGCCAACCTTGAGCAGAGGAGCTCAGGGACAACTCCCAGGCCCAAAGTTCAAGTCCCATGACTGATCCCCCCACAAAAATTAAGAAAAAAGCCATGGAATATGTTTGAAATTCAAATATTTGGCAATGAGCATATTTGAGAATGTAAGAATTATCAAAAATAGAGTAGACAAAGGTAGATATTTTACCAAAAAGATACACAAATGGCAATAACAATAAATGGGTAACACAGCATTCAACATTATCAGTCATGTTGGAACTCCAAATTCAAATCATGCACCTATTAGAATGGAGGTGAGGGAAAATCTTTATAACACCAAGGCATAGTGTACATAGAACAACTGGACTTATGGTATTATAGGCAGGAAAGCACACATGGCACAGGCCCTTTGGAGATAATTTTCTAGTTGTTTGTGAAGTTAGGCATATACTACCACAGAACCTTGGAAACTCACTTTCATGATATTTTCCCCAGTGAAATGAAAACCAGGTTAAAAAAACACTAAAATGTTTTAAGTGGGCGTGTCTGGTTATTCCTTTTCTATTAGAAAGCTGCAATAATAAAGGAAATTGACAAAATGAATATAAAATAAAGGTTTGCTATTGTAAGTAGTACTTTAAGAATAAAACTTTGCAAATGCTTCTGTGGCAACTGACTTTTATATTTCTTAGGATAGATATCCCAAGGTGGCATGACTTCATTGTATGGAAATACTATTTCCTGTTTTTGATGAACTTACATACTGATTTTCCAAAGTGGTTGTAATAGTTCAAATATTTACCAAGAATTAAGAATGTTTCAATTTTCATGAGGGCCTAGGGATAATTTGTTATTACTTGTGCTGTTGGAAAACAGCCTATTTATTGTCACCAGTGTAACCTCAATGCTTGTTTGTGTTGATGGAGGACATTTTGAATAAAGGGAGATGCAATCCCCATTCCCTTTTGATCTGCCTTTTATTTTATAACTAGTAATATTTTTCCTTCATATACATATTGTCAATTTATATTCATTTTTTATTGTGAAAATACTACACAGAGGAGTTACAATTACATGGGCAAGATAATGATTACATTTCTTATCAAGCATTGTTGCCTCCTCTTTTGTTTCCCTTTCCTATCCCTTCCCATCTCCCCCCTGCCCCCCCCCGTTTCCCCCACTACCACCAAAGTTGTAAAGTTCATTTTTCAACATAACGACTTGTACATCTCATTGTTGCAATGGGTCCACCTATATCCCTATTTAAACGATTTGTTTTTTTCTTTCTCCTCCACAAATTATATCAACATCAAATACTGTGAAAGCAGGGGTTATATCGTGGGGGAGGGACATACAAAGCAACAAAAAATGATCTTATAAATATGTTGAAACAATCCCACGAAAGAAAAAACATTTGAATACTTATCTTGGGGTTCATTTTGCCTAACATCAACTTATCTGACCTTTTCTGCTTGTGTCAGACATATACTAGTTATTGCAAATAAGGGAAACCGTGGGGCCTGTGTTTCTTTGGGCCTAGCTTACTTCACTTAATATAATTTTTTTCCAAGTCATTCCGTTTCCTAACAAATGGGGCAATGTCATTCTTTCTGACAGAGGCATAGAATTCCATTGTGTATATATACCACATTTTCTTGATCCATTCATCTACTGAAGGGCATCTGGGTTGGTTCCATATCTTAGCTATGGTAAATAATGCTGCAATAAACATATTTCTGTTCTTTTGCCTGCTTATGGATTAGGTTTTGATTCCATAGTTTTTTTTAATGTTATTTGTATATCCTGCTTACTAATCCCTTGTCAGATGGATTATTGGCAGAGATTTTCTGTCTTCGCTAGGCTGACAACTTAGTTTCTGTTCCCTTCCTGCTCAAAAGTTTTTAGTGTGGTTTAATCCCACTTATCGTCTCTGGGTCTTATTTGTTAAGCTATTGGAATTCTACTAAGAAGTTTTTGCTTGTGCTTATATATCTGAATATTTTCCCATTTTTTCCTATAGTAATTTTGAAGTTTCATTGCTTCCATAAAGATTTTTGACCCTCTGAGAATTGTTATAGGTCCAAGAGAAGACAGAAAAATCTCACTTTTTCTCTCCCTAATATTTGGGGAAACATACAAATCACTGAGTTATTCTCGCCAATGATAGAGAACTGAGGCCTCCTGTGTACCAATTGCAGGATGCAGTTCTTTAAACCCCACCAGCAACTTGTCACTCCGTAGGATAGCTGAGAGTGGATGTGGATTTAGGTGAGCTGAGAAACCTGTGCATGGACCACGAATATGCACCTATTAGCAAAGTCAATAATAGCACCTGGATGGTGATTACTCTGCTAGCCAAGGCGTTGGCTCTGGTTTTGTTTTGATCCTCAGGCACTGGGACTTGCTAAATTCAGGGAGGATGGGGGTCTCCAAACTTCAAACCCTTTTCTGCCTGACCTTTTGGTGGTATTTGAATTTTCATTTTGCCTATTTCTAAGGCCCTCCATCTCCACACCCACTTCTCTCGTGGCCTTATAATTGTGCTTTAAATCCTGGGGTTATGGTTCAGTCCCTCGTCCTGCCTAATTGCAGGTAGCAGGAAAGAAGCTAACATAGACTGAATAGGTGAGGGAGGAGAGGAACACATTTATGCCTGCTCTTCCAATTAGAATTTAAGCCCTCCTGTAATAACTCTTGGGGCCAGATAGGCAGATGATTGGTTTGTATTTTCTTATTGGTATTAGTTTTCATATCACAGTAGAGTCGATGTACTTACTTCTATTTTAGAACGAGGAATACAAGCTTCACACTGGTAATAGTTGTTGCCAGCTATCTACACTGTAGCTGATAGTTTATTTACTCTCAAAAAGACCAATCCACTAGTGCTCCTCAGAGTGCCAAGCAATTGGTGACGTAGGGGGCATGTGTGGACATAAAGTAGACACTGAACACAAAATGAACAATACACTGCTTTATAAAACAAAACTTAATCGACATAGTCTGTGTATCATACATGTTTTAAGATTTATAATTTACTGTAATTTGATACATTTACTGTGATTCAAAGCTATCATCCCTGTCTCATTTTAAATGTTTATATTCCTCCTCAGTGAAACCACATATCCATGAGCAGTTATTTCCCATATTTATCTTCTTCCCTGAGAACACTCGAGTTTTGGCTATATACATTTACATATTCTGGATATTATATATCAGAAGCATCGCCTGATTCATGCCCCATGCTCACCTTTTACTGTCTTACTTCTCCAATACAATTAACTTTAATTCATCTGGGTGGTTGTGGAAGAGGCAGGTTTGGACAAGTAAGAAGAATGGTAGTATGGGTGAGTGATCAAAATGTACCATGAATTGATGTGTTACAATCTCATCATACAGCTAGCTGAACTTCAAAAAGTAACAAAAACAACCAAAACAAGACTGTTATGTACCACAATCAACTAACAGGATGAGAAAACATAAATCCTGCCCCTTTCATTTTCCAAATGGTTTTCATCATTTACTTTCCAAGGAAATTTCTTAGATTCTCATTTCCAGTTTTCAATGTTTGTTACTCTGGCTTCACTCTCTCTCTTTATAAAGCTTACAAAAGACCTAAATAAGTTCCTTTTGTTGCTGAATTCCATTTTGTATCTCTCTCTCTTTATAAAGCTTACAAACGACCTATATAAGTTCCTTTTGTTGCTGAATTCCATTTTGTATAAGTTTTTGTAATGTTACTTATCGTTTGTAGACACAGCTAACAATTCCTTTGTTCTGTTCTGTCAGTCCATAATACCCAGAAATGTTGCCATGTCTCCAGGGGAAACCACTTCCGGGTCAGTGTGCAGATCTAATCACAGCCCACATCCCATCATCTGTCAAAGAAACCAAAGATAGCCATTGAAAATGTCTACCAAATTTCCTTCTACTCCATCTTAATAAAGCTATTCAACCCTTCCTACAATGGTGTCCATTGTTTCTGGCCCCCTTAGCTCTGGTAAAGTGAATAAAAATTTGCTTTCTTTCTTGCCATTCTGATACTTAGTGAATTCTTTCACATTCTGGAGAGTGGCTGAGCCTTCCACAACTAATACTCATTGCTTTGTGTCTGAGAATGCATACTTGTTGCTTGTCTTATTCATCTTAAATTCCTTTTTCAATCTGCTTCTATATATATTTTTGCCTGTGCACTTAATGTAATGTACACTTTCTGGTCTGAAGATGATTCCTAAGCACCAAACTAATATAAACCATTTGCTACCATGTATTTTGCTATTTTCAAAAGCACCTGAAAGTTATGTCCTGTTTCAATACACTACTCTGATCCTCAAATATGTGCAGGTCACTGTGTTTAGGACTTCAGTTGAGTTTTCACAAGAGAAAAGAAACATTCCGAGGGAATCAGGAAATTGCTTGTGAGAATGGCAAAATCAGACTGGATGATCAGGGGTAAGGCCTCAGCAGGTGAGTTGCTCTAGATATCAAGTCTTTATAAGGCAAAGCCAGGTGGAAAAGCAGCATTATTTGCAGCCAGTCCAGAAGGAAAAGGGAGACAGCTGAAGTATAAGCATTTTCTCAATGGCACACCTCCTGAGGTTTGGACAGAAAGAGGGTTATAGTAAGTGGGCCAAGTGACATAAAGTGGCTATGGAGAGTATGGTCAGAAGTGGCAGTGGTTGGTGGGCAGAGCCTGACATGGCTTAGTGTTCTTAGGGATAGACCTGGAGGTTTGGTCTGGTTAAGGAGGGCAAAGCCTGGTGGCTTAGTCTAGCTACAGTTGCAGGGATCTGGTTTTGGGGACAGGGCCTGGAGGTTCCATATGGCTTTGCACGAAATAGTCTACACGTAGGCCCTGGTTATTGAGTAAACCCTTTTTGGCTGGGGAGAATAGTGCTTTTTTGTGTGTCTGCCTGTACCAGATAATGCCAATCTTGGATGCTGGACTATGTAGAGAAGCACAGGGTCATTGGGCCTACAAAGGGAGAACAGTACCTATCAGTGTACAGTATAGCTTAGCAGGTTATTTTTCTAGTGCAGAAGTATAGTGCAGTAAAAAAGTAGGAAGAGTTGTGCATGCATAACAGCAAAGAACTAAGACTTTTGTTGTAGCGCAGGTTTTGCCATGAAGGACCTGCAACTTTGCAGGACATTGTTGAAAAACAAGTTAAGCATGAATTCACTGATAAGCATTTTATGAACTTTCAGGGTCTTGTGGCTTCAGAAATCAGCACCTTGTAAAAAGCAATGTTATCTTAGATCACCCCCTTTATTTTTTCTTCTTTGTTATTGTCAAGGTGATGTACAGAGAGGTTTCAGTTACATAAGTAAGATGAGTACATTTCCTGTCAACTTTATTACCCTTCCCTCAATTTTCTCCTCCTTTCCCTCCCCCAACCCCCAAGTTGTACAGATCATTTCTAAAATATTGTCTTGTGTATATCGCTGTTGCATTGAAGACACCAAGGCTGCTGAGATTAATGTCTTGCCTTGTATCTCAGCTATAATGGTAGGTTCCAGATAAAGATGTGCTGCTTCAGAAAAGTCAACCTTGCATAGCTGCCCATCTGCCAAAATAAATTCTTGTCTGTGTGATACTGTCACAGTGTTGAGTGTGTATCTTGGCCTAGCCTGTGAGACTAGAGCTGGAATTGGATATATTACAATGCAGAGATAACTTGAAATTATTTATTTACCTTAGTAAGTTTTAGGATTTTTCAGTTGATTACCTACCTTTAATGCAAAAATGTCATCAGGAATATCATTACTAAATGTGTTTTATATATTAGCTATAATGTATGTGATAGAATAGCAAAGAAATTTTATGTATGATTGTATAAGACCAAGATGTTCCTTTTTTACTAATAAGATACATGTGTTGAATCTATGTGATCAGGACATAGTTTGGTGACCTGGCCTGGGAGATCAGACCTAGAGCTGGATGTACTACGGTGCAGAATGGGCCTTGGACCAGTGGCCTACTTGCAGTGATCTTTATTTGCCCAGGTAGTATGGCTGTGGGTATTTGTACCTGCCATGTGGTACAAACTTAAAGATCAAGACCAGACCCAATGTACTCCTACTGAGTTCTAGGTTTGCATAGTGGCCAGTGTGGATTGTCTATGGATATCATACCTCAGAATTCATGGGATAACCAGGAGTATGTTGTACAGAACGGGGCCTAGTAGAACACTGCACAGAGTTGTAGCTTGTGAGAACAAGTACCTGTTGTTACAAGGTGAAAGTCAAGAGGGATAGTGGCCATATGGAAAAGAGACCTTAGGGTACCTGACTGTGATTATACTTAACAAAATCATGGTGCCTCCTAGCATGATAGCTCAGGGAAAATGATGACCAAGGCATATGTGAAAGAGGCGCAGGTGTCCCAGGAAAGAGAGGATGATGCTACCTTGGTCTCTTGGTCTAAGCTTGGTATAATACTGTGGAATCAGTGCCCACAAGAACTGCCACACTAACATCTGGCCCCTACCTCACGCTTCACATGTAGAACTATGTGAGGACTGTGGCTGCCTAGAGCACAATTAGAATGTAACTCCTCTCTCACATAGACCAGGGAGGACAAAAATGTATCTTTGATGCTTAACAATGTGCTTTTCATCCAAGGTGAGTGATTCAACAGGGATTAAGGCAGACTCCTTCAGCTCTCCAAGCACCTTACTTCTCCAGGGTGACAAGGTGGCAATAATGAGGGATTGGAATGGCCAAATCCCCACCTCTGATTGGTAAACTGGATATGATTTGATATTAACTATCTTTCTTTGCTCAAATTGTGCTTGTGTCCTCCTTCATATGATGTGTGCACACTCAGACTCCTGCCTTCCTCTTTTCTCTGGTGGTTACTAGAAGAGTCTGGTGGAGGATAATGATGGAAAATTCTGGGAATGTCAATGGTGGTGTCTAGTGTGCTCCACTCATCTAGTTTCTGTCCTATGAGGACATAGAATTTCCCTAGCATTAACCCTGCTACTATCATATTTCCTCAGAACAGTTTTGGGATAAGAGCATCTATATGAACAGCCTCAGGCAATACAAACTAGCTTTGTCAATGCACTATGGTGTTTTTGAGACTCAGACACTCAAGCCTTGGAACCTGGACACCAACAGGGGCAAGGGCTTTGGAAAGGGGTAGGGATTGGGGATTTCTGGATCGCCCAGGCATGGTATATGCATGGAATAAGGATATTTGAGGCTGACAGAGAATATGAGAGCTTTTAATTCAGGTGAGTTGAGGGCTTTTGGTGAGATCCAGGGAAAATATTGGCAGACCCATCATGCTTGTAAGATTAGTTTCATTAACTGAAGGACACTTCAAAAAACATGGCATGCACAATTGGTGGAGGGCTCAGTTTGCAGAAGCTGTCAGGGAAATCAGCCTACGTTAGCTCCTTGCAAGTAGCATTCAGCCAAGCAAGCCTACTCACTCACTGAACCACAGTCAAGAACAGTCAGGAAACAGCCAGATAACAGGCAATGGAGATAGAGAAGCTCAGATACAGACAAATTAACAATTCAAAACACCCAACAGGAGCTCAGTTGAGAATCCTACCTTCTTGGCCAAACCAAGTGCCAATACCTGAGTATCAAAAGAGAAAGACCAACAAAGCTGTGGCTGGCAGTGCTCAGCATCTCTGGGATGTCTGGTAGCCTGTACACATCAGACTCTGCTAGATTTTCATGCTTCATAAGTCAGTACTGAATCTAGATCACTTGAAGAGATAAATGACATCTCTCCACATGTGCAAAAGACATTCATTGAAAGCTTAATAATCAGTGGGGTTCAGAGATCCATGTTCAGACTGCATATTTATGATCAATATAGTATTTCAAAATTGTAGATAAAGGAACAAATTTTGTTGACATGAATTTGAAAGTGATGTATGGTACTGTGTTTCACAAACAGATGAATGTTGCAATGTGGAATAAAATTTACCTTAATTACAATAAAAATGATTGCAGATTGCTGACAGAGAAAAGTCAGAGTCTCCTCCAACAAACCAGAGGTACCTGGCTTTAGTGGGAAATCCATTTTAAGTGAAGACAAAGTATAAGCAAACAAACTATAAGCAGATAAAGTGTAAACAAAGTAGAAGTACAGGCAAGTATAAGCAGACAGAATCTAGTACAGATTGAGAAATATTGAATGTAAAATAGCTAGAAATGGAAAAGTGAAAAGTAAATAAAACTTTCCTCCAATGTATCCAGCCTATGCAGTAGTGACCCCTGAGGTTAGCAGTCAGTAACTTCTGTCTTGTATCATCTGCAGGGTTTTTGGTCCTGGGGAGACTTAAGTATCTACCTACTCATTAGATCAAACGAAACTGAAAGACTGGGTTTGGAGTTTCAAAGGTTTCAAAGTTTGATAGTTGGAATTATCCAGAGACAATACAATGGCACAGAAAATAACAGCCGTTTTCTGAGGGAGTCAAAGTCTCAGTAAACAAAAGGACTCCATGTGGGCCATGCAAAAAGCACCTTTAGAGATTTCTTTATCCTGGGAGCATTGCCAGGACCTACAATGCATCCTGATGGATATATTTAGTGAGACACAGTGCTCCCTCTCCTACTACAGGCATTGCAATTCATTCAAGCCATATCACAGAGTGCAACCTGAGATTGGAAATACAGACCACTTGTAAGAGAGAATCTAGTGGAAAACACACTATAACTTCACAAAAGACAGAATACTGACCATTTGGGGACACTTTTTTTCTTTATATTTTTTTTCTTTATATATTACTCTGTGTGTGGGGGGGTGCCTATGTGGGTGTTAATGTTTTGGCTTGGTTGCTTTTTAAGTTATTTTCATTTTATTTGGGGGTTGAAGGTTACTTCTTTTTAATTATGTTTATTGGTCTGAGTTAATTGCTTGATTTTTGCTATTTCCCTTTTCTGTCCTCTTCTTTTTCTTCTGCTTTTTCATCAAAGTACTTTCTAGTAGCCCATTAGATCTCACCCATACTTTAGAAACCTCATCTTTTCTAATTGTGTCTAGTCCCTACATCACAACTCCTCTGATAACTTATAACGATACATGCACTGAGCTTATTCCATTCTGTTTCACCATTTCCTTACTCTATATCTCTTCTCTTATTCCCCCTACACAGAAGAGCTTAGTTCTAACACCTATGTTAATATACAAAAACCCTAGCTCCAGAACATATAACAATACTGGATGTGTAGAAGCTACCAATGGTATCCTACTCTATGTTATGAATTCACTCTAACTTTATTTCGAGAAGGTATGAAAGCTGAGATACATCACTGACACAAGTGGCGAAAAATAAACCACTTAACACCTGGTCCACTGGGGAGCACAGAGAAGAGCTCATCAGAAAGACTTCAAGCATCTAAAAGCTGATACCAAAATGGGCATTTATATGAGAAAATCCCAACATAGAAATGCAAGAAATATGAAGATCAGAGAGACAGTATCACCCAAAAGAGCAAAGGAACAGAATGATAGTGAAGTACAGGAAAGCTTACACACTGAATTCAACTATTGAATAAAATGTTTAGTGATATAAAACAAGACTTCTACAAGGAAATTTGTGAACACAATGAAGATGCTGAGTTAAATAAAGGAATTCAAAGGGAAAATTAATTAAAAGCTAATAGAAACCAATGTGAATGCAAAGGAATTCAATGAAAATACAGCTAAAAGAGATCCAAGAAGATAAAGATAAACAAAGTAATTACTTAAGGAAGTCAGTGCAGACTTGACTGAAAGTCTTAACAAAGCTAAAAATTCTGAAAAATTAATGACCAAACTGAAAAAACATGATAAAAACAAAGTAGAAAACTTCACCAGCCTAATAGATGATGATACCAAAGACAGAGTTTCTGGGCTTTAATGCAGAGCAAATATAATAGAGAAAGAAGAAGTAAATATGCAAAATATTACAAGAATTACAGGGCTGGGAAGGTAGCTCAGTGGTAGAGCGCTTGTCTTGCATGCATGAGGCCCTGGTTTCGATTCCTCAGTACCACATAAGCAAAAAAAGAAAAAAGCCGGAAGTGGCGCTGTGGCTCAAGTGGTAGAGTGCTAGCCTTGGGCTGAAGAGCTGAGGGACAGTGCCCAGGCCCAGAGTTCAGGTCCCCGACCGGACCCCCCCCCCAAAAAAAAAAGAATTACAAAAAGGGTTTGTGAGAATTTCAGGCTCAAAATACAATTTTTTGTCTCATGCTTTTGAGGAAGGAGAAGAGCTGATAGCTAATGGCATATAAAATAATATTTAATAGTGTAATAGCTGAAAACTTCCTAAATCTCAAAGAAGATAACCTCATAAAGCTACAAGAAGCTTTTAGAACAGTAAAAAAGCAGATAAGAAAAGCACCCCTCTTAGTAAAAAGAAATTAAATGAAAAAAGGAAGAATTAATGAATAGAGTCATCACTACACATGTACAACTAGGCAACTTAAGGGATGAGTGTGGTTGGGAAAAATGGATAGGGGAATGATGGAAAGGGTGATACTGATCAAGATGTATTGTATTTATGAATTGACATGTTGAATTGAAACACCATTGCATAACTACTTAAAATAATATTTTAAAAAAGAAATCTATAGCTAAACTAAGCTACATACTTTAATGTTTTGAAGGATGTAAGATTCTTTCTTTCTTTAAAATTATATTTAATTAATTGCACAAAGGCGGTACCAGTTAACAAAGCAGTTTGTGAACACAGTGCATCTTGATTGGTGTCATCTCCTTCAACATTCTTACCCTCTTCGGCCCACACCTTCCCTTAATTTTCTGGTATTTATGGTGAATTCTTAATTGATTCTCCCCCATTTCCACCTTCATTCCTCTACCACTCTACTTGGCCCCACCCCCTGTCTTGCAAGTATCCATTTCCTGCCACAGATTTTGTTGGGCATTGACCTAGTCTTTCTAGGCACAGTCTATCTACTACAATTGAGGCAACCCATACAACTTTTGTGTCTCTGGGTCTAGCTTACTTTATTTCATATAATTGTTTCCAAGTCTTTCCATTTCCTTCTGGATGTTACAATATTATTCTTTTCTTTTGTCAGTTGTGGGGCTTGAACTCAGGCCTGGGTGCTGTCCCTGTGCTCTTTTGCTCAAGGCTAGTGCTCTACCACTTTGAGCCACAGCTCCACTTTTGTTTTTTCAGTGTATAATTGGAGATAAGAATGTCATGGAGACTTTTCTACCTGGGCTGGCTTCAAACTGCAGTCTTCAGATCTCAGCCTCCTGAGTAGCTAGGATTACAGGCACAAGCCATCAGCACTTGGCTCAATATCACTGAGGGGCATCTGGGCTGATTCCATATCTTGACTATGGTGACTAGTGCTGTGATGAGTATGGTTGTGCTAGTGGTTTTACTGTAATCTTTATTCATCCATTCTTGTTCTCTCCATTGAATTTCTTTTTACTAAGAGATAGAAGGTTCTTTTCCTACTGCTGAAAAACTTCATTTTCACCACTGGCTATACCAGCGACAATAATTCTTTGCTGTCTTTTAAATATACAAAGCATACCACTACATTGAATGTTTCTTTCTGATGATGACCTCTTCCAAGATTACAGATATTTTCCCAGATAGAGGCATGACTGACACCTCACTTCATTTAGATCTTTCAGTGTTAGGGACACCAGCAAACATATACTTTTCAAAATGACGTCCTTTGCTTCTTTGTCCCTTTATCTGGCTTTATTTATATTCACAGTAGTTTTCATTATCTAACATACATACTTCTGACACACACATGTTTGTGTGCGTATGTGTTATCAATTTGAGTTGCAATCCTGCTCCAACAGAATAAAATTAAGGTTTATAGGTTGTGTTGTTATTCTTGCTTTGTCCACCTTTTCCCAGTTATATAAACAGTGCTTGGTAAAACCAACAAAGCAAAACAAAGAAAGGAAACTGTGAAAAAATGGAAACTCTGTGATACATTAATCACAAAAATATATTTAAAAATACTTAAGGTTGAAAAAACAGATAACTTACAAGAGAAGCCTAGAAGAATAATAGCAGATACCTCAACAACAACAAAAACCACAAAAACAAGGTGGGCCTTGAATGATGTATTTCAAGAACTAAATGTAAAAAACAGTGAAGCCAGAATACAAAGGAAAAGGAAAGTCATTCCAAGATAAATAAAAACTAAAACAATTTATGTGCAATAAACTAGAACCACAGATGATGATACTCAGACATTATTCACTCTCAAGATTGAAAGAACATGGGGCTGGGAAGGTAGCTCAGTGGTAGAGCGCTTGCCTTGCATGCATGAGGCCCTGGGTTCTATTCCTCAGCACCCCATAAACAAAAAGAAAAAAAGCTGGAAGTGGCGCTGTGTCTCAAGTGGAGCGCTAGCCTTGAGCTGAAGAGCTGAGAGACAGAGCCCAACCCCAGAGTTCAGGCCCCACGACGGGACCAAAAAAAAAAAAAAAAAAAAAAAAAAGATTGAAAGAACATGAAACAAACAGAGAAAAGAGATCCTGCCAGATGAGCAGATAAACGTGAGGAAGAGAAAGAGAAAACTCAAATTGGGATAAAGATGACAAAACCTACTGCATAATTCTCAATTTTAATACTCAATACTAGTAGATTCAATTCTCTAATTCAAAGACATAGAATGGCAAGTTTTACCAAAAGACAAAGCTCAACTATATATTGTCTACAGCGACATATCCAACTGAGAAAGCAAATACATCCTTACAGTAAAAGACTGCAAAAAAAAAAAAAAAAAAAAAAGAAAACGTTCAAGTAAACAGACCTTGCAAACAGGATGGAGAGTCAATAATCATATTCAATAAAGTAGATTTCAAAGCAAAATTTAAGAGAACAGATAAAATAGGCCACTTTATATTAATAATGGTAACCATCAAGAAAACATAACAATCTTAATATACACCAAATAGTGGAGCACCAAACTATGTAGAACAAACACTACTAGACTTAAAAACACACACAGACTTACACAATAAGAATTGGATGTTTCAACACTCCACTTTTACCAATGGATAAATCATAGGTAAAAACTCAGAAAGAAACCTCAGATATAAATTACACTATTGACCAATAGGACTAACAGAAATCTATAGAATTTTTCATCCAGCAGCTGAACAACATTCATCAATCTCGGCATCCTATGGAATATTCTCCAAAACAGATCATAGTGCAGGTCAAAAGTAAGTCTCAATAAATATAGAAAAATTGAAATAAGCTCTGCATCTTGTTGAATCAGAATACATTATTAAAAAGACTAATAGTATATGTTAAGTGAACTAATTAAAGCCCTGAGCAACAAAAAGTTCATGTTTGATATCAGAGGTGGAAGGTAGATGTAATTTAGAAACATACATAACATATACAGGGTAAATGCACATATACAAAAACATATTGACTGAATTATGCTATGTATAGGGGAGGATTGCAATTATGTGATTCCTTCAAAGAACAAACTCACAGTTTAACAAAATGATGCTGAAACATATGTTAACAAGAAGGGGGAAACAAGGAGCAAGAAAAATTGAAATAGGAAGAATGAGTAAATACAATCATAATATTCAATGTACACATGTAAAAATGGAACCAGGTAACTTGGACTGATGGGACATGTTGGGAGAGAGAGGGGAAACTGATGGATGGTTTACACTGACCAAGATACATTGTACTTATAAACTGACATGTTGAATTGAAACTCCTTCGTACAAATACTTAAATATAAAAATTTATGTAAAAATAATAAGGATTTAAAAAATTCAATATGACCCAGCAATCCCACTTTTGGGCATTTACCCAAATGATCACAAACAAGTCCATATTAAAGCTACCAGCACAACTATGTTTATTGCAGCATTATTTACCATAGCTAAGATATGGAACCAACCCAGATGCCCTTCAGTAGATGAATGGATCAAGAAAATGTGGTATATATACAAATAGAATTCTAAGCCTCTGTCAGAAAGAATGACATTGCCCCATTTGTTAGGAAATGGAAGGACTTGAAAAAAATTATATTAAGTGAAGTAAGCCAGGCCCAAAGAAACATAGGTCCCATGGTTTCCCTTATTTGCAATAACTAGTATATCTCTGAGACAAGCAGAAAAGGTCACATAAGTTGTTAGGTGAAATGAACCCCAAAATAAGTATTCAAATTCTTTCTTTCTTGCCATTATTTCTAACATATTTATAAGATGATTTCTTTATTGCTTTGTATGTCCCTCCCCCACAGTATAACCCCTGCTTGGTATAATTTGTGGAGGGGAAGGACAAAAACAAACCGTTTAAATAGGGATACAGGTGGACCCATTGCAACAATGAGATGTACAAGTCGTTATGTTGAAAAATGAACTTTACAACTTTGGTGGGGTGGGGGGGGATGGAGGTTAGGGTGGGTAGATGGGAAGGGATGGGAAGGGGAAACAAAGAAGGAGGCAACAATGCTTGATAAGAAATGTACTCATTACCTTGCCCATGTAATTGTAACCCTCTGTATGGTATTTTCACAATAAAAAAATTTTAAAAATTTAAAATCAAGTCACCTAATTTTTTTAAATTTGCCTTTATTTTGGAATCAAAGCAAAACTCTAAATTTTCTATTTTGCAGTGTGCTGACAATCTTCATGATTGTATTATTACTATCTTCATTCTATGCTTCAAGTTAAAGACAACATTCTAGGCTTTCATTTGATTTTTTTCTTTATTTTATTTTATTCATTTATTTTTAATTGTGAAAATACTGTATAGAGGGTTTACAATTACATGGGCAAGATAATGAGTTATTTCTTATCAAACATTGTAGCCTCCTCCTTTGTTTCCCCTTCCCATCCCTTCCCATCCTCCCCCCCCACCAAAGTTGTAAAGTTCGTTTTTCCACATAAGGACTTGTACATCTCATTGTTACAACAGGTCCACCTGTATCCTTATTTAAACGGCTTGTTATTTCCCTCCCCCTCCACAAATTATACCAACCTCAAATACAGTGAAAGCAGGGGTTATACCATGGGGGAGGGATATACAAAGCAACAAAAAAAATAATCTTATAAATGTGTTAGAAACAGTCACCTGAAAGAAAAAAACATCTGAATACATATCTTAGGGTTCATTTCCCTAACATCAACTTATCTGACCTTTTCTGCTTGACTCAGACATATACTATTTATTGCAAATAAGGGAAACCATGGGACCTAAGTTTCTTTGGGCCTGGCTTACTTCACTTAATATAATAGAAGACTTTGAAACTAATTCTTGGGTGAGGATTTAAGTCCATGGTAGAGAACTTACCTACTAGGCAGACAGCCTGAGATTTTGGTAACCAACACACAAGAACAAATAAAAGAAAAAGGGAAGAAAGAAGAAAGAAAAAAAGAAAGAAAAGAAGAAAGAAAAATTGTCAAAATATACAGTCCTCTGTGTGTGTGTGTGTGTGTGTGTGTGTGTGTGTGCACGTGCACCAGTATTGTAGCATATGGAGTGAACTCAGGGCCCAGTGCTGTGCTTTAGCTTTTTCATTAAAGGCTGGGTGCTCTATACTAATTGAGCCACAGTGCCATTTCTAGCTTTCCAGTAGTTGATAGGAGAGGAAATCCTCAAAGATTTCTTGATAGGATTTGCCACAGAATCAAGATCCTCAGATCTCAGCTTCCTGAGTAGCTAGGATTCTAGTGAGCCACAGACACTTGGCTAGAAATGCACAGTCTTTGAAGAACAAAATTGGATACGGCACTTCAACTGATTTCATTTTTTTCTTTATAAATTCTGGGTCTACTATATTTTTATGGGGGGTGGGTGGGGGAATGTGCCAGTCGTAGAGTTTGAATTCAGGGCCTAAGTTTTATCCCTGAGACTTTCTGCTCAAGGCTAGTAATCTGGCACATGTGCCAGTTACACTTCCAGCTTTTTTGGATAGAGCTAAGAACCTCATGCACGTTCCTGCCCTTTCTAACTATGATCTTCAGATCATAGCTTCCTGAGTAGCTCGGATTACAACCAAGGGTGCTCAGCACTTTATTTATGCTAGTAAGAATTGTATTAGGTTTTTTAAAGCTCATATTGAATGATAGTTGCAGAATTATCATTTCATGTCAGTGTTTTATATCATACTGCTTTGAACAACCAGTTAGTAATATGTTCCAAATATACCAATACCCACAATTTTTGAAACTAAACAATATGGTACACTATCTGGCTATCAATCTGGCTAGAGGGTATTTCAAAGTGCTCTACTTTACATATATTTAAGAGATATTTGGATAATTTTTTTTATAAAGACCCATTGTATTTGGATGTTTTTGAGACTGTGAAATAGTTTGTAAAGCTGTTTCAGAATGTGACTTTCCAGAAACATTTCCCTAGCCCTGCCTGTGGAGTTGAAGACAAGCGTGTTTTTCAATGCTCAAATACTGCAAAAACATAACGAACAAAACATACATAAACTGTGCTCAACAGGGGCGGAGCAGATTGGGAATAAGGACCCATTATCCCCTGGCTTAACTAGCTCACGCGCTGCCTGACCACACATCTGGGCGGAAGTTGTCCTCTGTGAGTGGGAATGTTTCCGGGTGGGACGCTGAGGAACCGACACTCGGTCACCTGGGATCGAAGCCACAGCATAGTGGAGCTTGGGCAGGCGTGGCCATGAGGTTCCCGGCTGAGATTGTGGACCAGGATTCTCTGGATCACTTTTTGGGTGAACTGGGAAGGCTGTGGGAGCCAGGGAGACCGGAAGGAGGCAGAAGCTGGAGTGGGGAGGACCTGAGGGAGGGCAAGAGCAGCATTTGGCGTGGGTGAGGCCTGGTAGGGCACTGGGGGGCCTCAAGGCCATGGCCTATGGGAAGTTTCTGGAACTTAATTCCTAGAGAAGAGCTGAAGGATGCAGTGAGTGGGTGGGGGGCAGGTTTAGGGCTGGGCGAGGCCTGGACCTGCATTGCGGAGATGAAGCATATACCTGTGGAAGTTTCTGGAAGTCTATTTCTGGGGAAGATGTGAAGGAGGCCAAGGGCGGGCGGGAGCAACTCTGGGGCTGGGTGAGACCTGGTTCTGTATTGCGGAGATGAAGGCCACTGCCTGTGGAAACTTCTGGAACTCGACTTCTGGGGAGGATGTGAAGGAGGCCAAGGGTGGGCGGGAGCAACTCTGGAGGTGGGGTGGTGAGACCTGGCCCTGCATTGCAGAGATGAAGGCCACTGCCTGTCGACGTTTCTGAGACTTGGTTGCCATCACGTGATCTCTTTCTCACTATATCAGTGGACATGTTTATCTCTCCTAGTCATCTGTTTGCAGTTAGTGTGGCAAACCTATCTTTCAGTGCTGTGCCGTACATCTAGCAATCCATAATGGGCATGAATTGTATAGTGTCAAAGTAATGGTTATTCCCCACACCTGATTTTCTATGAGTGAGTGATAGCAGGAGCTCCAAGCCTCAAAAGTTTGTCTAGAAAATGGAATTACAGGCAAGAGGGTTGGGTAAGACCTGCTCCTGCTCCCATTACATGATTTATACTCTCACCACACCAGCAGACATCTTTACCTCTCTTAGACATCCCTTTGCAGTCAGCGACAAACCTATCTTTCAGTGCTGTGCAATGACTTTATCCAGCAATCTGTAATGGTCATGAATTGTATAGTTTCAATGTAATGGTTATTCTGTGCACCTAATTTTCTTTTTAGTGAGTGATAGCAGCAGCTGGGAGCCTCCAAAGTTTGCTTCGACAATAGAATTATGGCAACATGAAGAAAGTAGTTAACATAATCCTAAATTGCATCTTGCTGCACTTTTAGTTTTGCCCAGATATCAATACCTGGACAATAGGGATGGGGTGAGAAAATAATTTCTTCTTTTATTCATTGTTATAGGAGTCATTAACATGTTAGCGGACCTCACCAAAATCTGCATCCTCCACATCTGCCCGGATAAACTCAGTTTCATTCTTTTTGGAAACCCAGAAAGTGGAACAGTGAGCTTGTGGTGTGAGAGCAGAAAGGTGAGTAGGAACCCCAAACACTCTACACACTGCCTCTCTTTTTATATGTATATAATTTTAATTGTAAAAATACTGTAAAGAGGAGTTACAGTTACTTGAGTAAGGTAATGAGTACATTTCTTATCAAGCATTGTTACCCCTCCTGTGTTTTTCCCCTACTATCCCTTCCCTCTCCACCTAACCGACTCCTCCCTCCACCACCAGACATTGTAAAGTTCGTTTTCAACATAGTGTCTTGTACATCTCATTGTTAGAATGGGTCAACCTGTATCCGAATTTCAGTATTTTTAAATTCCCTTCCTCTTCCCAAATTAGAAAAAAAATGTATATAGAAGTTGCAGGGGGGCTGGGAAGGTGGCTCAGTGGTAGAGCACTTGCCTTGCATGCATGAGGCCATGCGCTCGATTCTTCAGCACCACATAAACAAAAAGAAAAAAGCCAGAAGTGGCGCTGTGGCTCATGTGGTAGAGCTCTAGCCTTGAGCTGAAGAGCTGAGGGACAGCGCCCAGGCCCAGAATTCAGGCTCCACGACTGGACCAAAAAAAAACAAAAGAAGTTGCAGGGCACCAGAATCAAATACATTGAAAACAGGGGTTATACCATGGGGGAAGAACATACAAAAGAAACAAAAAAAACCCATGATATATTATAAATACATTTAAAAATAGGAAGTAAGAGATAACCAATTGTGTCCCTATCTTGGGGTTCATTTTGCTTAACATCATTATATATGGTCATATGTACATAGCTTTTAACCTTTTCTGCTTGTCCTAGACATATACTGGTTATTGCAAATAAGGGAAACCAAGGGACCTATGTTTATTTGGGCCTGGTTTACTTCACTTGTATAATTTTTCCAAGTCTTTCCATTTCCTAACAAATGGGGCAATGTCATTCTTTCCGATGGAAGCATATATATATATATATATATATATATATATATATATATATATATATATATATCACATTTTCCTTATCCATTCATCTACTGAGGAGCATCTGGGTTGGTTACATACCTTAGCTATGGTAAATAATGCTGCAGCAAACATAGTTGTGCTGGTAAGTTTACTATAGACTTGTTCTTCGTGATTTGGGTAAATGCCCAAAAGTGGGATTGCTGGGTCACAGGGGAGCTCTATGTGGAGTCTTCTGAGGAACCTCCATTCTCCTTTCCAAAGTAGTTGAACAAGTTTACACTCACACCAACAATGCAGTAGGGTTCTCTTTTGGCCACATCCCCTCCAGCATCTGTTGTTATTAGAGTCCTTAATTATAGCCATTCTAACTGGGATGAGGTGGAATCTCAATGTTGTTTTGATTTGCATTTCTTTTATGACTAGAGAAGTTGAGCATTTCTTCATGTGTCTATTGTCCATTCTTATTTCCTCTTCAGAGAAGTTTCTCTTTAAGTCTTTAGCCCACTTATGTATTAGACGGTTGTTTCTTTGAAGATTTGTTGTTGAGGAATTTAATTCTTTCAATTCTAAGTATATTTCAGATATAAGACCCTTGTCTGTTGTATGGCTAGTGAAGATCTTCTCCCAGTCCTTGGGCTTTCTACTGATCTTATTAGCTATGTCCTTTGCCTTGCAGAAGCTCTGCAGTTCCATGCAATCCCATTTGTCCAACCTCTCTTTGATTTGTTGTATTTCTGTGTCTTTATTAAGAAAAATTTGGCCTGTGCCAAGGAGCCCTAGAGTTTCTGCTGTTCCTTCCTATAATGTTTTCCGGGTGTCTGCTTTGACCAATTTGGAGTTGATTCTGGTGCAGGGTGATATATAAGGATTTAGCTTTAGTTTTATATAAGTGTTTAACCAACTTCCATTCTATTTTTTTAGCTCACTTATTAAAATTTAAGTGGCTATAGGTCTGTAGGTTCATTTCTGGGTCTTTATTTCTATTCCATTGGTCCTCAGGTCTGTTCTTGTGCCATTACCAAGCTGTTTTGATTACTATTTTTTGTAGTAGAGTTTGAAATTTGGTATTGATATTCCTCCAGCACTGTTCTTTCTGCTAAGGATTGTTCTTGCTATTTGGGGTCTTTTATTGTTCTATATGAGTTTTTGCGTTGCTTCTTCTATTTCATTGATGAATAAGGGTGGAATGTTGTTAAGTATCACATTGAATTTATAGAGAGCCTTTGGCGCTATTGCCATTTTCATGATGTTAATCCTCTCAATCCAGGAGCAAGGAAGGTTTTTCCACTTCTTTAGTTCTGCTTTAATTTCCTTTTTCTAATTTTTAAAGTTTTCATCGTACACGTCCTTCTCTTCTTTAGTTAACTCCTAGATATTTTAGTTTTTGTGAGGCTATTACAAAAGAAGTTGCTTTCCTGATTTCAGCCACATTCTTCTTGTTATTAGCATACAGAAAAACTGGTGATTTTTGAGGGTTAATTTTGTATCCCACTAATTTGCCAAAGTTTCAATTCCACTCATGTAACTTGGGAGTAGAGTCCATGGGTTTCTTTAAAGAAAGATCATGCCATCTGCAAAGAGGGAGAGTTTTACATCATCTTTCCCTATTTGTATTCCCTTTATGTTCCCATCTTGTCTTGTTGCTCTAGCTAGGCATTCTAATACTAAATTGAAGAGAAGTAGAAAGTGGACATCCTTGTCTCATTCCTGAGTTTAGAAGAAATGGCTTTAGCTTTTCGCCATTAAGTATAATGCTGGCTGTAGGTTTGTCTTACAAAGCCTTTATTATATTGAAGAATGTTCCACGGATTCCTAATCTCTCCAGAGCTTTCATCATAAAGGGATGTTGGATCTTTACAAATGCTTTTTCTGTATCTATTGAGATAATCATGTGGTTCTTATCCCTGCTCTTGTTGATGTGATAAATTATATTAATTGATTTGCATATATTGAACCAGTTTTGCATCCCTAAAATGAATCCTGTTTGACCGTGGTGTATGATTGTTTTGATGAGTTGTTGAAGTCAATTGGCCAAAATTTTGTTGAGAACTTTTGCATCCATGTTCATCAAAGAAATGGGTCTATAGTTCTCTTTCTTTGATGAGTTTCTGCCTGGTATTGGGATGAGGATTACAATAGATTCATAGAAATAGTTTGTTAGTGAACTTTCACTTTCAGTTTCATTGAAGAGTTGGAGAAGTATTGGTGTGAATTCTGCTTTGAAGGCCTTGTAGAATTCAGCCGTAAATCCATCTGTTCCTGGGCTTTTCTTGGGTGGGAGGTCTCTTATTGCTGTTTCTGTTTTGATGCTTGATATGGGTCTGTTAAGTTGGTTTAAATCATCTTGATTTAGTTTGTGCATGTCAATATTTGCTAGAAAGTCGTGCATTTCTTCCAGATTCTCAAACTTATTAGCATAAAGGTTTGAGAAGTATTCCCTTATAATGTTCTGAATCTCGGTTGTTTCTGTGGTGTTGCCATTCTCATCTCTGAGTTTGTTTCTTTGGGTGTGTTCTCTTCTTTTTCTGGTAAGATTTGCTAAGGGTCTGTCAATTTTGTTAATTTTTTGAACGTCCAGCTCTTTGCTTTGTTGATTCTTTCTATGTTTTTCGGACTCTTAATTCATTTGATTCTGATTTAATTTTAATTATTTCTTTCCATCTACTGGATTGGGGTTTAGCTTGCTGCTCTTTTTCATGGAGCTTCAGGTGCCTCGTTAAATTGTTGGTTTCAGATGTCTCCAATTTGTTGATGTAGGAACTCAGAGCTGTAAACTTGCCTCTGAGTACTGCCTTTGCTGTGTCCCAGAGAAGCTGGTGATTTGTGTGTTCATTTTTGTTGAATATCATGAACATTTGAATTTCCTTTCTAATGTCTTCCATGACCCACTGGCAGTTCAATAGTGTGTTGTTCAGCTTCCATGTGTTATAGGATTTTCTGTGGTGGTTTTGGTTTGAGTTCTAATTTTATTCCCTTGTGGTTTATTTATTTATTTTTATTTATTTATTCCCTTGAGAGAATGCAGGGCATAATTTCAATATTTCTGAATTTAGACAAATTTGCTTTGTGATCTAAAATGTGGTCTATCTTGGAGAATGTTCTGTGTGTTGCTGAGAAGAACATGTATTCTGATGCTGCTGGGTGAAATATTCGGTAGATGTCTGTACAGTCTAGTTGATCTATCAAATTGTTTAGATCCAAGGCTTCTCTGTTGAGTTTTTGCTGGGTTGATGTATCCCGTGGGGATAGTGGTGTGATAAAATCCCCAACAATTAATGTCTTTGGATCTATGTGAGATATTAGGGAAATAAGTGTTTCTTTGATTAATTTTGGTGCTCCATTATTTGGTGAATAGATATTTAGAATTTTAATGTCCTCCTGAAGGACTGATCCTTAATTAGTATGTAGTGAGATTCTTTATCTCTTCTCGCTAATTTTTATTTGAAGTCTGTTTTATCTGATATTAGGATTGCAATTCCTGCCTGTTTGTGGGGGCCGTTTGCTTGGTAGACTTCATTCCCGCCTTTCAGTTTCAGAATATGTTTGTTCTCTCTCTCTCTCTCTCTCTCTCTCTCTCTCTCTCTCTCTCTCTCTCTCTCTCTCTCTCTCTCTCTCTCTCTCTCTCTCTCTCTCTCTCTTTCTCTCTTTTATTGTGAAAATACCATACAGAGGAGTTACAATTACATGTGCAAGATAATGAGTACATTTCTTATCACGCATTGTTGCCTCCTCCTTTGTTTCCTCTTCCTATCCCTTCCCATCTACCCCACCCGTCCCCCTCTATACACCCCCCCCCCAACTAAAGTTGTAAAGTTCATTTTTCGACATAATGCCTTGTACATCTCATTGTTGCAGTGGGTCCACATGTATCCCTATTTAAACGATTTTTTTTCCCTTCCCCTCCACAAGTTATACCAACATTAAATACAGTGAAAGCAGGGGTTCAATCGTGGGGGCGGGACATACAAAGCAACAAAGAAATCATCTTATAAATATGTTAGAAACAATCACATGAAAGAAAAAACATTTGAATACTTATCTTGGGGTTAATTTCACCTAACATCAACTTATCTGTTTGTTTTGTGGGCAAGTTGTGTCACTTGAAGGCAGCAGATAGAAGGATCTTGCTTCTTGATCCAACTAGAGAATCTGTCTCTTAATTGGAGAGTTAAGCCCATTAATATTGAGAGTTAGGATTGAGAGGTTTTTGGTAGTTCCTGCCATGTTATCCACTTTCTTGGGGGCTTTGCCAATTGGGTTCTTCTTTTGATTCTAGGATTCTCTGCTTTAGTGCTGTTTCTTCACCTTTATCTTGCTCAGGTTGGTTTTCTATGTGTAAGACATCTTTAAGTATCTTTTGTAGGACTGGTTTGGTAGAGATATATTGTTTCAATTTTTCTTTCCCGTGGAAGGTTTTTATTTGTCCTTCTGTTATGAAGGACATTTTAGCTGGCTACAGTATTCTTGGTTGATAGTTGTTTGTGTTTAAGACCTGGCATATATAATTCTAGGCTCTTCTTGTTTCATTGTCTCTGCTGAGAAATATGAAGTTATTCTGATTAGTTTTCCTTTATAGGTGATGTATCTTTTCTTCCTGACAATTTTAAGGATCCTTTCCTTGGTCTCATTTGATCCTGTGTGGATTAGAATGTGATGGTGTAATGTCCTGTTCTAGTCTGGTCTATTTGAAGTTCTAAAGGCTTCTTGTATCTGAATGGGCATCTCTTTTTGCAATTTTATGAAGTTCTCTACTAGGATCCTGTTAAAAAAATTTCCTAGACCTTTAACTGTTTTCTCTAGGCCCTTCTCTATACCCATTAGCCTTAAATTAGGCTTTCTGATGTTGATTTCTATCTGTTGAATGGATCTATCATATTTCTCAGCTTTGTCTTGAATACTTGTCTGTTCTTTCTCTATAATGTCTAGGCTGTCTTCAATCTTAGAGATTCGATCTTCTGCATGATATAACCTACTGTTAAGACTTGCTACTGTTTTTTTATTTCCTTTCCTTCTATTTGTCAGATTTGATGGCCTCAAGTTCTTTGTTTGAGCTTTGTTTTAGATCTTGTATGGACTTCTTTTTCTACTTAATTTGGTTTTCAGTGTTCATTCTCCAATCCCTTAGTTGATTGGTTATAGTTTCAATGGACTCCTTTTCCTTCTGTTGGACTTAATTCAGCATAGCCTTTGTGGCCTCCCTGGATTCCTCCAGCTTTCTGTTTGTGGATTCCATGAATGTCTCTATTAATCTTTGTCTATTCTCATCCTGCTCAAACAATTCCTGTATTAATCTTTGATTAGAGTCCTCATGCTCAGGAAATTCCTGTATTAATCTTTGCTTAATCTCAACACACTCACACATTTTCCTATAATGCTCACACAAGATGTTTGCAGGCTTTCAGTCTTTTCATTCAGCATGTTTACTAATAGCATTTGTAGAGCATTTTGGGAACTCTCCTCTGGATTATACATTAACTGCTCTGTTGCCTGATTATCATGAGTGGGCATTAAGATAATTGGACTTGCCATTTTTCTTGTGTTTCTCCGGCTTGTTCTGCCCATTAAGGTATGAAAGTAAAACCAGTTCTGGGCTAGAACACTATTTTAAGGCAAGCATTAACCAGAACCCTAGAGTTACAAAGATTGTTTGACACAGTTTAAATGAGTACAGATACAATCTAGTTCAACAACAAACAACTATGGATCAATGGGCTAAGAAAGTCAAAGGAGTCAGCAGATCAGAAATTAATAGGTTTAAGGAGAATTGTGAGGAGAAAATAAGATTAGAAAAATGTGGGAAGGGAAAAAGAGAGAGGGAATTTAACCTAGACCCAAATTCAGAGAGGGAAAGGATAGAAGGAAAGGAAGAGAGATATAAAGAGGAAAAATGAAAAATTAAAAAATAAAAAAGAATAAATGAAACACTTAAAATTAGATAAGTATAAAGAAATAATACTCCAATTAAAGGAGTTAAGGCAGAGAGTTTGTGAATTGAGCAGTCTATATCTGAATTAAGTGTGTGCACAATGAAGGATAAGGTCTAATAATTGAAGACAAATATATTTCTGGGGATGAACAGAACAGAAATTAAGTAAAGCAAAACAACAACAACAACAAAGACCAAAAAGGAAAATGCAAAAGAGAATTAAAAAAAACTAAAATAAAAATGATGAAAAAAATAGAAAACAATTTTAAATTTTTAAAAAAAAAATATGTAGAGAAAAGAGTTCTTAGATTTTGGGGGGAAGGGGAGAATCTTGTGTCTCCCCTGTGTCCATAACCAGTCTCTTGGTGGAGTCTCTGGTTTGCTTGTGTTGTTTAGTTATCCTCTGGCTTTATTTGTTTCTTAAATTAGTTTGTTTGAGCAGGCAGTAAGTAGCTCTGCCTTACCAGGGACTTTATGACCCTCTTCTCAGGCTAGTTCTGTCGAGGGTAGGTCTGCTTTGAGTATCACAAAAGAGGGAGATGGATGTTTCTTCTAGCTTGGAGTTGCTGTGATGGGGCTAGGTTGTGGGTAGGGTTGAGGCCTGTCAGCAATCAGTAGCTTTTCCCTGAACGTCTACCTCCTTAGACACTCACATAGCCCATCCTGGAGCCATTCTTGGGCTTTATGTTTACTGAGTTTCAATTGTTTTTCTTTTACTCCTCCTGATGCTAGGTCTGCTGCCTATGCTGCAGTTGGGAGGGGCAGCCTCTGACTCTGTTTATCCAGTGAAGAATGTCACTTTTCTGTGGGTGGAGATGCCTCTGCCTTGGAAGGGCAAATTTCCCCTGGCTGAGCCTGGCACGTCAGGTTCAGATTTTTGTGGCATGTTGAATGGCTCCTATTGTCTTCTTCCAAGGCTGGAGTTAAGTGCTAATTTCTCTGGCCCTGGTCTTTGTCAGTATCAAAGATGGAGTTCTTCTCTGTGGTCGGTGGAGTGGCTACCTTCCTACCACTGCTTCCTGTGAAGGAGTGAATATATCTTGTGGATACTCATGCCTTTCCCTTGGGTTCCAGGCTGTCCATGTCTGTGACTGTCTGTGGTCAGCAGGATGAAGATTTTGTTCTTGTCAGTTCTTGCTGGTGATGAGTAGAATCTACTTGCACATAGCCTCTGGTGCCTTTGTCCATGGCTCTCTCTGTTGATATGGTAGTCACAACAACAGCCTCTGTCACTGCCACAGACACCAGCAAGTGCTCAGATCTGTCTCCTTAACCAGACTGCCTGAATTTTTCCTCTCTGGACAAACTCTGTATACTATGATGGCATACTTGGTGTGACTCTTGAGCCCTGGACTTTTCACTGGAACACTAAAACAGGTTTCTATTCGAGAGCTTGTTTAGCCCCCAGCTTCCCCTTTGCCATCTTCCTTCAGACTCCTACACACTGCCTCTTGAGACTTTACAGATGCTTCTTTTCTTCATATAGGAGAACTTTTTCAGCACATTTGAAATGGAGGGCCTCTCTGTAGAAAATCATGAGATAAGTTTACAATTAAGTTTGGAAAAAGTATCTTCAGCCTGGAAAAGTGCACACCGTGCAGAAGCCATGAAAGTCAAGCTGTCTAATAAACACTCTGGGAGCCTCAAGGTCTGTGTAAAACTGGTGAGTAGAGGAACGTTTTCTGAAATTTCCTAAAATGGTCTTTGTCTGGAAGAAATATAAGTAGTTTTAAGCCTGGGATTTATACTGATAGATATGTTTAAAATTAAATATATGGTACATGCAATTTATTATAGTTGGTTCTTGCTCCATGTTATTTTAAAATCATACAATCATACAGTATTCATATTGCATGTTGCCTTTACACACCATAAACATCACATTTCTTTTAGTAGTAGAAAAAAATTTCTGTTTGCAGTTCTGAAGTTTCTTTCTCCATCCTCATCTGCCTTTAACTATCCAGTTAAAGTAACACATTTGCCTTCTGTATGCCCCTGGTTTGTCCTTTCTAGTACACAAACCTGGTTTGTGGGGTCATCAGCATAGTATATTTGCTTTTTCCATCTCACAGATATATACACCATTCTCCTCTCTGCTCAAAAAACTGTTCTCTCATTCCATCTTCTCATGACTAACTGGATCTGTAGTTTCTGTGTCCACTTGTCAGTGTTCTCCCTCGCTCTCACAGTGTACCTGCCATTTTCTCATTCAGCCGGGTTCCTACTGTGATTTCCTCAAGATTCTAGTAGGTGATGCACATAGTTTTGTCTCATTGCTAATTCTTTTGTCCCACTGGAACATTCTGGATCATTTTCCCTTATTTACCACACTTGCCTGCTCCTTAGGTCCCAAACTAAAACAAGAAGAATTTCTATATAGGTTGAGTGGATTCTGAGTGAACAAATTGAGAACATTCCACTTAGATTTGGTATTTAAAATTTTTTACTCTTAGGTGTTTGGTTTGATTTGTTACACTATTTAGTATATGAAATATTTTAATTCTTTTTTGGCAGCGATTTTTTTCTGGCAAGAGCCGCATAGTAGCAGAATACTTCCCCATACAGTTTATCCGTACAAACTTTTGGAATGAAATGCAAGAGCTCACAGTTCCATATTCAAATGTAAGTGAAGCCTACAGTCCTGTTTTTCAATACCATTGATAGGAAGATATGAATTGTCTACTTGTAGTCTTGAAGAATATTTTATTGAAAAGCTGGGTAATTTCTGAAAAGAAAGTGGTATTCATCTTTAAAAACTACTCTAGGAAAAGAAATCTGGATACTCGTCTTTTGTTATTTATTTTAATCATCGTTAAACATTGATATATAATCTGGCCACATACAAAATGGAATACCTTTCTCAGTAAGCTGGTGTTTATTAGGACTTTTGGGCTTAGGCACCAATTTAGGATTCATAGGACTTGATGCTAGGATGTGTATAGAAAACCACTATGATGACCAAGTTTGGGTTAAATGTTTACTTAGAGAAATCCAGGTTACTGGACATAAAGATGATGCTAAAGGGTCCATTGACTCTTGTTCACAATTCACTTAAGAAGAAATTAAAAGTATACAGTGAATAAAACACTTATGTGATTTTCAGTAGAAGACGTTTATACTAACTTATAAATAGTCATCATTTTTTCTTGTGCTGATACTGGGGCTCTATTTGCTTAAGGCTGGCAAACTGCCACTTGTTCTACAGGAGAGAAGTATTGGATTTTCCTGGGATGCCTTATACCTGCGATCTTCAGATTTCAACCTCATATCATACATGTATATATGTATATGTATATATTTATATTTATATATATATGATTAGCAGCATCGAAAGCTAGCATCTTATGAAAGTTTTACTAACATATTCCCCAAGTTAGTTGCAGTAACTGCTTGCTGCATTTTCTTATTGAGTGTGAAAAATGGCCCTGAGTCCTGTATGTTAACCTACCTGAGAGGAAGGCTTTCTGCAGATTATTAGGATTTATTTCCTCTGTCCCTGTGTATAGCTCTCTTAGCTGAAATTCTGTAGGTCTTCCTGAATGAAAAGAATGTCTTTGGGGATATGGTTGCCTAGGTAACCAAGGGCAAGCACTTGATTTTGTTTTTGTGTGCTTATCCTGGGGCTTGAACTGAGAGCTTGGGCGCTGTAGCAATTGCTTAAGTATAATTGAACATTTGTAAGTTAGTGAAATGACACAGTTACTTTTTATATGTTAAAAAATTTTATCTGATGCTTGTGGCTCAGGCCTAATATCCTACCCAGGAGGCTGATACCTGAGGATGGCCTTTCAAAGCTATCTGGGGCAGGAAAGTGTATGAGGATTTTTATCACCAGTTAACCACAAAAAGGCTAAACGTAGATGTGTAGCTCAAGTAGAAGAGTGTTAACCTTCAACAAAAAAGTTCAGGAACTGTACCCAGGAGCAAAACTAAAACAACAGCATGAACAAAACCCCAACCAACAAACTAAACAACCCAACAAAACCTTTATTATGAAAGTAGTAAACTAGAACTTCAGAATTCTTGGCCATTCATTGTCACTTCTAGAGTATATTGATATTTTTAATACTAGTGATTTCCCTTATTGCTATTATAGGTTAGCATTTATTTGCCAGCCTTGGAGATTATGAAGAAATTTGTGAAAAAATTGAAACCAGTCGGGGATCACCTTATAAGTTACCACTTTATTTTTTTCGGTTGTGGGGCTTGAACTCTGGGCTTGGGCACTGTCCCTATGCTCTTCAGCTCAAGGCAAGCTCACTACCACCAGAGCCATATGCCACTTCCGGTTTTCTGGTGGTTAATTGGAGATAAGAGTCTCACGGACTTTCCTGCCCATGATGGCTTTGAACTGTGATCCTCAGATCTCAGCCTCCTTAGAAGCTAGGTTTGTTTACAGGCGTGAGCCACTGGCACCTGGCTACCACTTATTTAGGAACGAACATTAACTGAGGTCTAGCTTGCATGGGTTGTTTGTCCTGAGAGACAGCTTTCCTGTGAGTAAAGATACCATGCTCCATGGTAATGTTCACCTTCTCCCTGAATCCATCTTTATGGGGTCCTGGACTGGTATTCAGACCAAGCTGATTTACAGTGGCTGGAAGAAACCTGTTTCAACCCTTATTCACTGGAAAAATCTTTTCTATTTGTACTTAATCCTTCTTTTTTGTACTACTAATAAAATCAGGATATGTTAAACAGTACTAATGTTTTTCCCTTATATTTTGGACAGAATATTACATTTTTTTCCTTTTTATTTTCTTTTTCTTTTTTTGCCACGTGTGTTTGGTGCTGGTGATTGTACCCTGTCTCTTGTACATGCTAAGACAATGATCCAGAGCTATAGTCCTAGCCTGAGAATATTACATATTTTATGTGTACTTATATTTTTCCTGAATCAATTATATGAATGGCCATGCATGTCCCTCCTACCATTTCAGTGAGCTATAGCTCCTTTTTTCATATTTTTTTTTGCCAGGCCTAGGGCTTGAACTCAGGGAATGGGCACTGTCCCTGAGCTTCTATTGCTCAAGGCCACAGCACCACTTCCAGCAACTTTTTATTTATGTGGTACTGAGGAATTGAACCCAGGGCTTCATACATGCTAGGCAAGCATTCTACCACTAAGCCGCATTCCCAGCCCTCCATTACTATTGTTTTCAGAGTAAACTTTTTGTGTGATTCAGTCACAACTCTTTACTTACTGTTTTTCAGAACTTTTAGGAGGTAATTTCATTTTACATGGGGACTAACACCATGTTTTTATACTATGTAATCCCCAAATTTTAAGACATATGGACCCTTCTTGAGATTCAGTCTTTTATCTATTCACCTCGTGTACTCTTCTATCCCTCCACTCCCACTCTCTGTCCTGTTCAGTGCCAACAACAGTACCTGGTGGATTACATGAACCCTTATCTCTCTGCTTATTCCCACAGAGCAGTCATCTGTCCCATAGCCTCAATGTAAAGAGCCTTCTACTTCCTAGCCTCTCATTTCCTACTGAGCTTCTTCACTGTGGACATGCTCTCTATCTTTGTTGTATATGGAATAATTCAGAGTTCTCATCTCTTAGGACTTATCTCCCCTATCTTGTTGAAATTAGAAGCTCTTGGTACCCTCTATGGTCTTCAGACTTTTTTGTCAGAGGGTGCCACCTTCTTATCTGGACTTGTGGAAGGTTATGCTCAATGATTTTCTGGGGTTTTTTTGCCTTCTACATTCTAATACTATTTTATAACACTTAATTGTAGATTATTGAAGCAAACCAAAATGGAGAATTGAACCTGAAAATAGAAAGTGAATCATTAAATGTCACCATTTATTTTAAGAATCTTGAAAATCCTCCATTAGGTAAGCTTTCTTGTGGTGTATGTTTTGCTTATGATGAATTAACTTTAAGGAAACAAATACATTGAGTATATTTAATGTAGAAAAATGAAATTTTGAAACATGGAAGGAACTGAGCTTTGACTACCTGTCTGTATGGCATAATAATACAGGTACCCCCTAGGCCAAGGACCTGAGACACTAGGTTATTGATGGATCTTAACAGGAATTCTTCGTCTCTTCTAGAATTCAGCTTGTGCTAAATGACCTTCCAGTCCTTCTGTTTCTATAGTTCTTATTCTGTTCTGGACAATTTCAGTTTCTCACAATGGATTCAGGATGGACATATTTCTTTCAATTTTTAAATTTTTTAAATTTTTAAATTTTTATTTTTTTAAGATTTTTTAATTGTGAAAATACCATACAAAGGGGTTACAATTACATGAGCAAGGTAATGAGTACATTTCTTATCAAGCATTGTTGCCTCTTCCTTTGTTTCCCCTTCCCATCCCATCCCTTCTTCCCCTGCCAACCCCGCCCTGTGCCAAAGTTGTAAAGTTCGTTTTTTGACATAATGTCTTGTACATCTCATTGTTACAATGGGTCCACATGTATCCCTATTTAAGCAATTTGTTTTTTCCCTCCCCCTTCACAAATTATACCGACATCAAATACAGTGAAAACAGGGGTGATACCGTGAGGGAGGGACATACAAAGCAACAAAGAAATCATCTTATAAATGTGTTAGAAACAATAGCAAAAAAAATTAAGTACTGATCTTGGGGTTCATTTCGCCTAACATCAACTTATCTGATGGTTTTTGCTTGTCTCAGACATATACTAGGTATTGAAAATAAGGGAAACCATGGGCCTATATTTCTTTGGGCCTGGCTTACTTCACTTTATATAATTTTTTTAGTCACTTTAATATCTCCAAAGTTACACTCCCACCAACAATGCAGTAAGGTTCCCTTCTGTCCACATCCCATCCAGCATCTGTTGTTATTAGAGTTTTTGATTTTAGCCATTCTAACTGGGGTGAGGTGGTATCTCAATGTTGTTTTGATTTGCATTTCTTTTATGGCTAGGGAGGTTGAACATTTCTTCATGTGTCTATTGGCCATCCTTCTTTCCTCTTCAGAGAAGTTTCTCTTTAAGTCTTTAGCCAACTTATTTATCAGGCAGTAGTTTCTTTGAGGATTTGTTGTTGGGGGATTTAATTTTTTTTTACAGTGAAAGCAGGGGTTATACTGTGGGGGAGGGATATACAAAGAAACAAAGCAATAATCTTATAAATGCATTAGAAACAATCGCATGAAAGAAAAAAAAAACATCTGAATACATATCTTAGGGATCATTTCCCTAACATCAACTTATCTGACCTTTTCTGCTTGACTCAGACATATACTAGATATTGCAAATAAGGGAAACGATGGGACCTGTTTCTTTGGGTTTAGCTTACTTCACTTAATATAATTTTTCCAAGTCTTTCCATTTCTTAACAAATGGGGCAATGTCATTCTTTCTGATGGATGGATTGAATTCCATTGTGTATATATACCACATTTTCTTGATCCATTCATCTACTGAGGGGCATCTGGGTTGGTTCTATATCTTAGCTATAGTAAATAATGCTGCAATAAACATAGTTGTGCTGGTAGCTTTAGTGTGGTCTTATTTGTAAACATTTGGGTAAATGCCCAAAAGTGGGATTGCTGGGTCATTGGGGAGCTCTATGTGGAGTCTTTTGAGGAACCTCCATACTACTTTCCAAAGTGGCTGAACAAGTTTACACTCCCACCAACAATGAAGTAAGGTTCCCTTCTGTCTACATCCCCTCCAGCATCTGTTGTTATTAGAGTTCTTGATTTTTGCCATTCTAACTGGGATGAGGTGGTATCTTAATGTTGTTTTGATTTGCATTTCTTTTATGGCTAGGGAGGTTGAGCATTTCTTAATGCATCTATTGGCCATCCTTCTTTCTTCTTCAGAGAAGTTTCTCTTTAGGTCTTTAGCCCGCTTATTTATTGGGCAGTTGTTTCTTTGAGGATTTGCTGTTGGGGGATTTAATTTTTTGAGTTCCAAGTATATTTTAGATATGAGACCCTTGTCCGTTGTATGGCTAGTGAAGATCTTCTCTCAATCCGTGGGCTTTCTATTGATCTTGCTAGCTATGTCCTTTGCCATGCAGAAGCTCTGAAACTTCATGCAATCCCATTTGTCCAACCTTTCTTTGATTTGTTGTGTTTCTGGGTCTCTATTAAGAAAATTTCAGCCTGCGCCAAGGAAACCTAAGGTTTCTCCTATTCCATCCTGTAATGTTTTCAGAGTGTCTGCTTTGACTCTGAGGTCTTTGATCCATTTGGAGTTGATTCTGGTGCAGGGTGATATATAAGGATCTAGCTTTAGTTTTCTACAAGTTGTTAACCAATTTTGCCAGCACCATTTAACCACTTTGGAAAGTAGTATGGAAGTTCCTCAAAAGACTCCACATAGAGTTCCCCTATGACCCAGCAATCCCACTTTTGGGCATTTACCCAAATGTCTACAAACAAGACCACACTAAAGCTACCAGCACGACTATGTTTATTGCAGCACTATTTACTATAGCCAAGATATGGAACCAACCCAGATGCCCCTCAGTAGATGAATGGATCAAGAAAATGTAGTATATATACTCAATGGAATTCTATGCCTCCATCAGAAAGAATGACATTGCCCCATTTGTTAGGAAATGGAAAGGCTTGGAAAAAATTGTATTAAGTGAAGTAAGCCAGGCCCAAAGAAACATAGGTCCCATGGTTTCCCTTATTTGCAATATCTAGTATATGTCTGAGTCAAGCAGAAAAGGACAGATAAGGTGATGTTAAGGAAATGAACCCTAAGATATGTATTCAAATGTTTTTTCTTTCATGTGATTGTTTCTAACATATTTATAAATTTATTTCTTTGTTTCTTTGTATGTCCCTCCGCCACAGTATAATCCCTGCTTTCACTGTATTTGATGTCGGTATAATTTGTGGAGGGGAAGGGGAAAAACAAGTCGTTTAAATAGGGATACATGTGGACCCATTGCAACAATGAGATGTACAAGTTGTTATGTCGAAAATGAACTTTACAACTTTGGTGGGGGGCGGGGAGAATTGGATGGGGGGAGAGGGGGAGGATGGGAAGGGATGGGAAGGGGAAACAAAGGAGGAGGCTACAATGCTTGATAAGAAATATACTCATTATCTTGCCCATGTAATTGTAACCCCTCTGTGCAGTATTTTCACAATAAAATAATAAATAAAAATTTTAAAAATCTCCAAATTTAGATTAGCTTGTATAAATGAAGAAGTAGAGACACTTGCTCATATTTTTCCTCTCAAAGATTATAAAGAACTCCAGGATATGGAAACAAAAGACTTATTTTTTCTTTTATTTTTTGGTGATTCTGTCTTCTCTGCCATGTATATTCATGTGTATGTCTTCAGGAAGGTGGGAGGAAGAGCACAGAACTCGAGGGAAAGGGTAAAATGTGCATCAGTGGAGCAACTGTACACTGATGAAAGTGAACTGTACATCTTGTGGGTGGAAACTGGAGGGAGGGACTGGGAGAGAATGACGGAACAGATGATACAGTATGAAAGGTAGTATACTCATTACCTGACTCACGTAAATGTAACTCCTCTATACATCACCTCTATAATAACAATACAGTAAATTTAAAAAACCTATGTTTCAGTTCAGTCAGCAGGGAGAGAGAAGCAATCAGAACATTTGAAGTGTATTAATTTCAGATGGGCATAGAGTCACATGCTGAAGCAGGGAAGCTGGCAGAGTCCATAATGGAAAGGCTTGGAAAAATTAGGTTAAATGGAGTAAGTCAGTTTCAGAAAGACAAAAGATCCATATTTCCCTTATAAGTGGAAGCTAGATTTAGCTTACAAACTCATAAGTAAATATGTTGTGTTTTATCCAAGTGTAAACAGATGTACAAACTGAGATATAAGAGTCAAATGAGATCTCAAATAGTGTAAATCCTTAGAAGGTCACAATTGAAGTTCAGCAAAATAAAATACCAGGAAGAGGGTGCTGGAAAGGGATGGGATGGGGTCAAGGGGAAAGGGTAGAGGAACGAAGAGAAGAAGGGGATAATGTGGACAAAAATCCAAGGTATATCCTACAAAATTAAGAAGAGGGAGAGAAGAGGTCAGTAGGGGAGGGATGGGTGAGAATGTTGAAAGGAATGACATTGATCTAGATTTATTCATAAACTAATACGCTAAATGAAAACCCTTTATAATAACAACTTTTTTGTCGGTCGTGGGGTTTGAACTCTAGGCTTAAGCACTGTCCCTCAGCTCCTCAGCTCAAGGCGTGCGCTCTACCACTTAAGCCATAGTGCCACTTCCGGTTTTCTGGTGGTTTATTGGAGATAAGAGTCTCATGGACTTTCCTGCCCAAGCTGTCTTTGAACTGCAATCCTCGGATCTCAGTCTCCTGAGTACCTAGGATTATAGGTGTGAGGCATCAGCACACGGCCTTTGTACAATTATTTAATGATAATTTTAAAAATTAAAAATATGCATCAGTATTGAGAAAACAATTTTGTGATATTTCTGTTTACCTTGATAAATTATATGGGTCAAATTCAGAGTGTGACTTCAAGTGTATTTTCATATGGACACAAATGGGAACATAACCGTTCAAGGGAGTTTTACTGGATAGTGAAGGATCCTTGTGAATCTATTTGATTAAAGCTCTGATATGAATGAAGTCAGTAATTTTGGAGGCATTCAAAGTTACATAGTACTCATAAACTTCTTTGTTTAATGACAACTCATGTACAACTAGTGAAAGATAATAAAAATATTTTTAAAAGCACAAAGTGGGACTTTATTTTATTTCTTTTCCAGAAGTTGAAAGGCCAGTTTCTTTTTTGTCTCTTCTCAAGAGTAGTGAGAAGTCATGAATTAGTCATGTGCACGCTAGCATTTAAAGCAACAAGGATTACCAAATTCATTTTTCTTTGACCTAAAGAAAAATCTGAGTCCCATTTCAACTCCCAGTAATTAATGATTCATTAAAAATTATCATGCCATTTTAATTACCTAGGATATAATAAATGTGTGTTTAGTGAGTGATGACATTTAGAAGCTGCAAATTTTCTGGGGCTGTTGAAAGTACAAGTAAGATCAATCATTGATTTAGGTAAATGTGTGTTGTTAATCTAGTGTTCCTGTTACATCCAAAGAGATGCTTAAAATATTTTGTGTCATTTAGAAAATGACTCTGAAGACAAAGACCCAGAAGAGATGGCTATAGTGCATACAGATATCAAGCAGGTCCTTCACTTAATTACAGGAATTCGAGGGAATCCTACAAGGGCTGTAGTCCGTGAGTTTGTTTATGTTAATTCTTTTATTGCTATATCAGATACATTAGTTGTCATTAAGTTGAATGTTCCATTCAGTCTCATAAATGTGCAAACTAAGCTGTTAAATGTACTCCAGCTTTCTTGAGCTGCCAGGATTTTTAAGTTTTCTGTACTTAGAAGTGGCTAGACATAGTGGTAAGGAATCTTGAGGCACAGGATAAGGGAATGAGAGCCCATAGTTACTCCTGTTTGTGGGGTGAGCTGCCGCCTCTTATTGTGATTGCAGGCTCTTCTGCAGAGATTCTGCATTCTTACTTTCAAGCAGATAGTTTTGCTTAGGTCTGAGCTTCTACTCTTGTTCCTTTTTCCTTTCATTGTCCTCATGACTTGACCTCACTGCTTGAGTTTCTTACTTTGAGTTTGATTGTTAATGGGTGTATCTGGAGTCTATCATAGTCCTTATTCTGAGGGCAAGACCTGCCATGCATCTTCATCTACTGACTACCCTTGAGCTTCCCAAGGCTCTATTGTCTTTTCCCTGAAGGCCACATGACCTGCAGGAAACTGGCCTGGATTTGAATGTGCTACCTATGTGACTGGCTCTGCAGCTGACATCAGCGAGCATAGCTGAGAAGTATGGTCTGAAATGACCCATAAAATGGCACTTGTCAAAGAATGTATCCAGGCTGCTTAAAGTAGTTGGGATGGGTAAGGGTTCGAATATACATGTTGTAATAGCCTGTAATTAGTGATATTTTTTGCAGATATTGTGACCAACAGGATTGCTTATTTTGAATTTCTTCATGAAAATTTCTCGCTGAAGTACATCATCCCAGCCTTGCCCTAGCAGCATGTCAACAAGATTTTAGAGGGCAGCCATCTGTGAGATGGCAGTGCCCTGATGTGTTCTTCATTCTCCACTAACCTCATAGTCCCAAGAGCTCTGCACATGCTTCTTTCTCCATTAAAATGTTTTCACTGAAAATGAATTAAAGAAACAGTTGGATAAAAATTTGTTCCAGGTTACTCAGTTCTTGGTTTTGTTTTGTGGTGTCCTCCTTTTATGGCATTGAGAAAAAAAAGCTAGCCTAGACCTTTACATATCTTACTTTCATTTGTGATGGTTCTAGTGTGAATTGATATCACTTTGCTGGAGTCCAGTTGATTTATTCTATTCAGAAGGCCTTGAAAGTATGAGTACACTTTGACTTAAATCTTCTTGCAGAAAGATTATAATCAGAGATTGTCTCATACTCTGGTATGGAAAAAAATTGAGAGGTTCTAAGTATGAATTGGTAAGTTGATCACTGTGGTTTTATATAATATTTCACACTATATAACATTGTTATATAACAAAAATGTGTTGTTATAACAATATGTGAATGAATTAATATAAACTATTTAATTCAATTTGTATGCTGATACAGTGTCATCAAAGAAGATCAGGACAATATACACCAAACAGTTAACTTGGCTATTTTGGAGTTTTTCTATCCATGTACACTTGTGTATTTTTAATCATTTTATCTGTTGCATAGTAAATAATATTTCATGTGACAATAAAATAAAAATTTATCATTTGAATGTTATTTGAGTATTGATTACTAGAACATATGCAGCTTGCAATTTTAGTGTCTTGAATATTAGATATTAAGTTTCATTTTTCCATCTCATGATATTTTTCAATGAATCAATAATTAAACTTATATGTCATGTTGAAAATATTTCACATACAGTACTTGGACTGATAATGCAACAGCAATATGCTGTAGAATGTTTCTCTTACATGACTAGTGTGAATGTTAGTCACCTTCTGTTACTGTGAAAAAAAAACTTTTACTTTTGGACATTTGGGGAGGTCACACTTCCAGGTGGAATATTTTGGCAAACTGGGGATATTTTCTGCTATTAAATTTTAAGTTTGATTCCTCTCATTAGCTATTATATCCGCCTTTTATGTATATTCATTATTTTTTTCTTTCTTAAAATTTTTATTTTATTATAAACATGCTGTACAGAGGGGTTACAGTTACAGGAGTAAGGCAATGAGTACAATACTTGTCGATCATTGTTACCCCTTCCCTTGTTGTTGTCCAATTATCCCTTCCCTCCCCTACCTCCCACACTCCTCCCCACTACCCTCATTCCCCCACCCCCAATCTCCCTACTCCTACCCCTGCCCGAAATTATAAAGTTCATTTCCAATATACTCTCCTGTGGGTATCTTTGTTGTAACGAGTCATCCTGTGTTCTTGTTTCAGCATTTTTTTAATTGTGAAAATGCCATACAGAGGGGTTACAATTACATGGGCAAGGTAATGAGTATTTCTTATCAAGCATTGGTTTTTTAATAGAATGCTTATGTTCTTTTAAATTCCTTACTATATTTTGGATCTTTTTAATGTTACAAAAAAGCTTAGAAATACTTTAGTTATCCTTTATGTTTAAATTAGATTCATAAAAGTGCAAATGTAATTGCAGTGCCCACTATACAAACATAAAATAAAGTCTTCCGAGCATTCTTGTATGGCAAGGAAATATTTATAGTTTGGCATGACTGGCGCACCCTCATTATTGCTTTGATATAGCCAGTGAGGCTTGAAGATGGGACTACTTCTCTTCAGAAAAGGCCTCTCAGAGCTCAGTGATCATCCCTGCCATGTGGTTATTCCCACTTCTATAGATATCACAGCACTAGCTCTGATAATAAAGCTACACTCACTGAGCAGTGGAGAGACAAACTTCTTAAGAGGGTGTGTGGGTATGTTATTGGCCAGTTGAGTTTGGTGTGGGAGAACCCTAAGTATTGTTTGTATTCCTATTTTCCCAGGAAGCAGTCATCACATCTCAGTCATGCAGACTCTTGATCCTGGGCACTGGCTGTCACTCCCCTTGTCTCTTGCAGAAACCTCCCCTTTACTACTGCCTCTTCCTAGTGGGCAACATGGAAAGTGGTCATATTTCTACTATTTTCTCTTTTTCATGGAACTGAGTACATGTTTATAATAAGGAAAAAACTAAATGGTTGATTGTTGTCTTTTAAAATTACACATTTCTGAATAGTACAGATGCTATGGTGAGGGTTAGAGGGGAAGGTTGATATACAGGGACCAGTGCATCCACCTGAGGTCAGGAGGTATGCAGGGCAGAAAGTGCAACATAGGAATCTTGGAAATGTTTATTGATCTTACTTTTGTGTCATTATTGGGGCTTGAACTCAGGGAATGGGATTTTTGTCCTCAAGGCTAAAAATCTATCTCTTTTTTTTTTTTTTTTTTTGGGTCTGGTCGTGGAGGCTGAACTCTGGGCCTGGGCGCTGTCCCTCAGCTCTTCAGCTCAAGGCTAGCGCTCTACCACTTGAGCCACAGTGCCACTTCCAGCTTTTTTCTTTTTGCTTATGTGGTGCTGAGGAATCGAACCCAGGGCCTCAGGCATGCAAGGCAAGTGCTCTACCAATGAGCCATCTTCCCAGCCCTAAAAATCTATCTCTTGAACCATAGTTTTCTTCTTCTTCTTCTTCTTCTTCTTCTTCTTCTTCTTCTTCTTCTTCTTCTTCTTCTTCTTCTTCTTCTTCTTCTTCTTCTTCTTCTTCTTCTTCTTCTTCTTCTTCTCCTCCTCCTCCTCCTCCTCCTCCTCCTCCTCCTCCTCCTCCTCCTCCTCCTCCTCCTCCTCCTCCTCCTCCTCCTCCTCCTCCTTCTCCTCCTCCTCCTCTTCTTCTTCTTCTTCTTCTTTCTTCTTCTCCTTCTCCCTCTCCCTCTCCCTCTCCCTCTCCCTCTCCCTCTCCCTCTCCCTCTCCCTCTCCCTCTCCCTCTCCTTCTCCTTCTTCTCCTTCTTCTCCTTCTCTTTCTCTTCTCCTTCTCCTCCTCCTCTTCTTCTTCTTCCTGTTTGGTTATTACGTTTGCTCAGCGTTTTTTTTTTAATCAAGGCTCCAAGAGATGACTCTTCAAGACCTTCCAGCACAGCCCTTCCTTCCCACATGTTGACATTCAGAATCCAGAGGTCGCTTGGTCCTTGATTTAGGTGCTTCCGTGACATTGACTCTTCAATACTTCCAAATGCTAAATGTAAAGACTTTTGTCCACACAGACACACATACATATGTTCCTGCCACATCACCAAATCACCAAATCCTCACCAAATCACTTCAACTCAGATTGTGCTTGTGTGTACAAGGCACTGTGCATCTGTGGCCATCCATACATCTAGATGCCTATGACAGAATAGTAGCAAGTTCTGACAGGTCAGAACAGGGTTCATAGCACTGGGAGCAGGGATCCTAGACCCCCTAAGATAGGAACATTCCTGGGGGAACAAAAGACAGGACCATGTGGGTTGTTGATACTTGTCTCCCTAACCCCAGTTGTGAGGGGAGAAGAGGGTTATACAACCAGTAAATGTGTCCTGAGACATATAACACTAGAACAGGGAAGAGTAAGTGCTTATGTTTATGTTGTAGGTGCTTTGCAGAAGGACAGGAGAGAGGAAAGGAGAATGAGGCAAGGCATCATGACACACATATCATGACTCCTGCAGAGACCATAGACAGTCTACTGCCTCCCAGACCACAGAAGGACTGTGACTATCCCAGACTCATCTGATACACACATAAGGCTTTTCTGGACACACAAAAGACAGTTAACCCCAAAAAGAAAGAAAAATGCAAAGCAAAGGCTCCTACTAAACACAAAATATTTCCTTCTGAGCTGGTACTGGCTCAACAGGTCCGGCTCTTCAGGTGACAAAGTACATACAGTACACCAAGATAAGGAAAATGATTGGAGTAAGACAAGGAGAGTTACGGACAAGGGCAGATGGCCACACCTAGCCATCTTTCCCTGGGTAACACCTGAGGCCTCCTGGAAGCCCATGGGACCACTGGCCGCAGGAATCACAAGGCAAGGAAGGTGGCAGGAACAACACTGGCCCCTCATTGGTCCTGTAGCCTGCTACATAGCTCACACTGGCTCCACTCCCTGGTCCAGCTCCATGTCTTAAGATGGAAGTTCCTCATCTCAGCTCTATAGTTCTCATGGTTTATGTGCTGGTAGTCCCAGGGCTCACAGAACTCTGGGTACTATAGGAAGAACTCTCGGTAGCTGCCTTTGTGGATATACATCTCAGGGTATTACAGGGTAGTCACTGGCAGTACGGTCCCATTCCCTGAGGAATTGGCACTTGTGAGGCCCCTGCTCAGATGAAAATTCACAGTGGAAAATGAAGATGATTCTCTAGTCTATGTTACAGAGGGCCGTAGGGCTCTGTAGCAGGTGGGTCTCAATATCTAATTCCAAGGGCAAGTTCACAGCTGACTTGATGTGTCCATCTTCATTTCATAGGGGTATCTGTAGTCTACAACTATGAACTTCTCCACAATGTTACTGAACTTGCCCATCAACAGTACCACCATAATTTCTGGGGTCAGATGTACTTGAGGCCTTGATGTTTTTCACCAACAGAAGGAAGGCTTTGGAGTAATCTCCATTGACTGTCTAGGATGCTCTCAGTCTCATGACACAGGGACTTTGAGCAGACGATATGGGCTTTAGGTTCTTTAGGCTGCTGCTGCTCCTCTAGGAGGATCAAACTCCTCCTCTGCTTGCTCTACACAGATGTGTCCTTGTCCTGGGGCCCATCCAGTCTCTTGAGGATGGGCCAAATTATACTATAGGGCATGGGTGGAGAGCAGAAGAACCACTGGCACTTGTTGAACATGATCTTACCTGTTTTCCTTCCAATATTTTGACCAGTAGAGCACTAATGAGGCTCTCCATACCTGAAGGAACAGTGGCATCATTCTTTAAGTCATTCTCCAGGATGCCCGATCCCATCATCATCCTCATCAGACCCTTCAGCGGGGACTTGTTCCCCTACCATCTTCTGCTCTGGAGTGAGACAAATCAGATTAGGGGCTGAGTTTGGTCTCTGGGCAAAGGCCTCCCTGCAGCTGGCCATGGCCACCGAAGCTTGGGTGGAGCTTGCCTGTGTGGGCCTCTATGGTATCTTGAAGACAAATCGATCATTTTCTTTGTCATTCTCTGAGTTGTTGGCAGCTGCATCACCCGCCTCACTCTTCTTCCAGCTGTCTGGGGTTTGGGAATTGGTTATGTTCTGTAGCATAGGGCTGTGGCCCAGCAGTCTCACCAGCAAGGACTGAAAGCATCTTATGGCAAGTTGCTCATTTCGAATGACTCTGCTGGCTACGTGGATAGTCTCTTCAAATGCTTGCTCTGCTATCTTGGGCTGGGAGATCCATGCCAAAACCTGCATCTGAAGATTCTGAGGACTGGGATGACAGGGAAGATTCAGATGTGCTCCTGGACAGGAACAGCAGCTACAGAAGTCAGGTTCCCTGCCATACACTTTGGGGTCTCACTGTCAAGGTCAGTGAGGTTGTGCATGGTCTTGGTGAGGGTGGACTGGAGAGACTGACACTGCTGCTTGCTTCAGAGATAGCGCTGGGTGCTACCATGCACACTGACCAGACTGAGGAGAGCCAAGTCAGATGCTGGCTCAGGCTGGGGCACCTCCATTGTGGTTGGGGCAACTGGGATCAGAGAGGGAGTGGGCTGGGGTTGAGAAAATGAGGGAAGGAAGGTGGGGGGAGGAAGGGGGAAGACAATCCAAGGGATGAGGGAGACAAGGATGGAGAAGGACATGGGAAGGGAGGGCAGACAGAAAGGAGGGGGAACACAGGGCCTGGTGGCTGCCCCTCAGGAAGCCTCTGGTTCCCTCCTCTTCTTCTTGTGAGGGATAGTTAGACAATGGCTAGCTCTGCCTTTCTGTCTCATCCTTGTTGTTTATCCTCAGATGCCTGTCTTTGTCATCAGGGATAACCAATCACCCAACTACTGACTCTTCTTCATGGGCTAGTTCCAATTACCTCTGTTTTACCCACAGGGTGTTCCTCACCTCCTCTTTTTTTCCGCTCCAGGTGCCCCCATTAGTAAGACTGACCAGTGGGAAGACAAGTGTTTACCCTGCCATGCAATTGGGCAGTGACAGCCTGCTTGATGACTGCTGGGAGATCCAGGGCAAGGAGAGATTGCAGACTCCAAGGGAGTAATCCTTTCTTTAGTATAAGTTATTAGGCTGGTGGACAGAAGCCCTCAGTGCAGGGACCAAGGACAATGTTTGCCATTATTAGTCTTATTGATGACTAGTTATTATGGATTCAAGTGCAAGGAAGACAGTGGATGTTTATTCTTCACACCACACACAGTATATCCAATGGTTCTAGCTTTTAGTTCCCAAGGATTGTGCCACAATACTTTCATTCTGAATTAAGATATTGGATAGGAAAGTCTCTGACCATATCCTGTACCATAGGAGAGATCCCCACTATAATTTTGCAATGATGTGGTCATGCTCACTTAGGTACATTTGGACTTTTAAAATCATGTTCTTCCTGTGTCATTGATCTTGGTTTTCCCTCTGAGTTTGATCTTTCTAGAAATCAAGCAATGAGTCAAGCAAAGTAGAGGTTTTCTGAAGAGTCATGGGGGCTTTCACAGACTGCCTACTGAGACCATGAAATTCATAAATATTATTTATGATATCATGCTTTCTCTTGGTCTATTAAAGAGATTGGATAATCTGCCCTTTATTCTACTTAAATAGCATTCACTGTCCTCTTGAGGAAGCTTTTCTTATCCATTTCTGGGATGTGGATATGAAGCAAGAGAGAATCCCTATCAGCTGGATCAAAGCAGGACGTGCCCTTAAGGTAAGAAGGTCCAAACTCCATAAGCATCTTCTTGAAGCAGTCCCATGAAGATTTGATGAGTCCCTAACATGACAGCTGCATGGAAGGGAATAAGGACCTCTGTCCACCAGGCAGCCACAGTAGTCAATCTTGTATTCTACCCCAAGCTTCCTTTTCCAGCCCTTAACAACCACTGTTGCACTTCATGTCTACAGATTTCTCTGATCTACAAATTCCATATCAACGGGATAGTGAAAGATGTGATCTTTAGTAAATATTTATCATTTAGCACAAAATGGTTTGAATTGATGTTTGATTCTGTATGTATTTCTGAATAATTCTTGTATAGATATATCACATGGTTTTCCATTCATCAATTGATGAAAATGTGGATTTTCTCTACTTTGTGTCTTGAATAGATGCTGCTGGTGTGAACAAAACTGTGCCCATTTTCGTGTGGGCATATATTTTCATTTCTCTTAGGCAAGGCATTGGGAGTGGAATCACTGGGTCATATGAACATTAGCATTTCATGGAACTACTTGGTAGTGACTACAACATTGGTATTCCCACTACCAATGTATGAGGACTCCAGTTTCTCTACAACCCTGCCAACACTTCTCATTGTCTGCCTTTTTGGTTATGTAGCTGCTATAGTGGAGAGAAAGCCATAGCTCTCTAAGGGTTGGATTTGCATTTCCAAGCTGACTGATGATTTTGATCATGTTTTCCTGTGTTGTGTGTCATCTTCATAACTGACACTGTATAGTCACACATTTTACCCTTATTTTACATTGGGTTAGTTGTCTTTTTGTTGTTGAGTTGTATAAGTTCTTTACAAAATCCAAGATACAAGTTCCTTCAATGATATAGTTTGCAAGTATTGTCTCCTTGTCTGTTTTCTTTCAATTTCTGAATGAACCATTAATGAGTGCAGTTAGCAAGAACAATTCTTCTGTCTTTTTCCTGATCGCTTGTAATTTAGTGTCATGGTTAAGAAATGATTGTTTGTATAGCTAAATATTACAAGGACTGATTTCTGTATTCTCCTCTAAGACTTTTATAGTTGAGCCTTTATACTTAAACCTGTGATCCACTGTGTGTTAATGTTTTAGAATTTAGTTAGGTCTCATTCTTTTATCCATTACTCAAGTAAATATCCATTATTCAAATGTTCAAGCACCATTTGTTGAAAGGAATATTTACCCATATTGAGCTATATTGTGTTCTGTGTCAAAATCAACCAACCCTAAATGTTGTTTTTATTCCCCTGAATTTTCTCTACCCCTCTGACCTAGATGTCTTTCTGTGCAAGAGTAGGGTGCTATATTGATTGCATTTTGTAGTAAATTTTGATACTTAAAAACCTGAGTTCATTATCATCGTTCTCTGTTACAGGACTGACCATTCTAGATTGCTCAAAATCCATCATGAATCTAAGAACTAGTGTTATTTTCTGCAGAAATAAAACAGCACACCAATGTTAGTGGCTAGTGCAGTCCTGGCCCCTTACCTTGTTCCAGTTTAGGTTACCCATCCCAGCATTGTGAGCTGCAACAAAATACACCTTCTGAAGGGGACATAAAAGTAAGTATAGCAAAGGACAGCTGAGATTTTCATGTTTTGGTTTTTACTCTGTGGATCATTTTCATAAACATGGCTATCATACAATTATAGAGTAACAAAGTATGATCCCCTATCTTTTCAGGGCTTTACTTTCTTTCATCATTTTTAATATTTGATTGACTCCAATGGGTCAAATGTGTGCTTATTTTTTACACTCATTTCACCATTTTGATACTATTTTATATTAAATCTTTTTGAAAGTTGTTTTTGGTTTTATTATTGCTGGCATATAGATGTATAATTCTTCCATATTGTGAGGTTGCATTCTACAATCTTGATCTTAGGTACTGGCGTAAATAGTAATTTTGCCAGTATTGGGGCTTGAAGTCAGTGCCAGGGCATTGTCCCTGATCTGTTTTCCTCAAGGCCAATGCTTTACCACTTGAATCAGATCTCTACTTCTAGCATTTTATTGGTTAACTGGAGATAAAATTTAAACAATGGTCCTCAGATCTCAGCCTCCAGAGCGAATGTTATAGGCATGAGTTGCCCAGCTTTGTACTTACTTATTCCCAAATATTTTACAGTAATTTTTAATGAACACTTTGGTACTTGCTCCATATAACTTTTTGTCACCTGCAAATAGAGGTAGTTTTGCTTCTTACTTTTCAGTCTTAGATGTCTTTTTTCCTCACCTGTTTATTTCTAGCTAGATCATCCAGTTTAGTTATGACTAAAAGGCAAAAGGAAAGAAATTATGGCTTTGTTTACCACTTTAGGGAGAAGTATTCTTTCCTTCCTTAATAGGGTTTTAGCCACTTGCTTTTCATAGATGTTCATTTGAAGGATGAGAACATTACATTATTTCCTAGATAATTTTTAGTCTTTTTAATTATGAAAGTGTTTTTTATTATTTCAAATGCTTTATCTAGGACTACTGAAGTAATTATGTGGTTTCTGTCCTTTATTCTTCCACCAAGTTCTTAAAGTTTGATGGCTTGTCTTCCTCCAAAATTTCTGTTAAAATTATAGTACCAATGGAACCACATAGGAAGAGAGGCTTTAGGAGAGGAGTCCCTGAGCTCATTACCTCATACATGGGATTAGTCATATTATGAAAGGGCCGGTATGACCCAGCCACAATCTTACTACTCTTCCACATTCTGCCATTTTAGAACACAGGGTTTTCCACTCTGGAGGAGGACAAAGCCCTAAGAATATGGTGGAGGGGGAGTTGGTTTTAGTTGACCAGGCAAGTCTGGGGTGTATTGTAGCAAATGCTAGAATTAACTTGAGTAAAAGCCAGCTGTGAGAAAGCAGTGTCAGTGTGGCTCTATGGCCTGTGGGGATCAAGAGAGTGAGACCTGAGGAGGGCCAGCATGGCCTGTGAGGCAATAGTGTTGCATATCATGTAAGGCTGGGACTAGATGGAGATTCTCAAGGAAGTCACAGAGACCCGATCCAGGCAGATATTCCTCACGTTCTATGTGTTTCTAGGAAGGGATGAGTGGATGGTTGTGGTGAAAGAGCCAGTGTATAATACAAAGTCTGCAATATATGAGTAGGAGAGATCTGTGTCCCCCAAAATGCTTCTTGACATCTGGGATGTTAAGTGTACAGTCTCTTGGACTGAGTGTGCAGCACAGATGCAGATGAGATCTCTTCCCACTAGATATAGCTCAAGTTGTTGCATTGTTCTTAGGGGCTCACTAGGTCCACTTGTCTGTCTGTCCTCCCTACTGGCCTCCAGCACTGAGTCAGTGGATGACAGAGAAGCAGGGTAATATTTGTCCCACTGGAATTGGAGGACAAGCACTCTGCCTGCAGTTAGAGGGACTGAGATTGAGATTTTCTGGGCCTGGGAAGCTCCACATGCAGGACTGCAGTAGAACTGCACAGGATTGTACATGGATCTCCCACACCAGGATGCACAGACCCACTCCAAGTTACCCCAGCCCATAGGGCACCTTTTCTGTCCTGTCCTTTGACTCCCTTTGTATCTTCCCTTATGTGCTTCTGTTTCTTACAACCGTGTTACAATCTTTGCAATCTCGATGTTAAAGACTCAGTTGGGCTGTGTCAGAAAGACTTCAGCTGTGGATCCCAAGAATAAGAAAAGGCCCAGGAAGAGCTTCTAAGGCATGATTGAGAGGGTGAGGGAGAAACTCAGTACTTGTTGGCGCACATTTTCATTCAGGTAAAAGCTGGCCTATCTGGGTCTTCCAAGTCCCCACCTTAAAGAGTACCCCTTTTCCTTATAAAGCCATACCTTCCCAGTGGACTATGTTCATTTCCTGCCAGATAGAGCTCACAGGTGATTCACATCCAGGACTCTGTGGAACTGTGGGCTCCAAAAATGCAGAAAACTCTGTTTCTTATGCTCAGCCATACTCGTTTTAGTTTTTAGTTTGGACATTTAATTTTCTAGGTAACTATTATTGTCCTGGAGCATGGACATAGCTCCAGATCTTCTCACAGTACTCCTCTGGGCCTATGCAGTCCTAGAAGTAGGACATAAACAATGATTACTTCACCCTGAGAGTCTTGTTGGACAAATCTTTCCTTAAAATGTAACCAGGCCAACTATAGACCCATTTCTTTGATGAACATTGATGCAAAACTTCTCAACAAAATTTTGGCCAATCGACTTCAACAATTCATCCAAAAAATCATACACCATGATCAAACAGGATTCATTTCAGGGATGCAAAGCTGGTTCAATATACGCAAATCATTTAATATTATTCATCACATCAACAGGAGCAAGAATAAGAACCACATGGTTATCTCAATAGATGCAGAAAAAGCATTCGACAAGATCCAACACCCCTTTATGATGAAGGTTTTGGAAAAATTAGGAATCCATGGAACATTCCTCAATACAATAAAGGCTGTATATGACAAACCTACAGCCAGCATTATAGTCAATGGTGAAAAACTAAAGCCATTTCCTCTTAACTCAGGAACAAGACAAGGATGCCCACTCTCTCCACTTCTCTTCAATCTAGTATTAGAATGCCTAGCTACAGCAATAAGACAAGATGCAGACATAAAGGGGATCCAAATAGGGAAAGAAGAAATAAAACTCTCCCTCTTTGCAGATGACATGATCTTGTATTTAAAGAATCCCATAGACTCCACTCCCAAATTACTCAAGCTGATTCAAAACTTTGGCAAAGTAGCAGGTTATAAAATTAACCCCCCAAAATCAATGGCTTTTCTGTATGCCAACAACGAGAAAAGTGTGGCTGAAATTAGGAAAGCAACTCCATTTGTAATAGCCCCACAAGAAATAAAATACCTAGGAATTAACTAAAGAAGTGAAAGACCTCTATGATGAAAACTTTAAAATCTTGAAAAAGGAAATCAACACAGAACTTAAAAAATGGCAAAACCTCCCATGCTCCTGGATTGGCAAGATTAACATCGTGAAAATGGCAATACTTCCCAAGGCTATCTACAAATTCAACGCGATACCTATCAAAATTCCACCCTCATTCTTCAAGGAAATAGAAGAGGCAATCCAAAAATTCATATGGAACAATAAAAGACCCCGAATAGCAAAAACGCTCCTCAACGGAAAGAACACTGCTGGAGGAATATCAATACCAAATTTCAAACTCTACTATAAAGCCATAGTAATCAAAACAGCTTGGTATTGGCATAAGAACAGACCTCAGGACCAATGGAATAGAATTGAAAACCCAGAAATGAACCTACAGACCTATAGCCATCTAATCTTCGATAAGGAAGCTAAAACAATAGAATGGAAGAAAGACAGCCTCTTCAGTAAATGGTGCTGGCAAAATTGGTTAACTACATGTAGAAAACTATATATCACCTTATATATCACCCTGCACCAGAATCAACTCCAAATGGATCAAAGAACTTGAACTCAAAGCAGACACTCTGAAAACATTACAGGATGGAATAGGAGAAACCCTAGGTCTCCTTGGCACAGGCCGAAATTTTTTGAATAGAGACCCGGAAACACAACAAATCAAAGAAAGGTTGGACAAATGGGATTGCATAAGGTTGCAGAGCTTCTGCAGGGCAAATGACATAGCTAGCAAGATCAATAGAAAGCCCACCGATTGGGAGAAGATCTTTACTAGCCATACAACGGACAAGGGTCTCATATCTAAAATATACTTGGAACTCAAAAAATTAAACCACCCAACAACAAATCCTCAAAGAAAATTGCCCAATAAATAAGTGGGCGAAAGACTTAAAGAGAAGCTTCTCTGAAGAAGCAAGAAGGATGGCCAATAGACACATGAAGAAATGTTCAACATCCCTAGCCATAAAAGAAATGCAAATCAAAACAACATTGAGATATCACCTCACTCCAGTTAGAACAGCAAAAATCAAGAACTCTAACAACAACAGATGCTGGAGGGGATGTGGACAGAAAGGAACCTTACTTCATTGTTGGTGGGAATGTAAAATTGTTCAACCAATTTGGAAAGCAGTATGGATGTTCCTCAAAAGACTTCACATAGATCTCCCCTATGATCCAGCAATCCCACTTTTGGGCATTTACCCAAATGTCTACAAACAAGACCACACTAAAGCTACCAGCACAACTATGTTTATTGCAGCATTATTTACCATAGCTAAGATATGGAACCAACCCAGATGCCCCTCAGTAGATGAATGGATCAAGAAAATGTGGTATATATACACAATGGAATTCTATGCCTCCATCAGAAAGAATGACATTTCCCCATTTGTTAGGAAATGGAAAGGTTTGGAAAAAATCATATTAAGTGAAGTAAGCCAGGCCCAAAGAAGCATAGGTCCCATGGTTTCCCTTATTTGCAATATCTAGTATAGGTATGAGTCAAGCGGAAAAGGTCAGATAATGTGATGTTAGGAAAATGAACCCTTAAATATGTATTTTAATGTTTTCGTTTCTTTCATGCATGTGTTTCTAACTCATTTATAAGATTATTTCTTTGTTGCTTTGTATGTCCCTCCCCCACAGTGTAACCCCCGCTTTCACTATATTTGATGTCAATATAACATGTGGAGGAGATGGGGACAAACAAGTCGTTTAAGGATTCAGGTGGACCTGTTGCAACAATGAGAAGTACAAAATGTCATGTCAAAACCAGCTTTACAATGTCGGTGTGGGGGGGAAGGGGGTATGATTGTTTGGGGGGGAGGGGGGAGGCTGGGAAGGGAGGTGAAGGGTAAACAAAGGAGGAGGCTGTAATGCTTGGTAAGAAATGTATGCATTATCCTACCCATGTAATTGTAACCCCTCTGTACAGTATGTTCTCAAATAAAATAAAATTAAATTAAAAAAAAGTGCATCATAATGTATATGGATAGGCATGCCACTATGGAGCCAATTGGTAGGGTTCAAATTCAGTAAGAAAGAAGAATCTTCACTTCAGTTTCTTTGGTTCTTTTCAGTGCATTAATTTCTCTGAAGCTCACTTTTAGTCTGGGAAATATGGGAAAATAATGTTTCAAGAGATTTTTAGAGGCTAAATGAGAAGAGATGTCAGAGTAAGGCAGGAGAAGAAACTCTGCATATACATCTTTCTTCTTCTCTTTACAAGGATGTTAGTGGTCTTTTCTCATGATGATCATGAGAATTGTTTCTCCTCCAGCAGTTTGGGGGGGAGGTGAGATTTATCTCTTCTCTTTCTGATTGTATGTAAGCTATCTACTCAAATATTTTTAATTAAATACTATACATTTAATACATCAACAAACCAAGCAGCTTTTGTCTTGGAGTTTGAAATTTTTTGATTTCTTTAATTCTAATCCAGAGGTTTATTTTACTAAGCTAACTATGAGAAAATGCTATCCATAAACAAAACAATATCATTTTATGTTCTGTAAAAAAAAAATGTAACCAGGCCTTGTACAATTTCATCTGAACTACAGGTAAGGATTGCACCCCTAGATAGTTGCTAAAGCAACTATGATTGCCACAGAACCCAAGATTGGTTAAAAAATCAGTAGTGAAGCCAGGTGCTGGTGGCTCACGCCTGTAATCCTAGCTACTCAGGAGTCTGAGTTCTGAGCATTGCGGTTCAAAGCCAGCCCGGGCAGAACCATCTATGTGGAAGGAATGTGTTGAATCCCTTGTTCTCATACCAAGTATTACTAAAGATTTTGTAATGTCACCTATATGGAAAGTCTATTCTCATTAGCATTGGTTATCAAGCCTATAATGGTAATGCTAGGCAAGTACGATTGGGAAGAAAGTGTGAATTAAAAAGTATCATTTTGGAGTTGATTCTGGTGCAGGGTGATATATAAGGATCTAGTTTTAGTTTTCTACAATTAGTTAACCAATTTTGCCAGCACCATTTACTGAAGAGGCTGTCTTTCTTCCATTCTATTTTTTTAGCTCCCTTATCGAAGATTAGATGGCTATAGGTCTGTAGGTTCATTTGGCATTTACCCAAATGTTTACAAACAAGACCACACTAAAGCTACCAGCACAACTATGTTTATTGCAGCATTATTTACCATAGCCAAGATATGGAACCAACCCAGATGCCCCTCAGTAGATGAATGGATCAAGAAAATGTAGTATATATACTCAATGGAATTCTATGCCTCCATCAGAAAGAATGACATTGCCCCATTTGTTAGGAAATGGAAAGACTTGGAAAAAATTATATTAAGTGAAGTAAGCCAAACCCAAAGAAACATAGGTCCCATGGTTTCCCTTATTTGCAATATCTAGTATATGTCTGAGTCAAGCAGAAAAGGTCAGATAAGGTGATGTTAGGGAAATGAACCCTAAGATATGTATTCAAATGTTTTTTTTTCTTTCATGCGATTGTTTCTAACTCATTTATAAGATTATTTCTTTGTTGCTTTGTATGTCCCTCCCCCACAGTATAACTCCTGCTTTCACTGTATTTGATGTCGGTATAATTTGTGGAGGGGAAGGGGAAAAACAAGTCGTTTAAATAAGGATACAGGTGGACCCGTTACAACAATGAGAAGTACAAGTCGTTATGTCGAAAATGAACTTTACAACTTTGGTGGGGGGGGGCGGGGAGGATTGGCTGGGGGGGCAGGGGAGGATAGGAAGGGATAGGAAGGGGAAACAAAGGAGGAGGCTACAATGCTTGATAAGAAATGTACTCATTATCTTGCCCATGTAATTGTAACCCCTCTGTACAGTATTTTCACAATAAAAAAAAATTTTAAAGTATCATTTTGAAAACTGAGAACATTTTTGTCTTTTTGTGGTAGAGTACTTGGAGTTTGAACTTAGAGCTACTTGCTTGCTAGGCTCACGTTCTACAGTTTGAGCTATTCCTCCATGCCCTTTTTGCTCTGTTTTTCCCCCTTAGGGTGTGTGTGTGTGTGTGTGTGTGTGTGTGTGTGTGTGTGTGTGTGTGTGTGTGTGTGTGTGTGTGTGTGTGTGTGTGTGTGTGTGTGTGTGTGTGTGTGCGTGCATGCGTGCGTGTGTGTGTGTGTGTGTGTGTGTGTGTGTTATGTTCTTGTTTTTTGCCTAGGCAGAATTGAATTGTGTTCCTCCTATTTATGGCTTAAGTGTAGTTGGAATGACAAACAAGTGCCACTATGCCTAGCTTTTTCTGTGGAGATAAAAGCTCTTAAACTTTGCTCTGGCTGCCCTGGTGTCTTGAGCCCCTCAAAAGGATAAACTGGCTCAATGAGGCCAGCCTATCTTCTATATCCTACATGTTTTAATATGTTACATTTTTTCTTTTCATTCAGTTGCAATTACTATTCCATTTGTATTGAATCTTCCATTTTGACTCATTGGTTCTTGGTAAATACAAAATTTTCAAAGAAAACATTTGAAGATATTTTCATGTATCCTTTCTTTGTTGGTCATGGGGCTTGAACTCTGGGCCTGAGCGCTGTCCTTCAGCTCTTCAGATCAAGGCTGTACTCTACCACTTGAGCCACTGTGCCACTTCTTCCATGTATCTTTCTGTTTCTTTTCCTTTGTTTTTTGTCTTTGTGCTGGTACGGGGTGCAGTTCCTTGCCTTTTTCTGCTAGTAGCTGGTGCTCTACCACTTGAGCCATATCTCCACTTATAGCTTTTTGCCTGTTAACAGCATTGAAGAATCTCATGGACTTTTTTAAAGGCTTAATTCAAACCATGTTCCTCAGATCTCAATCTCCTGAGTAGGTAGGAGTTTAGGCTTGACCATTGGCACTTGGATCTTTCTGCTTTAATTGTATTATGGTTAAAAACATAGCTTGAGTTATTTCTATGCCATAACCCAAGTTCTACCCTTTCGCTGATTGATTGGAGATAAGGCTCATGTAGAATTTCTCGTCCCAGGCTTGTTTTCAACTGAAATATTCAGCTCTCAGCCTCCTGTACAGCTAGAATTATAGTTGTGTGCCAGGGATTCCTAGCTTCTTCTCTCTTTTTTTTTTTTTAGACATGGTCTACATAGCCCAAGGGGTCATTGAATTCTCTATGTAATCCTTGTTAGGCTTACACTTATGATGCAGCCCAATTAATCTTGAGCACAAGATCCTACTGCCTTAGCTTCCAAAGTGCTCATATTAATAGTGTGTATAACAATTCTGGATTTAAGAATTCATTTGGATTGTTTGTGTTATTTCTTTTCCATCCTCTATTATTTACTTATTTAAACACATATTTAAAGTGATTTTTTGTAAATATTTGAGTGCTTTTTTATTTAAGTTGATATTAACTTTTAAAGATAGTATGACCACTTGCATATATTATAAACTTAGATAGCATGTATTTAGTGCTACTATTTTATAAAGGCTCCAGGTTATTGTTGTCTTCTCCTTCACTTTTGTTTCTGTATTTAATCTTTTGGTATTTTTTTTTCTTTTTTGTGTGCTTGAGACTTGAACTCAGACCTGGGAACTATTTACTGAGCTTTTCTGGTTAGTAAACAGCTAGCACTCTATTTCCACCTTTTTATGGTTAATTGTAGATAAGAGCCATGTTCTTTCTTGCATGGGCTGACTTTGAACCATGATGCTCAGATTTCAGCCTCATGTTTAGCTAGGATTTCAGGGATAAGCCACTGTTGTCCAGCTTTGTCTTTACTTCTTTCAGAGTATTTGGCTATTTTTACTATAGTATTTCATTTACCTGGTTGCTCTTATCTTTCTTGTGTCTTAAAATTTGGTTGGTTTTCTAAATACTGAAAAATACATGCATGCATATATAGATAACTATTTAAACACATTTTTACATACAGCCATTCAACCATTTCTTTACCTCTTTTATCAATTGAACATTACCAAAGGCTTACTCAACAATTACTCCCATGAAATAAAAGATCTCCTCCTACAAAGAAATAGTTTCATACTGCAGAGAAAAGTAGAATTGTTAGTAGACTAGGATAGCTACACTGGTCAAACATACCTAGAGTTGACGGTGACTGTCTCAATCAAGAAATGTACTTTTAAGCAGGGCAACCGTGCCTCACACCTGTAATCCTAGCTACTCAGTAGGCTGAGATCTGAGGATCATGGTTCAAAGCCAGCCCAGGCAGGAAAGTCTGTGAGAGTCTTATCTCCAATAAAAACCACTAGAAAACTGGAAGTGGCATTGTAGCTCAAGCGGTAGAGTGCTCGCCTTGAGCTGAAGAGCTGAGGGACAGCACCCAGGCCCAGAGTTCAAGCCCCACGACTGACAAAAAAAAAAAAAAAGAAATGTACTTTTATGACAAAGGACTTGAGGTTTAAAGTAAAGATAATGTTAGGGAAACAGGATGTTTATTTTAGTCCTGGGGATGAGCTAAAGAAGGGTTATAGCCTATGATCCAGCAATCCCACTTTTGGGCATTTACCCAAATGTTTACAATCAAGACCACACTAAAGCTACCAGCACAACTATGTTTATTGCAGCATTATTTACCATAGCTAAGATATGGAACCAACCCAGATGCCCCTCAGTAGATGAATGGATCAAGAAAATGTGGTATATATACACAATGGAATTCTATGCCTCCATCAGAAAGAATGACATTTCCCCATTTGTTAGGAAATGGAAAGGTTTGGAAAAAATTATATTAAGTGAAGTAAGCCAGGCCCAAAGAAGCATAGGTCCCATGGTTTCCCTTATTTGCAATATCTAATATAGGTATGAGTCAAGCGGAAAAGGTCAGATAATGTGATGTTAGGAAAATGAACCCTTAAATATGTATTTTAATGTTTTCGTTTCTTTCATGCATGTGTTTCTAACGCATTTATAAGATTATTTCTTTGTTGCTTTGTATGTCCCTCCCCCACAGTGTAACCCCCGCTTTCACTATATTTGATGTCAGTATAACATGTGGAGGAGATGGGGACAAACAAGTCGTTTAAGGATTCAGGTGGACCTGTTGCAACAATGAGAAGTACAAAATGTCATGTCAAAACCAGCTTTACAATGTCGGTGTGGGGGGGGTAGGGGGGTATAATTGGGTGGGGGGAGGGGGGAGGCTGGGAAGGGAGGTGAAGTGTAAACAAAGGAGGAGGCTGCAATGCTTGGTAAGAAATGTATGCATTATCCTTCCCATGTAATTGTAGCCCCTCTGTACAGTATGTTCTCAAATAAAATAAAATAATATTAAATAAAAAAAGAAGGGTTATAGCAGCTGCTTTCCTGTTTGTGGTAGAGAGTTGACATCTGGGTCAGAGTCACATGGTATATGAAGAAAGAAGATGAAGACTAAAGATGTTCTGTAGGCCACTTATGACTCTACTCTCTGAGCTCATAATTACCTATTCAATTATTGGCACTTTCAGTAAAAATAAATTATATTGATGGAAATTCCTCAAAAGATTTGCTGCCCAAAGATTTCATTGCATGTTCTGTTATCAGCACTGTTGAAGTTGTTTCCATTTTTTATCTGTATTGTGGTAATATTATGGAATGATACAACCGTATTCACTTGTTCTCAGATATATACTCAGTGACTTCACAGTTACCTTAAGAATGGCCATGGTCAGAGAATTTATACCAAACAATGAATATCATAAAATAAGCACTTGTAATGGTTACACTGGTTGTCTTAAAGAAAGAGATAAAGACTATTAATCCTACAGACTAGCCTTAAATGAATTTTTGTGTATAGTTTTAACCTTCTGAGTAGAAAAGCATACAAAATGTTGGCATAATATATTTACTTATGAGACAGGAGAACTACTTGAGCTCAGGTCTTGCAGGAAGACAAGGGAAGGTTAACAAAAGCAGGTTGCCTGTTCAGGCTATGATAAGGTGAAGGTGTCTCTGTTATGCATACTATGGAAATGCGGATGGCTTAGAAATAGATTCTCTTCACTGTTTTACACTATCATGGGGGAAAGTTTGGGGCAATAAGGAGTCATGAATTAAACGTAGGCATAAGTGAGAAGAGATGCTTGTGTTCTCTATCTGGTCTGGTTCCTTCATTATCAGTTTGGAGAAAAGGGAGACAGAGATATCTGGGATAACAGAGAAGAAAACACAGATTCTGTGAGTGTATCAGGAGGAAGAGCATGCAGCATCCTATGAACTCCTAGATTTTTTTCTCCATATGTTGTTAAATTTTTTTACTCTGGTTATACGTATCCACAAATGGTACATGATGGAATGTACATGAACCTGTCTAACTTCTAGCATTGAGTAACATCATGATCTCTACCTCCCTTTTTCGGTGCACTGATCTTCTCACAGTAATACGCTCCACAAACACTTACTCAGCCTTGTTGCCCCTCAACTTTAATTCTGGACCTGGTGAGTGTTTGGGAGGTGACAATTTCTCTTGTTACTTTCCAAAACTGGGCTTCAGATTTTCAAGATAAGGCAGAAGCAACTCGGTGCTAGGCAGGACTTTTCTGTGGCCTCTGTGCTAGCCTGCCTCCTACAGGGCAGTCACAGAGTGGGGGACACTCCTAAAGCTCACATCAAAGGAAGCCACTTCCACTCCAGGAAAGGAAGCATCCACCCCCTTCTTGGTCTTAATCCAGCTGTTTAGAGCCTGGGGACACCAGTCCAGGATGGCTGATGTTTGGCAGGGTCACTTCTATAAAAGCTCAAGCCTTCTTTGAAGCCTTAGGACTCTGCCTCTGGGATGGGCAAGTTGGCAGTCAGTATCTTTCTGTGCCTTCAAGATGGATTACTGCCTTGAGGAAACAGAGATCTGAGGCACCATGTGACTCATCTAGTTAAAAATGAGTCAGTTGTATATTTCATTTACAACAGGGAATATTACTGAGTGCCTGCTGATTGCCAAACACAGCTGCTCTATGTGTTTTCTATTTACTGAAGCATTGTGAATTGAGGAAAACCCACACAGATTGCAGGTTTGAAAAACAGAAAACGCTTCCATGAGGAAATGTTATCATTTTCAACACAGGGACAATTGACATGAGACCTACACTGTACTACAGTCGTTCAGTGCGCATAGGATCTCCAGAACATGGTCATCTTGCATGTGAAACTGTTCCTTTTGGTGAACAAACTCCCATATCCTTCTCCCCCAAGCTCCAGGTGCTTCCACTCTACTCTTTCTCAGAAACTTCTAGTCAAGATCCTGACCATAACTAGAATCAGTGTTTGTCATTCTATGAAAAGCTTAATTTTCCTGTGGCCATGATGTAGAAAGACCCTTAATGTCCATACATGGATGGAATGATTAATGAAAACATAACATACCTGCATTATTATTCTTTCTTAATAAAGGAAACACTAAAATATAATACCATGTAGATGATTACGCTGATAATTAAGATGTATGCCAGAAAGTAGCAGGATACAAAATAAACCCACAAAAATCAGTTGCCTTCCTGTACACTGACAATGTACAAGAAGAGAGGGAAATAAAGGGAGCAACCCCATTCACAATAACCTCCCAAAAAATAAAATATTTAGGAATTAACCTAACCAAAGATGTAAAAGAACTATTTCATGAAAACTATAAAAAGTTAAAGAAAGAAATTGCAGAAGACACTAGGAATGGAAAGACCTCCCATGCTCTTGGATAGGCAGACTTAATATAGTGAAAATGGCAATACTGCCAAAATTAATATACAAATTCAATGCAATTCCTATTCAAATCCCAATAACGTACATCACTGAAATACAGAAAACAGTCCAAAAATTCATATGGAACAACAAAAGACCTAGAATAGCCAAAACAATTCTAGGGAATAAAGACAACATGGGAGGGACATCCATGCCGAACTTAAAACTCCACTACAGAGCTATAATAAAAAAGACAGCATGGTACTGCCACAAAAACAGACCTGAAGACCAATGGAACAGAATAGAAGATCCAGAAATAAATCCACAGGCCTACAGCCAGCTGATATTTGACAAAGAAGCCAAAGACATACAATGGAAGAAACACAGCCTCTTCAACCATTGGTGCTGGGAAAACTGGGCGGCCACATGCAGAAAACTAAAAGTGGACCCCAGCCTATCACCATGCACCAACATCAACTCAAAATGGATTAAGGACCTTAATATTAAACCTGAATCTCTGAAACTACTGCAGGACAGAGTAGGAGAGACACTTGAACTAATAGGCACAGGAAGGAACTTCCTGAACAGAGTCCCAGGGTCACAACAAATTGGAGAGAGACTCGACAAATGGGACTACCTTAAAATAAAAAGCTTCTGCACAGCTAAATCTATTGCAACCAAGCTAGAAAGACAATCAACTAATTGGGAAAAAATATTTACCAGCAATATATCAGACAAGGGGTTAACATCCAGTATATACAGGGAACTCAAGAAACTAATCCCTCCCAAACTTAACAAACCAATTACTAAATGGGCAAGGGAACTAAAGAGGGACTTCTCAGATGAAGAAATAAAAATGGCAAAGAAACACATGAGGAAATGTTCATCATCCCTGGTGGTGAAGGAAATGCAAATAAAGACAACCCTGAGATACCACCTTACCCCAGTCAGAATGTCCCACATCCACAAATCAGCCAACGACAAATGCTGGAGGGGATGTGGAGAAAGAGGAACCCTATTACACTGCTGGTGGGAATGTATACTTAGACAACCACTTTGGAAAGCAGTCTGGAGGGTCCTTAGAAAGCTAAAGATTGACCTCCCTTACGACCCAGTCATACCACTTCTAGGCATCTACCCTGAAAAACAGGAACCAATATACAAGGACACGTGCACCTCCATGTTTATTGCAGCACTGTTCGCAATAGCTAGGATATGGAAACAACCCAGATGCCCCACTACAGATGAATGGATCCAAAACTTGTGGTATCTATACACAATGGAATATTATGCAGCCATTAGAAATGACAAAATAATGGCATTTGCAGGGAAATGGATGGAGCTAGAAGGAATCATGTTGAGCGAGGTAAGCCAAGAGCAAAGAGACAAACGGTACATGGTCTCCCTGATAAGTGGATGCTAAATACAAAATGTTAGCTGATATGACAAAATTAACAGGACTTAAGAAACAAAGAACTTCTACTCATCTGGTCAAACCACTACTAAATATCCCCATGCTGTTGATCACATATATGGTGTATGTATATGTGTACACCGTTATATGTTGTAGACTGTGATAGACAATTTGCTCCAGGAAAGTTAGAATGAACTTGTGACTTTAAATGAGCATCATTATTCCACAATACTGTGAAATTTGGGAAATTATGTAATCACTTAATCACAATTTTAAAAAGAAGAATCTCGGGGAAGGTAAAGAGGGAAGGGATGGTAGGGGGAAAACAATGGAGGGGGGGTAACAATGCTCAATAGGAAGTGTGCTCATTACCTAGCTCATGGAACTGTAACCCTCTGTATAGTATCTCTATAATAAAAAATTTTTTTAAAAGATGTATGCCAGGCAAGACAGGGCATTTATTGTGTGGATCCACTTGGAGAACATATATTAATAAGCAAATACAGAGACAGAAAGTAGAACAGTTAGAGAGGAATGAGTAGGAAGTTATTGTGCAATGGACACAAAGTGATATCTTGGGGCTGGTTTCACTTAGCATCATCAGCATGACGATGTTCATCACAGCATTATTTACTATATTCAAGATACGGAACCAACCCAAAAGCCCCTCAGTTGATGAATGGATCAAGAAAATGTGATACATTTACACAATGGAATTCTATCTTCTACCAGGAAGACTAACATTGTTCCATTCATAAGGAAATGGAAAGACTTGGAAGAAATTATATTAAGTGAAGTAACCCTGACACAAAGACAAGCAGGTCACATGATCTCCCTCATCTGTAATAACTAGAATATGTAGAAGACATTCTTAACAGGGGATCTCAAGATCCCAAACACTTAGTGCAAAGGACTATATATAATGAAACATATTGACAGGAACTCCAACTTTTGGGAAAAAAGCGGTTCTCATTAGACCCTGTATATAGTTTCTTTTTTTCTGTTGTTGATTTTTCCCAAGGTTTCCCTCATTTGCAATAATAAGTGTAAGTCTAGGGTTTCAATCATTCTAACCTTTCTGAACAGTAGGTGAACAAGTAATAGAAGATGCTCCTTTCTGTGGGGCTCAAATCAGTCTTTCTGGGTACCAGGTGAAAGATCCATGCAAGATTCCTTTTTATTGAGCCCTATTTGGACCTGACAGTAGGCAGAAAAATGGTGGGCAATTATTTTACTTTTTAAAATAATTAACTACATGCTTTATTTTATTTAAACAAGGGTTTAAATACATTATATAACATTAAGACTGGAGGAAAACAAAATAAAAGCCAGTCTGTTACTTCAAATGATATCAGGCAACCATTACTATTAAGTTGTAAACTCTACAGTTAGTTACAGGATGGATGAGTCTAGTCTGATGTTTGTTCCTTTATCAAGTTTATCTGATATTAGGCTGATCTCATAACCTTTTTTTGACATTCCCTACCTAGTTTATGTCTGGTCAAGCCAAGGCAACAGCTGTGCCACTAGCTGTGCCCTGTTCTCTCTGGATTACCATGGGTAATTCAAACAGTGACATTCTTTTAGGGCAGGGGATTTTGTAGAGGGAGCTTCTAGCTGGACATAGCTTGCCTGTGATACCAAGACTCTGATCTTGACTGAAACGTCACATTATTGCTTTGTTTCAGTCTGGACACTGCCAGGCACTTAGTGCTTGACCTCAGTTTAAATGAGGGAATTGAACACTACAAAGTATAGCTCTTCTCAGCTTATTGCTTGAAGAAGTTAACACTAGTTCAAGTTAAAAGTAAGCCCCAAATGGTTACATTATACAAACTGTGAGGTTTTTAAAGTTCTGACAAGGGACAGAAGGGAACTTATACTCATTTCGAGGAAATCCTCACTTAAAATTCAGTGAACCACAGCATTTAAAATACACAAATCTTCAGCTGACTGTCCTCAGCCAGTACAATCACTACCAGGAACTGCCCTATGTTCATATGCTGGTCACCCTATAGCCGAATTATTTCTCAATATTAAAGATGCTCAACTATAGTACCATAGCAGGACAGTAGTTAAAAATCTTCGTAACAATTCTCTGCTGAATTCTTATATGGATATAATCCTCAGTGCCAGCAGGAAGGAAGCCATCACCCTTACTTGAGCCAGCAAAATGGTTGAAGGAGAGAGGGTCTGCTTCAGTGGAAATGGCCTGAGACAGGCAGCTATGGGAGAAAACAGGGGGGAGGAGAAAGCAGCTGGGATGGAGGGAGCATAGGGAAGCCAGGAGGCTCAAGGGAGAGGCAGCTGAGTCCTTGGCTCAGTAACTGGAGTTCTTGTCCTTATTTTTAATTCTTGTGTTCAAATCAGAGCCATCTGCTTGCTAATATGGGCATTCTACCACTGAGCTAATCATCTAGTCAAGGAACTATTAGGAAGTAATGAAAAAGCTAAAATATATCATATCCCTGCCTGAGGCAAAAGATTTTAGTGGAAACATACAAAAGACAATCAGGGAGAAGACAAATTCTTTGGCCAATTAGAGGATTCACAATCACCCATGTCTGTTGGGGTTTACAAAGCCATGTGCATGCCAGATAAGATGCATGGTCAGAAATGATTTAGATAAACCCTAAGTGCTCACTTATGAGTAACCTCTGGATGCAATGCAAGCACAAAGTTAAAGCTAAGGCAGATTTTTCAAAGCCTTGAAAAGTACATACAGGGTGCATCAACACAGAGCCAAGCCACAAGGTCTGAATTTTGTTTTGTGAGATTTTAAGGAAACTCCTGTTAAACCATAAGTTTGATGCAAACTAAAGCAACAGAGATAATAGTGTCCAAGTACCCGAAAGACCACAAGTTCTATCAAAATATTGTAAGAAAGTCTCCAAACACGAATGATTACAACTTTCAGAAATTAAGGTAAGGTAGACAATCTGATTTTAAGACGATATGTGCAGTAATGAGTACATTTCTTATCAAGCATTGTTGCCTCCTCCTTTGTTTCTCCCTTACCATCTCTTCCCTCCCACCTCCACAACTATACTCCCCTCATCCCTGCCTAAATTATAAAGTTCATTTTTCTACCTAGAGTCTTGTACATCTCATTGTTACAATGGGTCAACCTGTATCCCTACTTAAACATTTTGTTTTTTCCCCTCCCCTCCCCAAATTATACCGACATCAAATACAGTGAAAACCGGGGTTATACTGTGGGGGAGGAACATACAAAGCAAACCCCCCTGTACAGTAGTTTCACAATAAAAGACTTATCAAAAAAAGGAATGTAGCTGACATTGGGAAAGGGATTTTTTTCTTGCTTGTTATTGTTTCAATGTATTTATTTATTTTTATTTTTATTTTTATTTTTATTTTATTGTGAAAATACTGTACAGAGGGGTTACAATTACATGGGCAAGATAATGAGTACATTTCTTTTTTCTTTTTTTTTTTTTAAATTGTATTTTATTTAATTTGAGAACATACTGTACAGAGGGGTTACAATTACATGGGCAGGATAATGCATACATTTCTTACCAAGCATTGCAGCCTCCTCCTTTGTTTACCCTTCACTTCCCTTCCCTGCCTCCCCCCTCCCCCCACCCAATTTTACCCCCCTCCCCCCACCCAATTATACCCCCCTCCCCTCCCACACCGAAATTGTAAAGCTGGTTTTGACATGACATTTTGTACTTCTCATTGTTGCAACAGGTCCACCTGAATCCTTAAACGACTTGTTTGTCCCCATCTCCTCAACATGTTATACTGACATCAAATATAGTGAAAGCGGGGGTTACACAGTGGGGGAGGGACATACAAAGCAACAAAGAAATAATCTTATAAATGCATTAGAAACACATGCATGAAAGAAACAAAAACATTAAAATACATATTTAAGGGTTCATTTTCCTAACATCACAATATCTGGCCTTTTCCGCTTGACTCATACCTATACTAGATATTGCAAATAAGGGAAACCATGGGACCTATGCTTCTTTGGGCCTGGCTTACTTCACTTAATATAATTTCTTCCAAACCTTTCCATTTCCTAACAAATGGGGAAATGTCATTCTTTCTGATGGAGGCATAGAATTCCATTGTGTATATATACCACATTTTCTTGATCCATTCATCTACTGAGGGGCATCTGGGTTGGTTCCATATCTTAGCTATGGTAAATAGTGCTGCAATAAACATAGTTGTGCTGGTAGCTTTAGTGTGGTCTTGTTTGTAAACATTTGGGTAAATGCCCAAAAGTGGGATTGCTGGATCATAGGGGAGATCTATGTGAAGTCTTTTGAGGAACCTCCATACTGCTTTCCAAAGTGGTTGAACAAGTTTACATTCCCACCAACAATGAAGTAAGGTTCCTTTCTGTCCACATCCCCTCCAGCATCTGTTGTTGTTAGAGTTCTTGATTTTTGCTGTTCTAACTGGAGTGAGGTGATATCTCAATGTTGTTTTGATTTGCATTTCTTTTATGGCTAGGGATGTTGAACATTTCTTCATGTGTCTATTGGCCATCCTTCTTTCTTCTTCAGAGAAGCTTCTCTTTAAGTCTTTTGCCCACTTATTTATTGGGCAGTTGTTTCTTTGAGGATTTGTTGTTGGGTGGTTTAATTTTTTGAGTTCCAAGTATATTTTAGATATGAGACCCTTGTCCGTTGTATGGCTAGTAAAGATCTTCTCCCAATCGGTGGGCTTTCTATTGATCTTGCCAGCTATGTCATTTGCCCTGCAGAAGCTCTGCAATCTTATGCAATCCCATTTGTCCAACCTTTCTTTGATTTGTTGTGCTTCCGGGTCTCTATTCAGAAAATTTCGACCTGAGCCAAGGAGACCTAGGGTTTCTCCTATTCCATCCTGTAATGTTTTCAGAGTGTCTGCTTTGAGTTCAAGGTCTTTGATCCATTTGGAGTTGATTCTGGTGCAGGGTGATATATAAGGATCTAGCTTTAGTTTTCTACATGTAGTTAACCAATTTTGCCAGCACCATTTACTGAAGAGGCTGTCTTTCTTCCATTCTATTGTTTTAGCTTCCTTATCGAAGATTAGATGGCTATAGGTCTGTAGGTTCATTTCTGGGTTTTCAATTCTATTCCATTGGTCCTGAGGTCTGTTCTTATGCCAATACCAAGCTGTTTTGATTACTATGGCTTTATAGTAGAGTTTGAAATTTGGTATTGATATTCCTCCAGCAGTGTTCTTTCCGTTGAGGAGCATTTTTGCTATTCGGGGTCTTTTATTGTTCCATATGAATTTTTGGATTGCCTCCTCTATTTCCTTGAAGAATGAGGGTGGAATTTTGATAGGTATCGCGTTGAATTTGTAGATAGCCTTGGGAAGTATTGCCATTTTCACGATGTTAATCTTGCCAATCCAGGAGCATGGGAGGTTTTGCCATTTTTTAAGTTCTGTGTTGATTTCCTTTTTCAAGATTTTAAAGTTTTCATCATAGAGGTCCTTCACTTCTTTGGTTAAGTTAATTCCTAGGTATTTTATTTTTTGTGGGGCTATTACAAATGGAGTTGCTTTCCTAATTTCAGCCACACTTTTCTCATTGTTGGCATATAGAAAACCCATTGATTTTTGGGGGTTAATTTTATATCCTGCTACTTTGCCAAAGTTTTGAATCAGCTTGAGTAATTTGGGAGTGGAGTCTATGGGATTCTTTAAATACAAGATCATGTCATCTGCAAAGAGGGAAAGTTTTATTTCTTCTTTCCCTATTTGGATCCCCTTTATGTCTGCATCTTGCCTTATTGCTGTAGCTAGGCATTCTAATACTAGATTGAAGAGAAGTGGAGAGAGTGGGCATCCTTGTCTTGTTCCTGAGTTAAGAGGAAATGGCTTTAGTTTTTCACCATTGACTATAATGCTGGCTGTAGGTTTGTCATATACAGCCTTTATTGTATTGAGGAATGTTCCATGGATTCCTAATTTTTCCAGAACCTTCATCATAAAGGGGTGTTGGATCTTGTCAAATGCTTTTTCTGCATCTATTGAGATAACCATGTGGTTCTTATTCTTGCTCCTGTTGATGTGATGAATAATATTAATTGATTTACGTATATTGAACCAGCTTTGCATCCCTGAAATGAATCCTGTTTGATCATGGTGTATGATTTTTTGGATGAATTGTTGAAGTCGATTGGCCAAAATTTTGTTGAGAAGTTTTGCATCAATGTTCATCAAAGAAATGGGTCTATAGTTTTCTTTCTTCGATGAGTCCCTGCCTGGTTTTGGGATGAGGGTTATGATGGCTTCATAGAATGTGTTGGGTAGTGAGCTTTCTCTTTCAATTTCATTGAAGAGTTGGAGGAGTATTGGTGTGAGCTCTGCTTTGAAGGCCTTGTAAAATTCCGCTGTAAAACCATCTGGTCCTGGACTTTTCTTAGCTGGGAGGTCTCTTATTGCTGTTTCTATTTCAATGGTTGATATGGGCCTGTTAAGCTGGTTTAACTCATCTTGGTTTAGTTTTGGCATGTCAATATTTGCTAGGAAAAGGTCCATTTCTGTCAAGTTCTCAAACTTATTAGCATAAAGTTTTGAGAAGTATTCCCTTATAATGTTCTGAATCTTGGTTGTTTCCGTGGTGATGTTTCCATTCTCATCTCTGAGTTTATTAATTTGGGTGTGCTCTCTCCTTTTTCTGATAAGGTTTGCTAAGGGTCTGTCAATTTTGTTAAGTTTTTTGAAGAACCAACTCTTTCTTTTGTTGATTCTTTCTATAGTTTTTTTGGATTCTAATTCATTTAATTCTGATTTAATTTTGATTATTTCTTTCCGTCTATTGGATTGGGGTTTATCTTGCTGCTCTTTTTCAAGGAGGTTTAGATGTGTCATTAAATTGTTAGTTTCCGATCTCTCCAATTTGTTGATGTAGGAGCTCAGAGCTATAAACTTGCCTCTGAGTACTGCCTTTGCTGTGTCCCAGAGGAGCTGGTAATTTGTGTGTTCATTTTTGTTGAATAGCATGAACATTTGAATTTCCTTTCTAATCTCTTCCATGACCCACTCATGATTCAGCAGTGTGTTGTTCAGCCTCCATGTGATACCGGACTTTCTTTGGTGGCTTTTGGTGTTGAGTTCTAATTTTATTCCCTTGTGGTCAGAGAGAATGCAAGGTATAACTTCAATGTTTCTGAATTTAGACAAGTTTGCTTTGTGGCCTAAAATGTGGTCTATTTTAGAAAACGTTCCATGTGCTGCTGAGAAGAACGTGTATTCTGATGCTGCTGGGTGAAATGTTCGGTAAATGTCTGTTAAGTCTAGTTGATCTATGCAGCTGTTTAGATCTGCGGTTTCTCTGTTGAGTTTTTGCCGAGTTGATCTATCTAGTGGGGAGAGTGGTGTGTTAAAATCCCCAACAATTAATGTCTTTGGATCTATATGGGATTTGAGGGAAAGTAGTGTTTCTTTGATAAATTTGGGTGCTCCATTGTTTGGCGAATAGATATTTAGAATTGTAATATCCTCCTGGAGGAGAGATCCTTTAATTAATATGTAGCGACCTTCTTTATCTCTTCTCACGAATTTTAATTTGAAGTCTATTTTATCTGATATTAGGATTGCAACTCCCGCCTGTTTATGAGGGCCGTTTGCTTGGTAGATTTTGTTCCAGCCTTTAACCTTGAAAATATGTTTGTTTTTACGGGCAAGATGTGACTCCTGCAGGCAGCAGATAGAAGGGTCTTGTTTTTTAATCCAACTAGACAGTCTATGTCGCTTAATTGGAGAGTTCAGTCCGTTAACGTTAAGAGATAGGACTGAGAGGTATTTGGGAGTTCCTGCCATGTTATCCACCTTCTTGGGGGCTGTGAAAACTGGGTTCTTCCTAAGGTTCTTGGATTCTCAGTTTGTGTGCAGTTTCTTGGCCTTTGTTGCGTTCTTGTTGGTTTTCTATGTGTAGGACATCTTTAAGAATCTTTTGCAGGGCTGGTTTGGTGGAGATGTATTGTTTCAATTTTTCTTTGCTATGGAAGGTTTTTATTTGGCCTTCAGTTATGAAGGAGAGTTTAGCTGGGTACAGTATTCTTGGTTGATAGTTGTTTGTTTTTAGGGCATGGCATACGTCATTCCAGGCTCTTCTTGCTTTGATTGTCTCTGCTGAGAAATCTGAGGTAATTCTAATTGGTTTCCCTTTATAGGTGATTAACCTTTTCTCCTTGACAGCTTTAAGGATCTTTTCCTTGGTCTGGGTTGATCCTGTGTGGATTATAATGTGACGGTGGGATGTCCTATTCTGGTCTGGTCTATTTGGGGTTCTAAAAGCTTCTTGTATCTGAATAGGCCTATCTTTTTGTATGTTTGGGAAGTTCTCTGCTAGGATCCTGTTAAACAAATTTCCTAGACCATTAACTTCTGTTTCTAGGTGCTCCTCTACACCCATTATCCTTAGATTGGGCCTTCTGATGGTGTCCTCCAGGTGTTGGATAGACCTATCATATTTCTTGGACTTGTCTTGGATGGTTGTATGTTCTTTCTCTATAATATCTAGGCTGTCTTCAATCCCTGAGATTCGATCTTCTGCATGGTCTAACCTGCTGTCAAGACTCTCTACTTTGTTTTTTATCTCTTTTCCTTCTAATTGGTCAGCTGTGATGGCTTCAAGTTCTTTGTTGAAGCTCTGTTTTAGGTCTTGTATGAATTTCTTTACTTCCTTAATTTGGTGTTCAGTGTTTGTTCTCAAATCACTTAGTTGATTGGTTATGGTTTCTTTGGACTGCCATTCCTTCTGTTGTGTTCCATTCAGCATTCCCTTTGTGGTCTCCCTGACTTCCTTCAGCTCTTTGTTAATGGATTCCATGAATGTCTTTAGTGATCTTTGTGTATTCTCTACCTGGTCTCTTAATTCGTGAATTACTCTTTGATTAGTTTCCTCCCTTCTGTGGGATTCCTGCAGTTCTCTTTGAGTGTTCTCTGCCTGCTCACGCCATTCCTCCCTTTCTCTTTGAGTATTCTCAAGTTGTTCACGCAAATCCTGTATCAGTTTTTGAGAAGCTTCCTCACGCTTATGATATTCCTGTATAAACTTCTGGGATGCCTCCTCTCTCTCCCTATCACGCTCATACAGAGTCCTTTGTACATTGTCAAACTTCTCATTTATCATGTTTGCTATTAGTGTTTGTAGAGCTATTTGGGAACTCTCCTCTGGATTATTCTTTATCTGTTCTAATCCCTGATTATCAAGGTTGGGAATTGAGATACCTGAATTTGCCATTTTTCTTGTGTTTTTCCGGCTTACTCGGCCCATTTGAGATAAAGATTGCACCAGTTTTGTGCTAGAACACTATCTTAAGGCAACCATCAACCAAAGTTTGCATTTGTACAGTCAATAGTCTACAGATACAATCTAGTTCAACAGATACCTCTATTCAACATCAAACGACTATATGTTAAAGGACTTCGAACCGCAGAAAAGAATTTGGAAAACCAGAAATTATTAGGATTAGTGAGAGATGTAGGTAAAAAATAGGAATAGATTGGTGTGGGGAGGCACAGGGAGAGTTAACTATGTCCTAATCACAGTGCAGGAAATGGGATGGGTAGGATGCAAGTAGAGAGAGAGAGAAAAAGAAGAGACGGAAAGGGGAATAAAGAGAGACCAGAAAAAGAATAGAAACGTAAAAATTAATGTTATTATAGAGGTTAAAAGACCATCTATTTAGAGAGGAATGTGAATATGTTCAGAGAAGGGGAGGGACATAGAGGAGATGTGAAAAGCTTTAAGGGAGAAGAAAAGATCAGAAGTTCAGTAGAGCTAGATAAAAGACTAAAAGATAATTAAGAAAGAAAGAAAAAGAGAAAGAAGACAAGAAAAGAAAGGAAAACTCATTCACGTAATTCTGAAATAAAAATTATAAGATGAGAGAAAAAAAAAGTTACTGGAAAACAATTATTTTTTCAGAAGAGGCAAAAATTAAAGATTAATAAAAGTTTTAGAAGGGAGAAAAAAATTTATATACATATATATATATATATATATATGTATATATATATATGTATATATGTATATATGTATATAAATATATATATATATATATATATATATATAAGGTAACAAAAAACAAAAAAACAAGCAAAAAAAAAGAAAAGAAGAAGAAGAAGAAGAAAAAAAAGTCTTTTGATTTTTTTTTTTGGGGGGGGGGGAGGAGTGGGAAGAATCCTGTATCTCCCTTTTGTCTGCAACCAGTCTCTTGTTGGAGTCTCTGGTCAGCTTGAGGTCCTGTGGCTTGATTGGTTTCTTAAGTCGGTTGGTTGGAAGAGGCAGAAAAATGCTCTGCTTTACCCAAGATTTTGAGATCCCCCTCCCAGGTTAGTTTTCTGGGAGGGTGGTCTGCTTTGAGAGTCACAAAAGAGGGGGATGTGGTGATGAGGCTAGGTTCTGAGTAGAGTTGAGGCCTTTCAACAAACAGTAGCTTTTCCCTGGGGCTATTTTGTGATAAAGCTCACAGCGCCCAGCCTGGAGCCATTCTCAGGGTTTCTGTTTTTCAATTGATTGTGGTGGCTGCTAGAGGGAGGGGCAGCCTCTGGCTCTGGTTACCCAGTGAGGCTAGGCTGGCGCCTGAGCTGGGTGACTTTTCCCTGGATGGAGCTGAGTCTGGCAGGTCACTTCGGCGTTAAGTTCTTGTGACCTGCTAAATGACTCATTTTATTCCAAGGCCTGAGCTGGAGCTAGCAGCAACTCCGAGCTTTGTCGGTATCCAAGATGGAGATCACCGGTGCTGGGGGGGGAGGGGTGGCCTTCCTTCTTCTGCTCCCTGAGGAGTGAGGATGTCGGGCTTGTACTCACGCCGAGTCTTGGATCCTGGGTCGTCTCTGGTGCCGAGTCTTGGATCCTGGGTCGTCTCTGGTCTGCAAGCTGCAGGGTGAAGATGTCCGCTCTTTGTTGGTTCTTGCTGGTGTTGAGTAGAATCCGCTCGCCTGCTGCGTCTCAATGAGTACATTTCTTATCAAGAATTGTAGCCTCCTTCTTTTGTTTCCCCTTCCCATCCCTTCTCATCCTCCCCACCCCCCCCCCGCGCCCACCCACCCAATCCTCCCCCCCCCACACCAAAGTTGTAAAGTTCATTTTCGACATAATGACTTGTACAACTCATTGTTGCAATGGGTCCACCTGTATCCCTAGTTAAACGATTTGTTTTTCCCCTTCCCCTCCACAAATTATACCGACATCAAATACAGTGAAAGCAGGGGTTATATGTGGGGAAGCGACATAGAAAGCAACAAAGAAATAATCTTATAAATGTGTTAGAAACAATCGAATGAAAGAAAAAAAACATTTGAATACATATCTTAGGGTTCATTTCCCTAACATCACCTTATCTGTCCTTTTCTGCTTGACTCAGACATATACTAGATATTGCAAATAAGGGAAACCATGGGACCTATGTTTCTTTGGGCCTGGCTTACTTCATTTAATATAATTTGGGAAAGAGATTTAAAAAAAAAAGGAGTTAAGAGAGACTATGAGTATGATTTGCTGATTTCCTTCTAAAAGGAAGGCTTGGGCTTGAAGTTATCAAATTTAAAAATAAAAGCTTAAGTACAATAAGTAAAAAAAAAAAAAGATGATATGTGCAGGTCTGGGAAGGTGGCTCAGTAGTAAAGTGCTTGCCTTGTATGCATAAGGCCCTGAGTTCCATTGCACACAAGCAGAAAAAGCCAGAAGTGGTGCTGTGGTTCAAGTGGTAGAGCGCTAGCCTTGAGCTGAAGAGCTGAGGGACAGTGCCCAAGGCCTGAGTTCAGGCCCCAAGAGCAACAAAAAAAAAGATGATATGTGCATGTATGAAAGAATTAACTAAGCGTCATAGTGGCAAGCAAGAAAGTACAGATTTATTTGCTTTACAGAAGTTGAAAGAGGCTGGAAACCCTGGAGACCATAAGCCCAATAGTATAATTAGAATAATGTTTGAAAGGATTTTTATGTCAGGGTGGTAGGACATTGTGTAATGCTAAAACAGACTGCAGTTGCTACCTCTGAAAGATGACAGGGGGTGTGTCTGGAGAAGATTAGCACACTGGCAAGTCCCAAGTCTCTGCCTATTGTGCTCTCTTGGGGTTAGTAGCTGGGTCTGAAATAAGGAAGTAAGGTTAATCAGAAATCTAGACCCAATTGTAATCCAAGTACAAAATGAAGTTGCTTAGCTTACTCTGTTGGCTTTACAAAGGGAGGGTGATGGTAGGGAAAGCTGAGGACAGAGAAGAGCTGGGAGAAGAGTCCCTTGGGAGAGGACATACTTGTTACCCTATTGATACCTGCATCAGTAGGGACAGCTCAGGACCCTTAGGGGTGAAGTCAGGTTGAAGTAAGTTAAAGTGTGACAGAGAGAACTAGTAAATTCAAGTGTGAAAAAGTAAACCAGAGCACAGTAGGAAAGAACTACTCCATGATATATTACAGTAAACACTTCAGTCAAATAACTTAAATTACAGTTCCCGAAGGCTCTACATGAGAAAAGATAGGCCATTTATAGGGAAACCTATCAGAATAACACAAGATTTCTCAAAAAAACCCATAAAAGCTAAAAAGGCTTGGAATGATGTATTTTAATCAGTGAAAGTTAACAAGAGCTTATACAGAATACCCTATACAGCCAAGTTTTTATTCACAACTAAGGAAAAATAAAAACATTCTATAATGAAGTAAAGTAAATCAATTTATCTCCAGTAAATTACCAGCACTACAGAAGTCACTTATTGACTTTTATTCATACCAAAGAGCAACATGAACATATAAAATATAGAGAAAATCCAGGTGCTAGTGGCTCATGCCTGTAATCCTAGCCACTCAGGAGGTTGAGATCTGAGGATCTTGGTTCAAAGACAGACAGGCTAGGAAAGTCTGTGAGACTCTTATCTACAATTAACCATTAGAAAACCAGATGTGGAACTGTGGCTCAAAGTGGTAGAGCAATCGCCTTGAGCAAAAGAACTCAGGGACAGTACTCGGCCCTGAGTTCAAGCCCCATGACTGACAAAAAATGTGAACAAAATCGTTATGCTAGATAAGTAGACAAACAAAGGAAAACCAAAACCAAAACTGGGTAAGAGGACAGCAACTATTGCATGATTCTCTATTTTAACAGTCAATACTGATGGACTCAATTCTCCAATCTAAAGATATTGAGAGCAAGTTGGATCAAAAACCAAGGCCATGGAAGTAGAGCTGTGCCTCATAGTGGAAGAGTGTTAGCCTTAAGTGTAAAATCCCAGGGAAAGTGCACAGGCCCTAAGTTTGAGCCCCACGACCAACAAACACAAACAAAAAGTAAACCTAGGCCAGAATATACTTGTATACAAGAGACATATAGAACAGCTGCTTTTCTAACAAATTGTTCACCAGCACAAATAAAAGGGCTACAGAAACAATCATTTTTGTGCTGTTCTTTTTTGGGCTTCTTGTAAAGACAATTCTATTTAAATGTACAGTTGACTCTGATTTGGAAATCTGAAAATCAGTTCATCCTTGTGAAATTTTTTTACAACTATAATTATATTGACGTTCATATTGTATAAAATAACTCATTTAATAAAGTACTACGTTGATTTTACAACATCAGGATAAATGATTCTAAAATGATACCCACAAGACAGTATATTGGAAATGAACTTTACAACTTTGGTAGAGGAGGAGTGAAGGAAGTGGGGGAGGAAAGGGATAGTGGGAGAACAACAAGGGAGGGGGTAACAATTCTCGACAAGAAATGTACTCATTGCCTTACTCATGTAACTGTAACCCCTCTGTACAGCATCTTCACAATACAATAAAATTCTTAAAAATTCTGTTCTAACTTTCCTCATTTGCCTTTTTAAGAATCTAATAATTCCTTAGCTAGCATTGCAAGTACAAGTCTTATCTCCCTTTCTCATTTATTCATTAAAGATTAATTTGTTAAGGTTGTGAATATGATTTTAATGGCAGCTGATTATGTAGGTTGAAGAATGACTTACTTGCTGCCTTAGTATATTGCAATTATGTGCCATTGCCTACCTCTGATCATTTCCTGTGTTTGAAGTTGGAATATTTAAACTTGCTATATAAACTAGTTTTAGCTGCCACACAGGTTGCCCTGTAAACAGATAATAAATTCATGAAGGTGATTGGATTGTCAGTGAACCCTTCTGAGAGATTGGTTTCTGAATTGTATGCCAAAATGAAATAATCATAACGAAATAGTAGAAAAAATGATGGAACCAATGTGAACTGGAAAATAGCTGTATTTTATAAAGTCCATGGGATTCTTTGTAAATTGTTCAAGTTCTTTAAATTTGACATGGAAACAACTTCAGAAGGAGTTTTTGGAAGTTACTATTTGGCCAATTCTATGAATGGATTTTTGCATTTAACAATAAGATTGGAATGATTTGTGGCTGTTAATTCTGGAATAATCTTCCTTTCTTCATTAAGTAAAATATTCCTTGTAGGAATTTACTTGTGTTGGTTCCTAAAATCAAAGCCTATATTTTCAGTATGACTTCCATCTGATCTAGAAAAGTATTAAAGTAGCCATTATCTATATTCTTTTGGCTCTGCCAATGGGTAAGTTGTTTTGTTGAGCTGGACAAGGTAAAATCTTACTCAATTAAGCAAGACTAGTGTTCTTTTAATTTTCTTTGATTCAACTATTATGCAAATAAAGTTGCTGTAGCTCAGTTTGAAATTGATAAATCACATAGCAGGAAGAACACTAGCTGTATGTCTGATCCTGTGGGTGACAAAATGCATTCCCTCATGCTCTATGTCATCACTGCGCTTATTTTGTAGCTTTGCTTGTTTTTCCCACCATGTTTGTCTTGATTGAAATTTGTAAGTAATTGATTTGTAAGGAAAGCTTCAATGCCCATCTCTTGGCAGCTCCTGTTCTTAGACCATATTTTTAAAATATATTTCTTTTGTTTCATGTGTTCAATTTCCTAACTATCAGATTTATTATTTTTAAAAACCACATTTTCAGGGCCGGGCACCAGAGGCTCATACCTGTAATTCTAGCTACTTGGGAGGCTGAGATCTGAGGATCGCGGTTCAAAGCCAGCCCAGGCAGGAAAGACCATGAGACTCTTATCTCCAATAAACCATTCAGAAAACCCGAAGTGGCACTGTGGCTTAAGTAGTAGAGCAAAAGTCCATCATAGAAGGGATTCAAATAAAGAACAAAGGATACAATCTATCCCTATTTTCGAATACTATCTAAAAAACCATATAGATTTCATTCCCAAGCCAATAGTGCAGACACAACTTTTATAAGACAGCCAGATATGAAATCAACCTACAAAAATCAGTTGCTTTTTTGCACACCAACAATGAGAATATAGAGAGGAAAATCAGAAAAATAATCCCTTTTGTAATATTCTTTAAAAATATCAAGAAGTAAATGAACCGAAGGTTTAAGGGGCCTCTACATGTAGACTAAAACTCTTTTTTTGTTTTGTTTTGTTTTTCTTTTTTTTTTATTGTGAGAATACCGTACAAAGGAGTTAGAATATCTTGGACTACATAATGAGTACATTTCTTATCAAGCATTGTAGCCTCCTCTTTGTCTCCCCTTCTCATCCCTTCCCATACTCCTCCCACCTCCCCCCACGCAATCCCCCCCCCCACCAAAGTTGTAAAGTTCATTTTTCAACATAACGACTTGTACATCCCATTGTTACAGTGGATCCATCTGTATCCCTAGTTAAACGATTTGTTTTTGCCCTTCCCCTCCATAAATTATACCAACATCCAATACAGTGAAAGCAGGGGTTATACCATGGGGGAGGGACATACAAAGCAACATAGAAATCATCTTATAAATATGTTAGAAGCAATTGCATGAAAGAAAAAAAAACATTTGAATACTTATCTTGGGGTTCATTCCCTTAACATCAACTTATCTGACCTTTTCTGCTTGTCTCAGACATATACTATTTATTGCAAATAAGGGAAACCATGGGACCTATGTTTCTTTGAGCCTGGCTTACTTCACTTAATATAATTTTTTTCCAAGTCTTTCCATTTCCTAACAAATGGGGCAATGTCATTCTTTCTGATGGAGGCATAGAATTCCATTGTGTATATATTCCATATTTTCTTGATCCATTCATCTACTGAGGGGCATCTAGGTTGGTTCCATATCTTAGCTATGGTAAATAGTGCTGCAATAAACATAGTGGTGCTGGTAGCTTTAGTATGGTTTTGTTTGTGATCATTTGGGTAAATGCCCAAAAGTGGGATTGCTGGGTCATAGGGGAACTCTATGTGGAGTCTTTTGAGGAACCTCCATACTGCTTTCCAAAGTGGTTGAACAAGTTTACACTCCCACCAACAATGTAGTAAGGTTCCTTTCTGTCCACATCCCCTCCAGCATCTGTTGTTATTAGAGTTCTTGATTATAGCCATTCTAACTGGGGTGAGGTGGTATGTCAATGTTGTTTCTTTCTTTTTTTTTTTTTTTTGTCGGCCATGGGGCTTGAACTCTGGGCCTGGGCGCTGTCCCTCAGCTCTTCAGCTCAAAGGGAACGCTCTACCACTTGAGCTACAGCGCCACTTCCGGTTTTCTGGTGGCTTATTGGAGGTAGGAGTCTCACGGTCTCTCCTGCCCGGGCTGGCTTTGAACCACGATCCTCATATCTCAGCCTCCTGAGTAGCTAGGATTACAGGCGTGAGCCACCAGCGCCCGGCCCAATGTTGTTTCTTTTATGGCTAGAGAGGTTGAGCTTTTCTTCATGTGTCTATTGGCCACCCTTCTTTCCTCTTCAGAGAAGTTTCTCTTTAAGTCTTTAGCCCACTTAATTATTGGGCAGTTGTTTCTTTGAAGATTTGTTTTTGGGGATTTAATTTTTTGAGTTCCAGGTGTATTTTAGATATGAGACCCTTGTCTGTTGTATGGCTAATGAAGATTTTCTCCCAATCTGTAGGCTTTCTATTGATCTTGCTAGCTATGTCCTTTGCCATACAGAAGCTCTGCAATTTCATGCAATCCCATTTGTCCAACCTATAACTCTTTGATCAAATAATTTAAAGGATCTTGGAATAGAAACTTAATATCATAAAAAAGACACACTGCCTCAGGCAATGGGCAAATTCAAATCCCAAATATTATTCACAGTGATGTAGAAGACAATCCAAATGTCATATGGAACTACAAAAGGCCTTGAGTTATCAAATAAATCTTTGGAAAAATGCTGAAAGATATCACAATTCCAGAATCCAAAATTAACTACAGTTCTGTAGTTAAAACAGCTTTGTATTAGCACAAATATAGACCTGAAGTCCAATGTAACAGACTAGAAGACCCAGAATTTATCCTATACACCTACAGCCATCAGCTATTTGACAAGAGAAGCCAAAATACATGTTGGAGAAAAGATCGCTCCTTTAACAAATGCTGTTGGAAAAACTGGATATTCATATGCATAAGGCTGGAATTGAATTCCTGTCTGTCTGTCACTCTGTATTAGTAATCAATTCAAAATACAATAAGGATTTCAATATAAGACCAGGAACCTGGAAACTATTACCAGAAGGAATAGTAGTTACCATTACTACTTAAAAATAATAATACTTAAGTGTACTTAAACTAAGTTTACAACTAAATAAAATACTTTTTAGAGTTATGGAAAGTATAGGTTAGTTACATCTGGGAGTAAGTTTTGGAGCTTTAGGGTTGGGATGTAGACTTTGATACAGTATGTGTCAAGCAAATATATGGTCTTGGGTTCAGTATCCAACACAATAAAAAAATTTAAACATTTTAAACTTTCTCTTATGTAAGTCACACATAATTGTTGAATGATAAATAACAACTATGATTTGTTCTGTATTCTTCCATGCTTCTTACCAGTTTCAAAATAACTAAGTAAATATAATAAATAAATAAATATATATAAAATATGCACACAATATATATACTATATGTATATAAAATGCTAGGTGCTGGTGGCTCATGCCTGTAATCTTACTGCACAGGAGGCTGAGATCAGAGGCTATGGTTCAAAGACAGGCAGGCCAGGAAAGTCTGTGAGACCTTTTTTTTTAAAATCCATCGTGGGGCTTGAACTCTAGGCCTGGCCGCTGTCCCTAAGCCCTTCAGCTCAAGGCTAGCTCTCTACCACTTGCGTCACAGTGCCACTTCCAGCCTTTTCTGTTTATTCAGTGCTGAGGAATCGAACCCAGGGCCTCATGCATTTGTGAGAGTTTTAAAAAATATTTTATTGTAAAAATACTGTACAGAGGGCTTACAGTTACATGAGTAAGATAATTAGTCCTTTTTCTATCGAACATTGTTACCCCCTCCTTGGTTTTTCCCCTACTATCCCTTCCCTCCCCACATCCCCAACTCCACCCTCCCCCACCAAAGTTGTAAAGTTTGTTTTCAACATAGTGTCAGTGAGACTTTTATCTCCAATAAGCTACCCAAAAGACAGAAATAGAGCTGTCGCTAAAAGGGTAGACTGCTAGATTTGAGCACAAAAAAGCTCAGAAATAGCACCAATGTTTTTAATTCAAGCCCCAGAACAGTACCCCCACCTACGGTACCCTAGCTACTAATATCAACTCAAAATGAACACAAACAACTTAATGTAAGACCTGAAACTTGAAAACTACTACAGGAAGGAGTAGGAAAAAGCTTTCTAAATAGAATTCCAGGGGCCTAGAAAATAGGAAAGAGAATTTACAAATGAGATTACATTAAGGGGAAAAGTTTCTGCACAGTGGAAGACTGAGTTACTTAGCTAAAAAGGCAGTTGGCAGAATGGGGTAAGATATTTGCCAGCTCCTTCACTGACAAGGTTCTAATACCTAGAATATCCAAGGAGCTCAGGAAATGAAACCCTCAAAGTCTCAATAACCTAGAACTAAATAGAGTGTTGTTAGAGGAAAAAGTAACAATGAGAAATAAACACATGAAGAAATGCTAACTTATCTCTAGTCATGAAGAATATGCACATCACAACACAGATTTCATCTTGCTCCAGTAAGAATGGGATCATCAAGAATATGAGCAATACCAAATGCTTGCAGGAATGGTGTGAAACTGAACCGTACTAAACTTTTTGTGGAAATGTAAACATTTCAACCATTATGGAAGGCATTTTGGAGATTCTTCAATAAACTTAACACAGTAACATTTTTCCAGCTTAAAGCTAGTGCTCTATCACTTCAGTCTCAGCCTTTTGGCTGGTTAATTGAAGTAGGATTATAGGAGTGTGATACTTGCTTCTGGCTAGAAATATACAGTCCTTGAACAATCAAATTACTACCCCTATGGTACTCTAGCTAGTAATATCAATTCAAAAAATTCTAATCCTGGTATTTATGCTAGTAAGAAGTATATCAGATATAGTAACATTCATATCAAATAATGGAAGCAAAATTATCATTTAGCATCAAGATTCTGTACTCACACCATTTTTAATAGTGGCAAATTCCACATTACTAATATTCCCAGAAATTTTTATAACTTTCAACAAGATGTTCCATTTTGTAACAGGTTAACTCTGGTTAGATGGAGTTTCAAATAGAAATATTTAATTATACTTTGTTTAATCACCAGCTCTCCAAATCAGGACAATTTCTTGTTCATTGCCTTTTTGTGGCATCCTCCCTAGTCATGCTTTGGTGTGCCCACTTTCTTCTGGAAGGACAACTTCAGATGAAAACAAGACTGTAGAGTAGACAGGACACTTGTCTGAGGATTGAGGTGGGGCCTCACTTCACACTGACCAGAACCCTGCACTTGCCCAACAGACCAGGGACACTGACCCACCTTGAGGCATTGGATTCTCCCATCCCCTCACATCTTCTTCAGAGGGAACAGCCACACCACAGCTCCTGCAGTTGAGGGCAAAGACTGCAGTTGTCCCCGAATGACATGACACATAGTTTCCTCTGGCCTGGCCAGCTGTGGCTGCCCGCATGTGAAACTCTTCTTACCTCTGTCACCAAGCATTCTGTGGATTAGGTCAGCATACCTTACTTGGATTGCACCCAGAAAACAGTGCCAACATTTTGGGTGAATACTTTGCTGTGACAGAGCAGAGGTGTCAGCACATGCAGTCCCTTCTAAGGGAGAATGTAAGGCATTGAAAGGTGAGGGGATTCTCCAAGTTCAAGAGCTCCTTAGGAAAAGTATGGTGATTTAGATTTGAACTGTCCAACTCTACATCAACAGAACAAAGGCTGTCCATTTCAGGCTGAAATCAGGAGTTGTAGCCTCCTCCCATGTTGGTAGCTGCTTCCAGGGCAGACACAATCACTGTCTTTTATTTGTTTTCCATGTCTCTAGGCTTCACACCAAGTGTTGACAAGTGAGATTGTGCTTGAATCTCCATCAGTGTGCTTGAACATCTCTCAGCAGCCACCCGTTCTGATCAGTTGCCATTCACTCTGCAGTGATCACGGCCTTGATTCTCAATTCACCTAACAGATCATGGTATAGAGTGTCCCAAGGGAAAGGATAGGGGCCCAACAGAAAGAGTTCCTGGATATAGCCCAGACCTAACAAACTTCCCCACAGCACTGGGTCTCAACAAGCCTCGATTTCTCTGGTGAAAAAAAATAGATGCCTGTCCCTCACACCTGTAATCCTAGCTACTCAAGTTTCTGAGATCTGAGGATTATGTTTGAAAGTCTTCATAGGAAGAAATATCCCTGAGTTTCTATCTCCAATTAAGGAGCAAAAATTCAAAGGTGACTATGCAGCTCAAATTGAAAAGTCCCTGACATGATGGAAAAATCTAATGGCCTTGAGTTCAAGCCCAATTTGCAGAACAATATTAAATGAAAAGAAAGCAAAGATAAGCAAAGAAAAAGAAAGGATAGGAAAGGAAAAAAGGCAGGGAACATAGAGTGTGGGAGGTATGAGAAGGTAAGGTAGGGGAAGGGAGTAAGGGGAGGAGTGAAAGTGGAAAGGAGAAACTAACTTTCCCATAATCCATCAAGTGATCTGAGCCACAACCCCCTCTGCTTACTTTCAATATCCTCACCTACTTTATCAAGGAGCTGTGTTGGACCATGTGTTCCACATTATTAGAGATTCCAGTGGCAATGTGTCCCTCTGAACAGGAACTCCAACCCCTGTAGCTCAGGTCAACCAATCCCAGAATAGCTGGGGGGCTCTAGGACCAGGGAATTGGAGGCAGTTGGCTCAGGTCATAATGTGCAGGCCCCTGAGGCACTGGGTGGCTAAGCCAGAAGCATGGCAAAGCAGTGGGTGCTGCAGAGCTTTGTGATGTGCAGGCTTAAGAGGAGCACTGCAGGCCACAAATAAGGGTACTGGGTGGGGCCCAGGAAGGGGCAAGTTCTGGCAGAGGTGGGATACATTGGGGCTCAGGCACATCCCTGGCCTAGCTCTGCTTGGTTCAGTCTCTTGTAGAGTCTCATTGGAAGGAGTTGCTAGGAAAAGCCTTCCTTAGATTGATAGCCAATATCTTCTGGGAGATTAATTTCAGGAAGTGCAGCAGGTGCAAGGGTGCTCTAGAGGAGCACATTGTACATGTGATGCACTACTCAAGCCTGAGGGTGATGAATATTCCCACCAAAGCTTGTATGTGTGTTAGAGAAAGAAAGAGAATGATTGCTAGAGAGACAGAGACAGATAGGGACAGAGATGAAGAGACGGAGACAGAGAGAATCAGAGAATCAGAGACAGAGAGAGAAAGAGAGAGAGAGAGAGAGAGAGAGAGAGAGAGAGAGAGAGAGAGAGAGAGAGAGAGAGAGGGAGAGGGAGAGAGAGAGAGAGAGAGAGAGAGAGAGAGAGAGAGAGAGAGAGAGAGAGAGAGAGAGAGAGAGAGAGAGAGAGAGAGAGAGAGAGAGAGAGAGATTGAGAAGGAGTTAGTCTCCTACCTGTTCAGGACAGAGAGTAGTTTTGGACAGAGGTCAGATAGAGATAGATGTCAGAAATATCAGCATCTGGGAAGTGGGATTCTGCTGACACATACAGCGATAAGTGTCAAGAAAGACTCTTCCTGGATGGGGATTTTAAATGCAGTGTGAGTGCATATGGAAAGGGCTGCTTAGTGACAAACAATTTGGAAGACTTTGAGATAGAGGTGTAATAATCAGAGCACAAATTCCAAGAGGCCCCAGTCCAATCTGAACCCTTCACATCCCTGCTCAGTGAAGTGAGTTTGACAGTGGTCAGAATAGACTTTGTGTCTCACAGCATCATGGAATATAGCAAGGACTGAGATTAAACCCTGGGCTTCAAGTCTTTGCTTTTTGTGCTCAAAGGTATCACTTGAGACACTACTCCACTTTAATTATCTTATTAAAGTTAATAAGAAACAAGTTGAAAACAGGACAAATTAATAGCAACTTCAGTCTCCCCTACCACTTTGTCCTTTTTCAGAATATATTGCTGAGGCTGAGTGAGGAAGATTGGTGGGAGAGCAAGCAGCCTAACAATGTCCACAGAGGTAAGGAATCCATTGGGTACACAGAGCTTACTCTCCCTCCCAGGGTGCTAGGCTCCATTCTGAACACATCCACAACAAGGAGAGAAGTGTTGTCTGAGGAAATGCTCAATTTTACCACGTAAGAGGAAGCAGGAAAGCAAGAAGAATGGAGAGTTTCTCCATTGTTTGAGAAAGGGGACAGAGGTGGAAGGTCTCCTTTACCTCTGACTCCCTGTGTAATACTGGGAATACCCCACTGTTAGATTTGAGCTTGCAGTTGAACAGAGTACTAGGCATGGACACAGAGGCAGATGTCAGAAGAAGGAAGGAGCACAAGGGAAGTCCCTGCTCCACATCATAAAGGCACAGGGCCCATGCACCTGAGACTGCTGTAGATTGCCAGGTGCAGGTGCATCAATGGTAGTGAGCACCATGCAATTCCTGAGGCATTTCACTTGTCACTCAAGTAATCCAACATTACAGTAATCCTCATGGGGTTGCCTTGTACATGTGACAAACGAATAAAGTGTAGCTCAAAGGAGTTGGTCCCAGGCAACAGGACAGACAAGAGGCAAACTTAAGTCTCCAAGTTGCTCATGCTGGCTTGAAACCTGTGTCCAGGATTTCCCCCTCTGTGGGTCTTTCACACCCACCAGACATCTGACCATTTATCACAGAAGACACCTGATCCAAGGATGTTCCTAGACCCAGACTGGCATCTATATACCCATGACTTTTCTGGAAATGTGCAGAAAATTTTATGTCATGTCCATATTGAGTGAGCAAGAATGAGGAAGATAACCAAAGGTGAGAATATCGCCATGTGTATAGTGTTTTCATAATGAGTGCACACACATGCACCCCAGAAATATTTGCAAGCAGAATATAGAGGAAGCAGTGTGGTGAACAAAGTGGGATTGAATGATATGCTTTCTTGAAATTTTGGCTTTGGAATTAATACTTGCCTGGAGGAATTACAAAACAAATATATCTGCAAAAATTAGCATCAATATGCAACTGGACTTTAAATGAAACTTCTTCTTTGCCAGTCCTGCGGCTTGACCTTAGGGCTGAGCACTGTCCATGACCTTTTTTGCTCAAGGCTAACAGTCTACCACTTAAGCCACAGTGGCACTTCTGGATTTTATTGTATAAGTGGTACTGAAGTGTCCAACACAGGGCTTCATGAATGCTAGGCATGCATCTACACTAAGCCACATTCCTAGCACTAAAAGAAACTTTGGTTTAACTTGTAGCTGCAGATATAACCAATGATGAACTGATATAGTTACCCTTGTTTGTAATTTGGTGTCTTATCCACCCACAACATGGCTTTGGCCAATGGAATTACAAAGGCATTTGAAGAGAGAAACTGGGTGGTTGCTTTTACTCTTCGGACGACTGAGAAGGTCTGGCTCATGGTTATGCTTACAGCATAACAGAAAAAAAGTGCCAAGGTAGAGGTTTATGACAAATGGATTTATTTCTCAGTGTCTCTGTTGGATCCCTTTTCCCAGAAAGCAGACAGGAAAATATCAATGCCTTACCTAAAAAGAAAAATATTTCCTAATCAAAACAGAACTTAGAAAGTGGCAAAAACTCCCATGTTCCTGGATTGGAAAGATGAATATCGTGAAAATGGCAATACTTCCCAAGGCTATCTACAAATTCAATGCGATACCTATCAATATTGCAACCTCATTCTTCAAGGAAATAGAAGAGGCAATCCAAAAATTCATATGGAACAATAAAAGACCCCGAACAGCAAAAACGATCCTCAACAGAAAGAACAGTGCTGGAGGAATATCAATACCAGATTTCGAACTCTACTTTACAAAGCCATAGTAATCAAAATAGCTTGGTACTGGCAGAAGAACAGACCTCAGGACCATTGGAATAGAATTGAAAACCCAGAAATGAACCTACAGACCTATAGCCCTCTAATCTTCGATAAGGGAGCTAAAAAAAATAGAGTGGAAGAAAGGCAGCCTCTTCAGTAAATGGTGCTGGCACTGTAGAAAACTAAAGCTAGATCCTTATATATTACCCTGGACCAGAATCAACTCCAAATGGATCAAAGACCTCGGAGTCTAAGCAGACACTCTGAAAATATTACAGGATGGAATAGGAGAAACCCTAGGTCTCCTTTGCACAGGCTGAAATTTTCTTAATAAAGACCCAGAAACACAACCAATCAAAGAAAGGTTGGACAAATGAGATTGCATGAAATTTGCTGAGCTTCTGCATGGGAAAGGTCATAGCTAGCAAGATCAATAGACAACCCACAGATTGGGAGAAGACCTTCACTAGCCATACAACGGACAAGGCTCTCATATCTAAAATATACCTGGAACTCAAAAACGTAAATCCCCCAAAAACAAATCTTCAAAGGAACAACTGCCCAATAAATAAGTGGGCTAAAGACTTAAAGAGAAACTTCTCTGAAGAGGAAAGAAGGGTGGCCAATAGACACATGAAGAAAGGCTCAACCTCCCTAGCCATAAAAGAAACGCAAATCAAAACAACGTTGAGATACCACCTCACCCCAATGAGAATGGCTATAATCAAGAACTCTAATAACAACAGATGCTGGAGGGGATGTGGCCACAAGGGAACCCTACTGCATTGTTGGTGGGAGTGTAAACTTGTTCAACCACTTTGGAAAGCAGTATGTAGATTACTCAAAGGACTCAACATAGAGCTCCCCTATGACCTAGAAATCCCACTTTTGGGCATTTACCCAAATGTTCACAAACAAGACCACACTAAAGCTACCAGCACGAATATGTTTATTGCAGCATAATTTACCATAGGTAAGATATGGAACCAACCCAGATGCCCATCAATAGATGAATGGATCAAGAAAATGTGGTATATATACACAATGGAATTCTATGCCTCCATTCGAAAGAATGACATTGCCCCATTTGTTAGGAAATGGAAAGACTTGGAAAAAATTATATGAAGTGAAGTCAGCCAGGCCCAAAGAAACATAGGTCCCATGGTTTCCCTTATTTGCAATATCTAGTATAGGTCTGAGTCAAGCAGAAAAGATCAGATAAGTTGATGTTAGGGAAATGAACCCTAAGATATGTATTCAAATGTTTTTTTCTTTCAGGTGATTGTTTATAACACATTTATAAGATTATTTCTTTGTTGCTTTGTATGTCCCTCCCCTACGGTATAACCCTTGCTTTCACTATATTTGGTGTTGGTATAATTTGTGGAGGGGAAGGGAAAAAACGAATTGTTTAAATAGGGATACAGGTGGACCCATTGCAACAATGAAGCATACAAGTCATTATGTTGAAAACGAATTTTACAAATTTGGGGGGTGCGGAGAAGGGTTTGTGGTGGCAAGGGGAGGATGGGAAGGGATGTGAAGGGGAAACAAAGGAGGAGGCTACAATGCTTGAGAAGAAATGTACTCATTATCTTGCCCATGTAATTGTAACCCCTCACTACATTATTTTCACAATAAAAAGGAAACAAAAGAAACAAAAGCAATACAACACTTTCTTAAAATATGTACATGTATATTCTTAATTTAATATTTTAGTAAATCCAAGCAAGAGTAATACAAATCATTTCTTGTGGATATACAATTCCTTTCTGGAGTATTTCATTATCACAGAAGTAGCTTGACATACACAGAAAATAATTGTTCTTAAAACATGTGACAAAAGTCTCAAGTCCTGTACTGCAGTGACTGCTGTTGTTCCTATGTCCTTATCAAGACCTTAGCAGCAACAGAATGAGGAGGAAAGGGAGGAGGAGAAATAAATCAAGAATTCAATGTCTATCCTTCAAAATGAGGAAAAATAAGGAAAGAAAAGCGTATTTGGAGAGGGATGTGTGAGAATGTTGGTGTGGCATTGATCACGGTGCATTGTATTCATATACTATTTCATAAATTGCAACTTTATTGCACAACTACTTGAAGATAAATATAATAATAAAAGGAATTGAGCAGGTACAGGTGTTCTCAAGAAGACAAGATAAACCATACAAACAGTGCACAGGTACTGACTTACCTGGTGGTGCTTGGTTTATTTTCTTTCCAAAACAAAACTTTCATAACATCTATGCACTAAGATTGCATCTCTAGTATAGTATAGTGGGAAGAAATTAATTCCAGTCTTTTCCTATTTATTTTTTTTTATTTTTTTTTTATTTTTTTTAATTGTATTTTATTTTATTTGAGAACATACTGTACAGGGGGGCTACAATTACATGGGCAGGATAATGCAAACATTTCTTACCAAGCATTGCAGCCTCCTCCTTTGTTTACCCTTCACTTCCCTTCCCCGCCTCCCCCCTCCCCCCACCCAATTTTACCCCCCTCCCCCCACCCAATTATACCCCCCTCCCCCCCCCCACACCGACATTGTAAAGCTGGTTTTGACATGACATTTTGTACTTCTCATTGTTGCAACAGGTCCACCTGAATCCTTAAACGACTTGTTTGTCCCCATCTCCTCCACATGTTATATTGACATCAAATATAGTGAAAGCGGGGGTTACACTGTGGGGGAGGGACATACAAAGCAACAAAGAAATAATCTTATAAATGTGTTAGAAACACATGCATGAAAGAAACGAAAACATTAAAATACATATCTAAGGGTTCATTTTCCTAACATCACATTATCTGACCTTTTCCGCTTGACTCATACCTATACTAGATATTGCAAATAAGGGAAACCATGGGACCTATGCTTCTTTGGGCCTGGCTTACTTCACTTAATATAATTTTTTCCAAACCTTTCCATTTCCTAACAAATGGGGAAATGTCATTCTTTCTGATTCTTTTCCTATTTATTGTATTAAGAAAGATTTGTCAGCTAGGCACCAGTGTCTCAGGTCTGTAGTCCAAACTTATGGGAGGCTGATATCTGTGTATAGCATTAACAAGCCATCCTGGGAGGAAAATCCATGAGACATTTTTTTAGTTGTGAAAATACCATACGGAGGGGTTACAATTACATGAGCAAGGTAATGAGTACATTCCTTATCACGTATTGTTTCCTCCTCCTTTGTTTCCCCTTCCTAACCCTTCCCATACCCTCCCCCCCCAAGTTGTGAAGTTTCTTTTGTGAAATAAGTCCATGAGAATTTCATCTCCAATTAACTGCAGAAAACTAGAAATACCTTGATGGCTCAAAGTGACAGCATGTTGGCCTTAAGTCAAAAATTGAGTGACAAATCTCAGGCCCTGATTTTCAGCCACATTTCCAACCACTCGCTGCTCTTGCCCCCCTCCAAAAAAAGGAAAAGGAAAAGGAAAAGAAAGAGAAAGAAAAAAATAAGGGCTTCCCAAGCCATCAGGAGTAGAACAGCATGTATCCGTGGGTCTTTCCTTCCTTATATCTGAATGAAGATTGTCCTTGTCCAGCTTGCATCAAGGTAAGTCCATCTGCCTGCCTAATGCCAGGATACTTGCCCTCTCCTTCCTCTGAAACAAAGTTATGCATTGCTCCTTGTATCCTTGGGACCCAGGACAGATGAATAGACACACCAAAGAGAGGACCTACTGAATCTCTTGGTGAAACAGAGCCACTCTCAATCACACTCAGGGAGAAATGTCACATGTGAACATGTGCTACACACTCAATCCTGGACACAGGATACTGGACATCGTGATACTCCAGGGGCATCTCAGGTTAACCAAGTGTCTCCTGCCATGCAGTGCCCGAATTGGCAAACATGGAAACTTCCAACCCCAGTGCCACTGACTGAACTGTGCCCACATGACCTTCACAGAACCGGAAGATCTTCTGACTGGAACCAGGCCTCCTCTGGCCGACCTCAATGTCCCCGATCAGCCCCAGCCTTAAGCAGTGTGCAGTGATATTGTTTCTCACGCCAACCAGAATCTTCCATTAACCCACTCCCGATCACTAAAGTGCACACTAAAGGCACACTGACCCCACATCCCCTCGCTGGCCCCTTCCACAATGCAGTGTCAGAGAACTCATGAAGCATATGGGACCCTCCTGAGCAATGGGGAACACGTGTACCACCAGGATACCCTGAGGTCCTTGACTTCCTGGACCTGGATCCAGGAAACTCCGTAGCAGCTTCCTGAGCACTTTGCGGGTAGCCGGTAGGCAGCCCGTTCCAGGAAGCCTGTACCTGCAGTAAGATCAGTCATCAGCAGGACAACTTCCTAGGGTATCCACGAATTCCAGCATGGGAGCTTCTCTCTGATTGGACAGTTTTGAACACACACAGTGATCCGTTCCTCGTGGCCTGGAGATACTGTATTGGGATTTGTTGGTCCATGCCGGTCTTATAAATATAGTGAAGCCAATCTCACGGCCTAGCTATATATACTATCCTGGTTACTGGAAAGTCCCAGGGGTGGGGTCAGTAGCACCTGCTTCAGACAGAATGACCAGCCCTGTTTGCATGCTGCTGTGCAAAACATCATCCTGGGTATACCATTCTGGGTAATAAATGGCCCAGGCTGTGGGGCACCTAGATGATTGGTCAGCAATGTACACAGGGAAATGACCAGGCAATGTGATTTGCCTAGACCATACTGGCTACTCTTGGTATAGAGCAATGGCTTCATGCTAATATTGCTATGTTGTTTGTATTTTCAAATCAAGCTCCTTGGTCTGCAAATACTATACTGTTTAACACGGGTTAACACCAGGGAATTGAGCTTAGATTATTGGTTGTCTGTTGGTCCTGGCAAAGAGGCTCCCATTGAGTTGAGTTCTAAAGGGGCTTGGATACTTTTGACCCTATGAAACCTTGACACTACCTTATAAGGAAGTTATTGAAACAATCCTTTGAAAAATCAGGCAATAGCGCTTGATAAGAAATGTACTCATTATCTTGCCCATACACTTGTAACCCCTCTTTACGGTAATATTACAATTAAAAAAAAAAGAAAATCAGGCAACATACAAGTTGTTTGTAAAGGGAAAAGACAGGTTAAATGGGTAAGGGTCAGAAATACCCATGAGAGGGCAATCCTTACTTATGAAAATAGGCAAGGAGGAGTAGACTAAATTTTAGTCTATAATGGCAAAAGAAGCAACATCCTGTAAAAGAGAGTTAAGGAAATAGGATAAACCTGAGTAGTAGAAGGTACAATCACTATGTGCATCTGATCATACAAAATGATATTTATGAAAATGAATTCATGGAATTCATAAACATATATATTTCACATTTTCTTGATCCATTCATCTACTTAGGGGCATCTGGGTTGGTTCCATATCTTAGCTATAGTAAATAATGCTGCAATAAACATAGGTGTGCTGGTAGCTTGAGTATGGTCTTGTTTGTGATCATTTGAGTAAAGGCCAAAAGTGGGATTGCTGGGTCATAGGAGTCTTTTGAGGAACCTCCATACTACTTTCCAAAGTGTTGAACAAGTTTACACTTCCACCAGCAATGAAGTAGGGTTCCCTTCTAGCCACATCCCTTCCAGCATCTGTTGTTATTACAGTTCTTGATTATAGCCATTCTAACTGGGGAGAGGTAGAATCTCAATGTAGTTTTGATTTGCATTTGTTTTATGGCTAGAGAGGTTGAGCATTTCTTCATGTGTTTATTGGCAATTCTTATTTCCTCTCAGGGAAGTTTCTCTTTAAGTCTTTAGCCCACTTATTCATTGGGCAGTTGTTTCTTTGAGGACTTATTGTTGGGGGATTTAATTTTTTGACTTCCAAGTATATTTTAGATATCAGACCCTAGTCTGTTGAATGGCTAGTGAAGAATTCTATGCCTCCATCAGAAAGAATGACATCGCCCCATTTGTTAGGAAATAGAAAGAGTTGGAAAAAATTATATTAAGTGAAGTAAGCCAGGCCCAAGAAAACATAGCTCCCATGGTTTCCCTTATTTGCAATAACTGGTATATGACTGGGACAAGCAGAAAATGTCAGATATGATGATGGTAAACGAAATGAATCCAAGATAAGGAAACAAGTGGTTTTGTCTTTCTTTCTACTGTTTGTAACATACTTATAAGGTACCATGTGATTTCTTTGTTGCTTTTTATGTCCCTCCTCCATGGTATAAACCTTGTTTTCACTGTATTTGATGTTGGTATAATTTGGAGAGGAGAAGGGAAAAAACAAATTGCTTAAATAGCGATACAGGTGGACCCATTGCAACAATGAGATGTACAAGACACTACGCTGAAAAATGAACTTTACAAGTTAGGCAGGGGGGGGGAGGGGACAGTGCAGTTGAGGAGGTGGGTGGGAAGGGATGGTAGGGGAAAAACAAAGCAGGAATCAACAATGCTTGATAAGTAATGTACTCATTGCTTGCTCATGTAACTGTAACCCCTCTGTACAATATTTTCACAATAAAAACACTTATTTAAAATAACAAAATGAGCTCATGGCAATGAAAACAAGATTTTTGTGCCTTTTTGCTGATGTTGTTCTCTTTTTCCTGATTTTCCATTGTTGGCAATTGTGAGTGTATTGGTAGGTAGAGAAACAGAAGGACCAATAATGAACAAATGCAGCAGTAGTACTCAGTTGACACTATGCTTCAAGTGGGAGGGAAACACTGGGAGAGAACAAGTGAAGGAGTGACATTTTCCCAAAAGAAATGTACTCAAAACCTGACTTATAGCACATTTATAATAATATAACATGTTTTCAAAGACTGAGTAATAGGAAAGGAGAACAAGAAGTTGAATAATTGAGAAACTTTTATATAACAAATGTTAATATAAAAGTACGGTATAAAATTGATATATGATTAGGCAAAATGACTTAAGGTGAGCATAGCAACCTCATCACTAGGGAAGGAAGAGCTGCATCACCTTGTCTTCTGCATAGAAAAGTGTTTACTCATTCCCTATCTCATTCATTCCTCATGTAGTCTTCTACTAACAATCCCCTACACTCCCTCATTCGCTCACTCATTGCAATCTTCAGTGACATATTCCTTCATCACACTACAATACATTCACTCAGGGGTTCAATGTTCATCCTTCCCTCCCTCCCTCCCTGCCTCCTTCCTTCCCTCCCTCCCTTTCTGTTTTCCTTCCTTAATTCCTTCCTTCCTCCCTCCCTCCCTCCCTTTGTTCCATCGTTCCTTTATTCTCTCATTCGTTTGAAAAAAGCATACAGCTGAGGAACAATCTTGAGAAGGCATGTGTAAGGCCAAACACCCATGTGTCCCTACGTGGGGAATGACTATGCTCTACCCGAACATTTTGCTCATGAATACTGTCAAGACATACTGACAAATCTCCTTTAAAGTAGACAACTGAGGGCCCATCCTGAGATACGTATCTTTCTTTAGCAAAAGAAAATGTTTTTAAATATGTCATGTGTAGTGCTGTACTTAGGTCTGGAACCTGTCACAGAGAGCTAGAGCTATCTGCCATTTCTGGATCATAGCGAGGGATTCCAGACAACAATGCCAGCCTTGTCGCTGTCTCTGTGACCAGAGAACCCTTCCTCACCTCCGTGTGGTCCCTATCCTTGCCCATCCCAGCCTTCTGGGTGGACTGAGCTAAGCCAGAGACTGTAATCCCAGGCAGCCACAGCACCTCAATGATTTCTCAGAGCTTCCAGGCCTTGTCTCCCATTCCACAAGCTGGGTTTAGCAGGCAATCACTAGCATGGAAATGTGAGCCAAGGAAGACAGTGCTGGTCAGGGTCTTGAAATAGAATGCCATTCCTACCGGGAGGAAAGTATGCTTTTCCTATAGAAAAGGCACAGGTAAGCAGCATGAGGGATGGAGAGCCTGACAAGCCAGAAGTGGACGTATTTGAGATAACATAGTTCAGGGTATCCAGCTCAGACAGCTACAATAAATGACAAAAGGTCACACAGCAAGCAAACACAACTCAGTTTCCTTCCTCCCTTTTTAGCTTTCTCCTTTCTGCTGCCTCCTTCCCTTTACTCATGAAAGCCTGAGGCCTGAACCCATACCCCTTGGTGGGCCAGACAGATGAATCTGACTCGAACTGAGAAGAACATCTTCATTTACTTTTCTCCAACACATTTCAGATAAAAGCTGAGAGACAATGCAACCGCTGACCTCAAGGTAAGTCTTCACAACTGCCTCTAATGCATTTTCCATTAATCACACACAACTGACTCCTACAGGTTGGCAAGTTTTCAACCTACAATGTACCTTTGAGTAGCCTAGCTCTCTAGCTTGCCAATGTATTGACAAGAATGAAAGCAATAGTTTATAATGAAAAATGTACAGAGCAGAATTGGTTCTAAAGGAAGGATTGAGGGCTGGCAGTGAATTTTTTATACTTACAGCTTGCAAAGAGGTATTTTAGACATAATGGCTCATGACTTTAATCCCAGCTGCTGAGACGTTGGTGCAGAAGAATCATGAGTTTGAGGCCCACCTGAACTACATAGCAAGACTCTCTGAAGAAATAAAAATCAATACATGAACAAATTCTTTAAAATGAATAGAAGCATCAGAAAAATGTCTATAGAAAGTATTGCTAGCATTTTATGGCCTCACCAAATCTCTAGTCCTCTGTGGGAACTGGATGGGACAACTGGGAGCTAGTGTCTCCTAGAGAATTGTGAATGCACCCATGCATCTCAGAGGTCTGCAGCTCTAAAAGCCTCTGTTCCTGAGGATAAATCACTTAAGAACCCAAGTTATCTCATGTTCCCTTTCTGATAAATATCATTTGATTTTTGCATCTGGCTGTGTTATGGACCCTGAGTTAGCACTCCCAACCTCTTCTAAATGCTGGTTCTAGACATGAATCTGCACACTGATGGGTGAATCTCTAAGGACCCAAAGCGACCATCAACACCATGAATATCCCGAGTAAGATCCCAACTCCTCTCTGGCTTTTTAAACACAGTCTCTGAAACTGGAGAATCTAGGAGCAAAGGATGCTGCCCTCAAGGCAAATCCCTTCCCTTCTCTACAAAATGGGCATGTTGACAAGGGGACAAAGAGTGACCCTGTCCACCCAGGATCACTGCCAGATTTCCACTCACAGCAGGAACTTCGGGACAGCAGCAGAGAGAACACATGGTAGAAATGCAAAATACTGCCCTCGAGGGACACATGGCACTATACCCACATCCCCTCCTAGGAACACATTCTCACATGTGCACACATGTCCTCACTCCCATATTCTCAAATCTGCACTTACCATTACAAATGGGCACACAGACACACACACTCCCTGTCCACGTATCTGCTCACATGTACAACCCCTCCATACTTACATATGTTCCCACATACACACAAACTCCCTGATTACACACTCTCTACTGCTTATACCCTCAATTTCAGCATACAATTACATTACAGGTCCATGCTCATCACTCCCTGAGACCTACAGAGAGGTTTAGATCACCCATGTGGTAGGAGCTACCTGTACAAACACCATGACTATGAGACCCAGGTCCATGGTCTAAGTGGGAGGAGTGTGTCACAATCATATGAGGCTGCCTCTCAAGGGAAGTTTCTGTCTTCCCCGGACATACACAGAGAAAACACTGTAGTTGTGACCCTGCTCTGGACCCTCAGTGCTTATGCCCCTCCCTCCCACTCAATTGACCATGTCAGAAGACTGATGATCTCAGGCCCTGGACTGGGCCCAGGAGCCCCTCCTTCAGCTCCTGCTGCTGCCAGGCCCAGGCCATCTCTCATACCTGTTGCCAGAGACCTCTGTGTGTAACTCGCTCTCAAACTAGTGCTAGGAGCATTGCTGACACATTTTTCAGCTAAAGTCCTCTATGTTTCCATGTTTCTCAGTCATACAGGGCCATTCACAGCACTCTCTCTTCTCAACAACCTCAAAACCCTCATCTCAAATCAGCAGAAGCAGCAGCCAGCACCTGAGTTCCATCCCAGCCTCTGTCCTTGTTCTCCTCCTCTCCACTCCTACTCCCCACTGCCTTTCCACAGGTCTAATAACCTGGCCCCTTGGTTCTCTGCTCACACTCCTCCTTCTTAGGGTAGAGGTGGAGATTACAGTCACATCACCACTGGCTTTCCCTCTCTGCTCCAGCCTCATGGGCACATCTGCCCAGAAGGGGTCTCAGCATTTGCTGCCCCGTGATTTTGCCCAGGACCCTCCTCAACATGCCTCCAGAGCAAGTGTTCCACTGTGATTTGGGATGCATTCTAGCCAGCAGCCACAGATCTGTCCACTGCATGCCTGAAGTTTGGATTGGTCCATTACCAGGTTTCTCAAGAAGGGCTGTTGAATTTTGCTTGACAAACAAATACACCCCTGGGGGAGGTTATTTTCTACACATTTGGACTCTACTTTATTCCTTGCCACTGAATGTGCTTTGGCCCTGGCTGCTCACATTTCTCTCTGGACTGATATCTTTGCATGCTACAGGAGGTAAAGATACATTCTGTTCCTTTTTATAATATATATATATATATTATATTTTATTTTATTTTATTTGTGAACGTACTGTACAGAGGGGTTACAATTAAATGGGCAGGATAATGCGTATATTTCTTACCAAGCATTGCAGCCTCCTCCTTTGGTTTACCCTTCACATCCCTTCCCAGCCTCCCCCCTCCCCCCCAGTCCCAATCCTTCTCCTTTCCCCCCCTTCCCTCCCCCCACCCCCCGCACCGACGTTGTAAAGCTTGTTTTGGACATGACAACTTGTACTTCTCATTGTTGCAACAGGTCCACCTGTATCCTTAAACAACTGGTATTTCCCCCTCTCCTCCACAAATTATACTGACATCAAATATAGTGAAAGCAGAGGTTATACTGTGGGGGAGGGACATACAAAGCAACAAAGAGATAATCTTATAAATGCATTAGAAACACATGCATGAAAGAAAAAAACATTAAAATACATGTCTGAGGGTTCATTTTCCTGACATCACATTATCTGACCTATTCCGCTTGACTCATACATATACTAGATATTGCAAATAAGGGAAACCATGGGACCTATGTTTCTTTGGGCCTGGATTACTTCACTTAATATAATTTTTTCCAAGTTTTTCCATTTCCTAACAAATGGGGCAATGTCATTCTTTCTGATGGAGGCATAGAATTCCATTGTGTATATATACCACATTTACTCGATCCATTCCTCTACTGAGGGGCATCTGGGTTGGTTCCATATCTTAGCTATGGTAAATAATGCTGCAATAAAGATAGTTGTGCTGGTAGCTTTAGTGTGGTCTTGTTTGTAAACATTTGGGTAAATTCCCAAAAGTGGGATTGCTGGGTCATAGGGGAGTTCTATGTGAAGTCTTTTGAGGAACCTCCATACTGCTTTCCAAAGTGGTTGAACAAGTTTACATTCCCACCAACAATGAAGTAAGGTTCCTTTCTGTCCACATCCCCTCCAGCATCTGTTGTTGTTAGAGTTCTTGATTTTTGCCATTCTAAATGGTGTGAGGTGATATCTCAATGTTGTTTTGATTTGCATTTCTTTTATGGCTAGGGATGTTGAACATTTCTTCATGTGTCTATTGGCCATCCTTCTTTCTTCTTCAGAGAAGCTTCTCTTTAAGTCTTTCGCCCACTTATTTATTGGGCAGTTGTTTCTTTGAGGATTTGTTGTTGGGGGGTTTAATTTTTTGAGTTCCAAGTATATTTTAGATATGAGACCCTTGTCCTTTGTATGGCTAGTAAAGATCTTCTCCCAATCCGTGGGCTTTCTATTGATCTTGCTAGCTATGTCATTTGCCCTGCAGAAGCTCCGCAACTTTATGCAATCCCATTTGTCCAACCTTTCTTTGATTTGTTATGTTTCCGGGTCTCTATTCAAAAAATTTCGGCCTGAGCCAAGGAGACCTAGGGTTTCTCCTATTCCATCCTGTAATGTTTTCAGAGTGTCTGCTTTGACTTCAAGGTCTTTGATCCATTTGGAGTTGATTCTGGTGCAGGGTGATATATAAGGTGATATATAGTTTTCTACATGTAGTTAACCAATTTTGCCAGCACCATTTACTGAAGAGGCTGTCTTTCTTCCATTCTATTGTTTTAGCTCCCTTATCGATGGCTATAGGTCTGTAGGTTCATTTCTGGGTTTTCAATTCTATTCCATTGGTCCTGAGGTCTGTTCTTATGCCAATACCAAGCTGTTTTGATTACTATGGCTTTATAGTAGAGTTTGAAATTTGGTATTGATATTCCTCCAGCAGTGTTCTTTCCGTTGAGGAGCGTTTTGGCTATTCGGGATCTTTTATTGTTCCATATGAATTTTTGGATTGCCTCTTCTATTTCCTTGAAGAATGAGGTTGGAATTTTGATGGGTATCGCGTTGAATTTGTAGATAGCCTTGGGAAGTATTGCCATTTTCATGATGCTAATCTTTCCAATCCAGGAGCATGGGAGGCTTTGCCATTTTTTTAGTTCTGTGTTGATTTCCTTTTTCAAGATTTTAAAGTTTTCATCATAGAGGTCCTTCACTTCTTTAGTTAAGTTAATTCCTAGGTATTTTATTTTTTGTGGGGCTATTACAAATGGAGTTCCTTTCCTAATTTCAGCCACACTTTTCTCATTGTTGGCATACAGAAAAGCCATTGATTTTGGGGGGTTAATTTTATAACCTGCTACTTTGCCAAAGTTTTGAATCAGCTTGAGTAATTTGGGAGTGGAGTCTATGGGATTCTTTAAGTACAAGATCATGTCATCTGCAAAGAGGGAGCCTTTTATTTCTTCTTTCCCTATTTGGATCCCCTTTATGTCTGCATCTTGTCTTATTGCTGTAGCTAGGCATTCTAATACTAGATTGAAGAGAAGTGGAGAGAGTGGGCATCCTTGTCTTGTTCCTGAGTTAAGAGGAAATGGCTTAAGTTTTTCACCATTGAGTATAATGCTGGCTGTAGGTTTGTCATATACAGCCTTTATTGTATTGAGGAATGTTCCATGGATTCCTAATTTTTCCAAAACCTTCATCATGAAGAGGTGTTGGATCTTGTCGAATGCTTTTTCTGCATCTATTGAGATAACCATGTGGTTCTTATTCTTGCTCCTGTTGATGTGATGAATAATATTAAATGATTTGCGTATATTGAACCAGCTTTGCATCCCTGAAATGAATCCTGTTTGATCATGGTGTATGATTTTTTGGATGATTGTTGAAGTCGATTGGCCAAAATTTTGTTGAGAAGTTTTGCATCAATGTTCATCAAAGAAATGGGTCTATAGTTCGCTTTTTTTGATGAGTCCCTGCCTGGTTTTGGGATGAGGGTTATGATGGCTTCATAGAATGTGTTGGGTAGTGAGCTTTCTGTTTCAATTTCATTGAAGAGTTGGAGGAGTATTGGTGTGAGCTCTGCTTTGAAGGCCTTGTAAAATTCCGCTGTAAAACCATCTGGTCCTGGACTTTTCTTAGCTGGGAGGTCTCTTATTGCTGTTTCTATTTCAGTGCTTGATATGGGCCTGTTAAGATAGTTTAACTCATCTTGGTTTAGTTTTGGCATGTCAATATTTGCTAGGAGAATGTCTATTTCTGTCAAGTTTTCAAACTTATTAGCATAAAGTTTTGAGAAGTATTCCCTTATAATGTTCTGAATCTTGGTTGTTTCTGTGGTGATGTTTCCATTCTCATCTCTGAGTTTATTAATTTGGGTGTGTTCTCTTCTTTTTCAGATAAGATTTGCTAAGGGTCTGTCAATTTTGTTAAGTTTTTCGAAGAACCAACTCTTTCTTTTGTTGATTCTTTCTATAGTTTTTTTGGATTCTAATTCATTTAATTCTGATTTAATTTTGATTATTTCTTTCTGTCTACTGCATTGGGGTTTATCTTGCTGCTCTTTTTCAAGGAGGTTTAGATGTGTCATTAAATTGCTAGTTTCCGATCTCTCCAATTTGTTGATGTAGGAGCTCAGAGCTATAAACTTGCCTCTGAGTACTGCCTTTGCTGTGTCCCAGAGGAGCTGGTAATTTGTGTGTTCATTTTTGTTGAATAGCATGAACATTTGAATTTCCTTTCTAATCTCTTCCATGACCCACTCATGATTCAGCAGTGTGTTGTTCAGCCTCCATGTGATGCCGGACTTTCTTTGGTGGCTTTTGGTGTTGAGTTCTAATTTTATTCCCTTGTGGTCAGAGAGGATGCAAGGTATAACTTCAATGTTTCTGAATTTAGACAAGTTTGCTTTATGGCCTAAAATGTGGTCTATGTTAGAAAATGTTCCATGTGCTGCTGAGAAAAATGTGTATTCTGATGCTGCTGGGTGAAATGTTTGGTAGATGTCTGTTAAGTCTAGTTGATCTATGCAGCTGTTTAGATCTGCGGTTTCTCTGTTGAGTTTTTGCCAAGTTGATCTATCTAGTGGGGAGAGTGGTGTGTTAAAATCCCCAACAATTAATGTCTTTGGATCTATATGGGATTTGAGGGAAAGTAGTGTTTCTTTGATAAATTTGGGTGCTCCATTGTTTGGCGAATAGATATTTAGAATTGTAATATCCTCCTGAAGGAGAGATCCTTTAATTAGGATGTAGCGACCTTCTTTATCTCTTCTCACAAATTTTAATTTGAAGTCTATTTTATCTGATATTAGGATTGCAACTCCCACCTGTTTATGGGAGCCCTTTGCTTGGTAGATTTTGTTCCAGCCTTTAACATTGAAAATGTGTTTGTTTTTACGGGCAAGATGTGACTCCTGCAGGCAGCAGATAGAAGGGTCTTGTTTTTTAATCCAACTAGACAGTCTATGTCGGTTAATTGGAGAGTTCAGTCCATTAATGTTAAGAGATAAGACTGAGAGTTATTTGGGAGTTCCTGCCATGTTATCCACCTTCTTGGGGGCTGCAATAACTGGGTTCTTCCTATGGTTCTTGGATTCTCAGTTTGGGTGTAGTTTCTTGGCCTTTATTGTGGTCTTGTTGGTTTTCTATGTGTAGGACATCTTTAAGAATCTTTGGTAGGGCTGGTTTTGTGGAGATGTAATGTTTCAATTTTTCTTTGCTATGGAAGGTTTTTATTTGGCCTTCAGTTTTGAAGGAGAGTTTAGCTGGGTACAGTATTCTTGGTTGATAGTTGTTTGTTTTTAGGGCATGGCATACATCATTCCAGGCTCTTCTTGTTTTGCTTGTCTCTGCTGAGAAATCTGAGGTGATTCTAATTGGTTTCCCTTTATAGGTGATTACCCTTTTCTCCTTGACAGCTTTAAGGATCTTTTCCTTGGTCTGAGTTGATCCTGTGTGGATTATAATGTGAAGGTGGGATGTCCTATTCTGGTCTGGTCTATTTGGGGTTCTAAAAGCTTCTTGTATCTGAATAGGCCTATCTTTTTGTATGTTTGGGAAGTTCTCTGCTAGGATCCTGTTAAATTTCCTAGACCATTAACTTCTGTTTCTAGGTGCTCCTCTACACCCATTATCCTTAGATTAGGCCTTCTGATGGTGTCTTCTAGGTGTTGGATAGATATATCATATTTCTTGGACTTGTCTTGGATGGTTGTATGTTCTTTCTCTATAATATCTAGGCTGTCTTCAATCCCTGAGATTCGATCTTCTGCATGGTCTAACCTGCTGTCAAGACTCCCTACTTTGTTTTTTATCTCTTTTCCTTCTAATTGGTCAGTTTTCATGGCTTCAAGTTCTTTGTTGAAGCTCTGTTTTAGGTCTTGTATGAATTTCTTTACTTCCTTAATTTGGTGTTCAGTGTTTGTTCTCAAATCACTTAGTTGATTGGTTATGGTTTCTTTGGACTCCCATTCCTTCTGTTGGGTTCCATTCAGCATTCCCTTTGTGTTCTCCCTGACTTCCTTCAGCTCTTTGTTAATGGATTCCATGAATGCCTTTAGTGATCTTTGTGTATTCTCTACCTGGTCTCTCAATTCCTGAATTACTCTTTGATTAGCTTCTTCCCGTTCGTGGGATTCCTGTAGTTCTCTTTCCTCCCATTCGTGGGATTCCTGCAGTTCTCTTTGAGTGTTCTCAGCCTGCTCACGCCATTCCTTCCTTTCTCTTTGAGTATTCTCAAGTTGTTCAGGCAAATCCTGTATCAGTTTTTGAGTAGCTTCCTCACGCTTATGATATTCCTGTATAAACTTTTGGGATGCCTCCTCTCTCTCCCTTTCACGCTCATACAGAGTCCTTTGTAAGTTGTCATACTTCTCATTTATCATGTTTGACAGCAGTGTTTGTAGAGCTATTTGGGAACTCTCCTCTGGATTATTCATTATCTGTTCTGACCCCTGATTATCAAGATTGGGAATTGAGATATCTGGATTTGCCATTTTTCTTGTGTTTTTCCGGCTTACTCTGCCCATTTGAGATGAAAATAGCACCAGTTTTGTGCTAGAACACTATCTTAAGGCAACCATCAATCAAAGTTTGCATTTGTACAGTCAATAGTCTACAGTTACAATCTAGTTCAACAGATACATCTATTCAACATCAAACAACTATATGTTAATGGGCTTCGAACCGCAGAGAAGAATTTGGAGAACCAGAAATTATTAGGGTTAGGGAGAGATGTGGGTAAAAAATAGGAATAGATTGGTGTGGGGAGGCACAGGGAGAGTTAACTATGTCCTAATCCCAATGTAGGAAATAGGTTGGGTAGGATGCAAGTAGAGAGAGAGAGAGAAAGAAGAAAGGGAAAGGGAAATGAAAAGAGACCAGAAAAAAAATAGAAACGTAAAAATTAATATTATTATGGAGATTAAAAGACCATCTATTTACAGAGGAATGTGAGTATATTAAGAGAAGGGAAGGGACATAGAGGAGAAGTGAAAAACTTAAAAAGATGCTTAAAATATTATATAGGTATAAAGAGGTAGTACTGCTATTAAGGAATTTAAGTCTCAGAGGTTTTGAATTGAGTAATAAATTTGTGGATTAAGTGTGTACACAATGGTGGATAGGGTCTACTAGTTAACTACAGGTTTATGTGAGGATGTGCAGGACAAGAGTTAAGTCACATAAAGAAGATCAAAGGAGAGGAAAAGGTGAGAAGGATAAGAAAGGGAGAAAAAAAGATCAGAATTTCAGTAGGGCTAAACGAAAAACAAAAAGATAGTTAAGAAAGAAAAAAAAAGAGAAAGAAGACAAGAAAAGAAAGGAAAATGCACATTCACGTATTCCTAAAATAAAAATTATAAGAAGAAAAAAAAGTTACTGGAAAACAATTATTTTTTCAAAAAAGGCAAAAATTAAAGATTAATAAAATTTTTAGAAAAAGAAAAAAAATTTTATATATATAAGGTACCAAAAAAAAAAAGAAAAGAAAAGAAGAAGAAGAAAAAAAAAAGTTCTTTGATTTTTTTTTGATTATTTTGGGAGGGGTGGGAAGAATCCTGTATCTCCCTTTTGTCTGTAACCAGCCTCTTGTTGGAGTCTCTGGTCAGCTTGAGGTCCTGTGGCTTGATTGGTTTCTTAAGTCAGTTTGTTCGAACAGGCAGAAAAATGCTCTGCTTTACCCAAGATTTTGAGATCCCCCTCCCAGATTAGTTTACTGGGAGGGTGATCTGCTTTGAGAATCACAAAAGAGGGGGATGCAGTGGTGAGGCTAGGTTCTGGGTAGAGTTGAGGCCTTTCAACAATCAGTAGCTTTTCCCTGGGGCTATTTTGTGAAAAAACTCACAGAGCCCAGCATGGAGCCATTCTCAGGGTTTCTGATTTTCAATTGATTGTGGAGGCTGCTAGAGGGAGGGGCAGCCTCTGGCTCTGGTTACCCAGTGAGGAAAGCCACTCCAATGGCTGGCGCCTGAGCTGGGTGACTTTTCCCTGGATGGAGCTGAGTCCGGCAGGTCACTTCGCCGTTCAGTTCTTGTGACCTGCTAAATGACTCGTTTTATTCCAAGGCCTGAGTTGGAGCTGGCAGCTCCTCCGAGCTTTGTCGGTATCCAAGATGGAGATCACCGGTGCTGGGGGGGGAGGGGTGGCCTTCCCTCCTCTGCTCCCTGAGAAGGAGTGAGGACGTCGGGCTTCTACTCACGTCGAGTCTTGGATCCTGGGTCGTCTCTGGTCTGCGAACTGCAGGATGAAGATGTCCGCTCCTTGTCGGTTCTTGCTGGTGTTGAGTAGAATCCGCTCGCCCGCTGCGTCCGGCTCCTTCGTCCCGGACTCTCTGTGTGAGGGCTCAGGTATGGCCCCGGCTGCAGTCTCTGCTGCGACCCTGCCGCCGCCGCCGCCACGGCTGCTGGCAAGTGCTCAGATGTGTCTTCTTGACTTGGCTTTCCCTCTCTTGTCTCTCTGTCCTGTGATGGCACACTTGGTGTGATTCTCTGGCTTAGGACTGTTCACTGTAACTCTAAAACTGCTTTCTATGCGAGAGCTTGTTCAGATTCCAGCTTCTCCTTCGCCATCTTCCCGGAACCTCTCCTATAATATGTATGTTTTTATTGTGAAGATACAGTACAAAGGGGTTACAGTTACATAAGCAAGGTAATGAGTACATTTCCTGCCGAGCATTGTTACCCCTTCCTTCTTTTTTCCCCTACCATCCCTTCCCTCCCCACCTCACCAACTTCTCCCTCCTCCAACCAAAGCTGTAAAGCTAGTTTTCAAATGGTGTCTAGTATATCTCATTGGTACAATGGGTCAACTGGTATCCTTATTTCAGCATTTTGTTATTTCCCTTCCCCTCCCCAAGTGAGAATAATGTATATACAAGATGCAAGGCACTGGAATTAAATACAGTTGAAACAGTGGATATACCATGGGGCAAGAACATACAAAAGAAACAAAACATCACACAGTACATTATAAGTACATTAAAAACAACAGAAACAAAGATAAAACCTCTTGTGTCCCTATCTTGGGGTTCATTTTGCTTACTCTCAACTTATATGGTCATATGTACATAGCTTTTGAACTTTCCTGTTTGTCCTTGACATATACTAGTTATTGCAAATAAGGGAAACCATGGGACCTATGTTCTTTGGGCCTGGCTTACTTCACTTAATGTAATTTTTCCACATCTTTCCATTTCCTAACAAATGTGGTGGTGTCTTTCTTTCTGATGGAAGCATAGAATTCTATTATATATATATATATAACATTTTCTTGATTCATTCATCTCCTGAGGGGCATCTGGGTTTGTTCCTTATCTTAGCTATGGAGAATAATGCTACCAAAAGATAGTAGTGCTGGTAGCGTTAGCATAGCCATTTTTGTGATCATGTGGGTAAATGCCCAAAAGTGGGATTGCTGGGTCATATGAGAACTCTATGTATATTTTATGAGGGACCTCCATACTGCTTTCCAAAGTGAATGAAAAACTTTACGCTCCCACCAACAATGAAGTAGGGTTCCCTTTTTGCCACATCCTCTCCAGCACCTGTTGTCATTAGATTTCTTGATTACAGCTATTCAAATTGGGGTGAGCTGCAATCTACATGGTGTTTTGATTTGCATTTCATTTATGGCTAACGTAGGTGAGCATTTCTTCATGTGTCTATTCGCCATGCTTATTTCCTCAAAAAAAGCCTAGGACTGGATGGATTTACAGCTGAATTCTACAAGGCCTTCAAAGCAGAACTCACACCAATATTTCTCTAACTCTTCAATAAAATTTGAATTGAAAGTTCACTACCAAACTCTTTCTCTGAAGCCATCATAATCCTCATCTCAAAACCAGGCAGGGACTCATCAAAGAAAGAGAAGTGTAGACCATTTATTTAATGAACATCGAAGGAAAACTTCTCAACCAAATTTTGGCCAATTGACTCAAACAACTGGTCGAAAAATTATACACCATAATCAAACAGGATTTATTTCAGGGATGCAAAGCTGGTTCCACATACACAAATCAATCAATAAAATTTATCACATCAAATACAGCATGATTACCTCAATAGACGCAGTAAAGTTACATTTTCAACTATGGAATTGTAGTTTCCATATTTAGTGTCTTCCTAAATATCATGTGTTGAAGGTTTGGCTCACTCCCGGTGCAATGACTCATGGAGAAGTAACTGAACTATGACAGCTCTTCCTTTATCAATGCATCACTACCTTGGAGGACTGATAAAAGAATGGCATTATTCCAAGGTGTGAGAGTTGCTTCTGGTTGGAAGGAAAGGGTCACTAGGGCTTGTAGCCCCCCAAAAAAGACCTTGTTCCCCAACTCTTCCTCTATGACTTTTTGCTTCCTCCCTCCTGCCATATAAAATATCTCCACTCCATGATGGACCACTGCCATAGTTCTCTGCTTCATTATTGCCCAGAAACTACACAGCCACACTGACCATGATTGAAATTGATCAAAACATCAACATATCTTTCTCCTTTGAAGTTTTTTTGTTACATAATTTCTCACTGTAGTGGGGATGTCCAATCAAGAAATCCTTAAGGAATCTTCTAGGAATGGGAGATGTTGTGAAGAATAGAGAAAACAGGCCACACCACAGCCTTTGTGGATATCACTTCCCTGCTCCGAAGAGTCCTGTCAAAATACTTCAGAGTAGTCTCTATTTGGAAGGAGGCACAAGTCCCACACAGAAATACTCACTTCAGGTCTTACATCTTGCCCTTTGAATCTTGTTTCCCCACAACCACTACCTTATCATGTGAAGCCTCATATGTGGGGAAGTAGCCCTGGAGTCTGCATAGACCCTGATCCCCTGCTCGCCTCCTTTTCCTGCTTAATGTGGACCTACCTGACCCTTTTTGAACAAAACAGGGAGCTATTCACCCCCATGTTGAGTCGGCTGTGTTAGCACTTGGTCAAATTGCTTCTTGTAGTCTGGTCTCCATGACTGCTTGTACTACCTATATGAGCATAACTTCCCCTTGCTCTTCTAGACCCAAGAAAAGTCAGTCTCCCCACGGAAGTGCATAGATAACCCATAGGCAGGCAAGTTGGATTCAGCAGAATACAGGGTTCTGTATGTAGGACTAGTGCAAGTGGGATATTGCTGACTGGAAAGGGACAGAGTACCAATGAGTAATCATTCACTGTAACAGAGAAGAGGACTCAGAGTCAAGGAAACAGCCTTAGCACAGACAGATCTGTGCTTCTACCCCTGCCAGCCTTCCAAATTGCTTTGCGACTATGTAGAAGCTACTGAAGCTCTCTGAGCTACATATACTTTGTCTATTTTCATGCTTGGTACACACAACTGTGGGAGGTGATTAGAAAACTCCTTGTCCTTCCCAAGTGCAAAGCAAGCCCCAGGTAGGGAGGATCTTCATTTCCTTTGCCTCATTTAAAGCCCACACCTAACATAGAGCAATAAAGGAGCCAGGAGACCTAACTGGACTCTATGGATGCAACTCACTGGTGGACATCTTGGCCAGGTAGCCATGTCTCATACTTTATGTTTTTCTTCTCTAAAATGGAAACATCTAACTTTCTTCAAATGGTGATTGTCAGGGAGATCTAAACTGCACAATGCTAAACGTGTTGCTACAAGATGACTTCCATAAATTCCACAAGGTTACCTGAATACATAGATGATACATATACATATATATATATATACTTATATGTGTACTTATATATATATATATATGTATAATTGGACAGACAGATGGACAGACATAGTAACAGACAGAAAACTTACTACATGGCAGGAGGGAGCTATGCATACACAAAAGTGAGCAATGAAATGGATGAAGAATGAATGAATGAATGAATGGAGAGATAGAGAGGTGGGTGAGAAAGTGGATGTATTGGTGTAAAAATAGGTAAAAGGGTAATGTTTGTGTGGAACTATGGATGATTGAGTAGCAGATTTCAAGTTATACACCTGTGGGCACACATGCTGTTGTCTGGACTCACTACCTCAACAATGTTACACTTCTTGCTCTCCCACTACATACACACTCCACATCAATAGCTCATGAGTCATTCCTAAAGTTCATTTTACATTTGAACAGTGTGACACCCATGAAATTTTCTCAGTAAACTGAGTTATATGGACCAAACTCCATCATTTAATGTGGACATTTGGCCAACAACTTTCAGCAGAGTTTCACCATATTTCTCTTGGCCCTATCAGTCCCTCACTGAGTAGGGCTGGTTAGGAATGGAGGTGATGGGAGGCATTGGTGTACAGGGAAGGAGGGTCAATTCACTGGACACAGAGCACATGGCTTGAAGGAGGATATGGGCACACATAGAGGGGATGGCTGAAATGTTTGTATTCTAATGCTCCAGGGAGTACTCTACCATCCTTCAGAGAACAGGGGAAAATGAGTGAGGGAATAAAGCACATAAGTACACCCGCCCCTAACTCACCAGTATTCCCCACCAGAGAGAGACGTGTAAAAGAAATGGTTCAAATCTTGGCCTCAAATTATGTGAATATTGTAAGTGGTGTTGGTAACTTCTGGTTCACCCTGCTGTGATGAGCACTCCACAGATGCAGTAGATTTTACAGAGAGAGGAAGGCACAGACATCAGGTCCACAATGCAAGGCCAGCTCTGGACCAGATGGAGAATGTCTTGTAGCCTATTCCACACACACATGAACTGTGTCATCCTCCAGTTTCAGAACTCCTATCCATGTGTGGATGCTCCCTGACTCTGCTAGCATCATATCCATTCCTAGTAGGAGAGAAATAGGGCAGCAGAGGTGTGCTTTGCTGATATCAGGAGGAAACTGGATATCCGTTATAGCATTCCAGCACCACATTGCCGTCTCTCTAAGGGCTGAGTGAACCATTATCTCAAACTTGAGGGGATCCTTTTCCTTGAGATCTCATTAAGCCATGTGCTGGATCTGCAGGAGGGTGGCAGAAGCTCACATTGTTGATATCTTAGGCCCTGGGTCACCTAGAGAAAGGCTGGGGGCTTGAGCCACGGTTCCTACCTACTGGGCCCTCTCTACCTGCCCTCGTTCATGTCAGTCCAACTCCAGTTTTATTCTTTCTGTGCCTCTTTAGGCTTGGCCTTTTGTCCACACTTTGGCTGGGTCCTAGAGCCAGGGTATTATAGACAGTTGATGCAGACCACAATGTACAAATCACTGAGGCTCCTAGTGGCTAAGCCAGGAGCATGAAAAAGCAGTGGATCATGCACAACTGGATTGTGTGGTGGGCAGGCTGAGAAGAGCATTGCTGGCCAGACAAAAGGGTACTGGGTTCAGCCTAGGAATCGGCAAGGTAGGATAGGTTGGAGCTAGCCCCTGGCCTAGCTCTGAGAATTAATGCACTTTTCTCCGTCTCCTGTTGTAGAGTCTCACAGGCAAGGGGTGCTAGGTTCACACTGAAGATCTTCAGGGAAAGGGCCAGGTGCAAGGGCACTGTAGAGGAGGCCTTAGCACTCAAGCCTGAGGGTGATGAACATGCCTACCAATGTGTGTGTGTATTTGTGTGTGTGTGTGTGTGTGTGTGTGTGTGTGTGTGTGTGTGTGAGTGCATGTGTATGTGAGAGACAGAGACTTAGAGACAAAGATACAGAAACAGGAACAAACACAGAGACTAATAGAGCCAATAGAGTGAGAGACACAGAGACAGAGAGAGACAGAGAGAATTAATCTCCAACTTGTTCAAGACAGACAGTTGTAGTGGACAGAGGACAGATGGAGAAGATGTCAAACACAACAGGGTTTTCCAAGTAGGAGCCTGATGACTGACAGAGAGATAACCAATAGCACATAATCTTCCTGGATGGGGATTGTAAATGCTGTGTGAATGCACATGGAAAGGGCTGCTTAATGAGCAACAATTTGGCAAGACAGAAATAGAGCTGTAACCATCAGAGGGGAAACTCCAACAAGAGGCCCCACTCCAATCTGAACCCCTCACATCCATACTCAGTGAAGTGAGGGTTGACATTGGCCAAAACAGCCTCTTTGAGTTTCATAGCATGCTGGAATATAGCCAGTACTGAGATTGAACTCGGGGATTCAAGTCCTTGATTCGCTTTTTCTGCACTATGGCAGTGTTCTACCACTTGAGCCAATATTCCCCTTCACTTATTAAAGATAATAAGAAATAAAAATGATAATAGGACAAATTTATAGCATTTCAGTCTCCTCTAGCACTTTGTCTTTTTTTTCAGAAAATATTGTTGAGGTTGAGTGAGGAAGTTTGGTGCATGAGCTAGCAGCCTAGCAGTGTCCACAGTGGTGAGGAATCCATTGGGCACACAGAGCTTAGTCTCTTTCCCAGGGTGCTAAGCCCAATTCTGAAAATATCCACCACATGCAGGGAAGTGTAGACTGAGGAAATAAGCAGGATGAATAAGCAGGAAAGCAGGGAAGGAAGGAAGGAGGGGGAGTTTCTCCATTGTTTGAGAAAGGGGACAGAGGTGGAGGGTCTCCTTTGCTTCTGACTCCCTGTGTAATACAGCTTTCCTGATGAAAAACCCCACTGTCAGATTTGAGCTTTCAGTTGAACAGAGAACTAGGCATGACAGGGAGGCAGGTGTCAGAGGAAGGAAGGAGCACAAGGGAAGTCCCTGCTCCATATCATAAAGGCACAGAGCCCATGCACCTGAGACTGCTGTGGCTTGCCAGGTGCAGGAACATTGATGGTGGTGACTCAGCATGGTAATTCCGGAGGCATTTCACTTGTCAGGCTCTGAATCCAACATTATGTTAAAGCTCATGCTGTTGCCTTCTACATGTGAAAAATGAGTACAGTACAGCTCAACGGAAAGGAAACGACTGGTCCCAGGTCATAGGACAGATGAGAGGCAAGCCCAAGACTTGAAGCTGTTCCTGCTGGCTTGAAGGCTCTGCCCCCAAGCGCCCCATCTGCATGGGTCCTTCACACCCAGCAGATGTCTGACAAGTTTTCACAGAAGAAACCTGACCCAAGGATATTCCTAGACCATGACTGATATATGTCCACCCATGAATTTTATGAAAATGTACAGAAATTCAATGTCATCTCCATACTGAGTGATCAAGGATAAGAGAAATCAGCAAAGGTAAGAATATCTGCATGTGAGTATGTGTACAGTGTTTTTATTCTAACTGCACACACATTCACCCCACGAAATATTTGCAAGTAGAGTACAGAGGGAGCAGTGTGGTGAGCACACTGGGAATAAATGTCACGGTTTCTTCCAAATTAGGTTTTAGACTTAATACTTGAGGAATATTAAATCAAATTTATCGGTAAAAATTAGCAACAACATACAACCGGACTTGTAAATGAAACATTTTTTTGCCAGTTGCAGGGCCTAGGCACTGCCCTTGAGCTTCTTTTGCTCAAGGCTAGCACTCTACCACTAGAGACACAGCAGTCTGTCTGGCCTTTTCTGTTTATTTGGTACTGAAGAATCGAATCCGGGGCTTTGTGCATGCTAGGTATAAGCACTCTAACATTAAGCCACATTCTTGGCTGTAAAAGTAACTTTTGTTGAAATTGTAATTGCACACGTAACTGGTGATAAATTGGGGTTATGAACACTTGTTTGTAATTTGTTGTTTCAACCACCCACAACATGAGTGTGGACAGTGTAATTACCAAGGCATCTGAAGGGAGAAACTAGGAGATTGTTTGTACTGTTGGGTGGACTGAGAAAATCTGGTGGATGGTCATGCTTACAACATAATAGTAAAAAAAGTGCCAAAGTTGAGTTTTACAATCAATAGATTTATTACTCAGTGTCTCTCCTGGTAAAGTATGTCCTTTTTCAAGAAAGGAAACTTAGAAAAAAATCAGTGTCTTATCTGTGAAGAAAACTATTCCTTCGTTAAAAAATTTAATTGATATAAGTTAAATAGAGCTCACCTAAATGGAGACTAGAGTATGACTTTATCCCCAGTATTGCTTTAAGCAGGGCTGGGATTTTTGCACATGAGTGATTTGGGCCATCTTAGGAGGCCCAGCAGATTCATGGAATAGGCAAGGATGAGAAAAGTGAGGGAAGGGTGAGTTATTTGGTAGTGATTTGTGGGCAGAAAAGTCAGGGGACCTCATTGTCACAAAGGCATGAGGGTTGAGACCAAGTTTGACATACACAGTAAAATATTGTTCTCACAACGTGTGACAAAAGTCTCAACTCTTGTACTACAGTGACTGCTCTTGGTATTACGTCCTAATCAGGACCTTAAAAGCAACAAAATGAGGAGGAAAAGTGAGGGAAGAGAATGAAATGAAGAATTCAAGGTATACCCTAAAAAATGAGAGCAATAAAGAAAGAAAGGTATATTTTGGGAGGGATGAGTGAGAATGTTGGTGTGGGTGACTTGATCATGATGTGTTGTATTCCTATACTAATTCATTAAATTGCAATTCCATTGCACAACTATATAAAAATAAATAGAAGAATAAAAAGGGGTGAGCAGGTATAGGTGTTCTCTTAGAAGACACGCTATATCATGCAAACAGCGCCCAGGTGATTATTTGCCTGGTGGAGATTGGTCTTTTTCTTTCCAAAACAAAACTTTCATAAAATCAATGCTCCAAGATTTCATCTCTAGTTTAGTGAGAAGAACCTAAGTCAAATCTTGTTCTATGTATTATATTCAGAAAGGACTTCTCAGCTGGGCACCTGTGGCTCAGTCCTGTAATCCAAGCTACTCCAGAGACTGAGATTTGTGCAAAGCTCTTCCAAGTCATCTTTGGAAGGAAAATCACTGAGACATTTATCTCCAATTAACCAACATAAAAATGGAAGCAGCATTGTGGTTCAATGTGACAGTACACTTGCCTTTAATAAAAATTTCACTGAGGAAGTGGCTCTGTACCTCAAGTGGTAGAGAGCTAGCCTGGAGTTAAGAGCTCAGGGACAGTGCTCAGGCCCAGAGTTCAAGCCCCATGATGGAAAAAAAAATCAGTGAAAAATCTCAAGCTCTGAGTTTCACCTCTTTTTCAAACTGAAAAAGAAGAGAAAAGAAAAGCAAACAGGAAGGAGGAAAGGAAGGAAGGAAGCAAGGGAAGGAGGGACGGAGGGCGGAAGGAAGCAAGGGAAGGAGGGAGGGAGGGAGGAAGGGAAAAGAAAAGATCACCCCAAGACAACAGGAGTAGAGCAACATCTATCCCTGGGTCTTCCCTTCCTCAGATCTGAATGAAGATTGTACTTGTCCAGCTTGCATCAAGGTACGTCCATCTACCTGCCTACTGCCAGGGTACTTGCCCTCTCCCTCCTCTGGAACAAAGCTTTGCATTGCTCCTTGTCTCCTTGGGACACAGGGCAGATGTATAAACACATCAATGAAGGGACCTACTGAGTCTCTGGGAAGAACAGGGCCACTCTCAGCCACACTCAGTGGGAAATTTCCCATGTGCACCTGTGCTTCGCACTCAGTCCTGGACACACCACACTGGACACTGTGATGCCCCCGGGGCATTTTAGGATTACCTGTCTCCTGCCCCTGCACTGCCCTGTGTGGCAAAAACTTCCATACCAGGGCCACAGGCCCCTCAGTGCCCACTTGACCTTCACAGAACCTGAAGACCTTCTGACTGGAACCAGGCCTCCTCTGGCTGACCTCAATGTCCCTGATCAGCCCCAGCCTTAAGCAGTGTGCAGTGATATTGTCTCTCACACCAACCGGGACCTTCCATTAAGCCACTCCCAGTCACTAAAGTGCCATTAAGGCACACTGACTCCATATCCCTTCGCTGGCCCCTTCCAATGTCAGAGAACTCATGAAGCATATGGGACCCACCTGAGCAATGAGGAACACCTGTACCTCCAGGCTACCCTGAGATCCTTGACTTCCTCGACCTGGATCCAGCAAAGTCAGTAGCAGCGTCTTTAGCACCTTGCCAGTACACGGCAGCCCATACCAGTAAGCCTGAACCTGCAGTATAATCAGTCATCGGGTGGACAACTGCTTGGGGTATCCACCAAATTCCAGCATGGGAGCTCCTCTCTGATTGGACAGCTTTGTTCACACACAGTGGTCCTTTCCACGTGGCCTGGAGATACTGTACCAAGATTGGCTGGCCCAAGCAGCCCAGGCACTGCCCTCATTGACCAGTCTTATAAACATAGTGAAGCCAACCTCGTCGTCTGGTTATGTATACCACACTGGTTACTGGATGATCCGTGGATGAGGGTGTGTTGGGGGAGCACGTGCTCCAGGCAGATTTGCTAGCCTTGCTTGCATGCTGTGGTGCAGCCACCAAATCTGGCTATATCATTCTGAGTAATAAATGGCCCAGACTTGGAGGGTACCTGTATGATTACTGGCGTAGTACACAGGGAGATGACCAGACAACATGATCTGGGTAGACTGTACTGGCTACTGGTTGGTTCAAGGAGCAATGACTTCATGCTGATAGTCCTGTGTCATTTCCATTTCAAAATCAAGTTCCTTGTTCCAGAAATACTATATTGGGTAGTACTGATTAACACAGGGGGAGGATGCTTAGATTATTGGTTGTCTTTGGTTCTGGAAACTAGGCTCTCATTGAGCTGATTTGTAAAGGCCTTGGATGCATTTTACCCTATGAATCCTTCAAACTTCCTTGCAAGGCACGTACTTGAAACAATCAAATGAAAATAAAGCAACACACGACTTCTTGTATCATGCGTAGTGTTGTTTTTAGCTAGCTCTGGAACCTGGCCCAGTGAGCTAGAGCAACCTGCCATTTCTGGAACACAGCTAGGGCTTCCAGGCACCAATTCCAGCCTTGTCGCTGTCCCTGTGCCCAGAGAACCCTTCCTCACCTCTGTGTGGTCCCCACCCTAGCCCAGCCCAGCTGAGCCAGAGGCTATAATCCAAGGCAGCCTTGGCACCTCAATGACTTCCAGGCCTTGTCTCCCACTCCACAACCTGGATTTAGCAGGCAATCACTAACATGGAAATGTGGGCCAAGGAAGCTAATGTTGGTTGGGGCCTTGAAATTGACTGCCATTCCTACCTGGAGGGAAGCTTGCTTTTCCTATTGAAAGGGCTCAGGGAATCAGCATGAGGGATGGAGAACCTGACAAGCCAGTAGGGGACATACTTTGACATAAGACAGCTCACTGTATGCACCTCAAAGAGCCACAGGAATTGATCAAAGGTCATGCAGCACAGAAGCACAATTCAGTTTCCTTCCTCCCTTCTTAGCCTGCTCCTCCCTCCTCCCTCCTTCACTTTACTCATGAAAGTCTGGGGTCTGGACACAGACCAGTTTTGGGGCCAGACTAAAGCATTTTACTAGAATCTGATGAAAATTCTGACTTCCTTGTCTCCAACTCATTTCAGATAAAACCATAGAGATTTTGTAACCCCTGACCCCCAGGTAAATCTTCACAACTCCTCTAATGCATTTTCCATTAATCACACACAACTGACTCCCACAACTTTGCAAGTTTTCAACCCACAATTTACCTTTGCCTACCCTAGCTCTTTTAATTACCAATCTAGGGGCAATACTGAGAGCAACAGTCTATAAAGAAATCTGCACAAGGCAACATCAGTTCTAAAGGGAGGAATGAGTGGTTGCAGTGAAATTTTTTATACTTTTAATTTGCCAAGGAGTAATGTAGACATAATGGCTCATGACTTTATTCCCAGCTGCTGAAAGGTTGATACAAAAGAATCAATATCTTGTGGTTCATTACAGTTAACATCATGGTTACATGTACATAGCTTTTCTGCTTTTCCTACACATGTACTAGGTATTGCAAATAAGGGAAACCATCAGACTTATGTTTATTTGGGCTTCGCTTCCTACAGAAATAATGACACTACCCCATTTGTTAGTAAATAGAAAGGCTTGGAAAAAAATTTATATTAAGTAAAGTAAGCCAAAAGATTTTATGGACAGTGCCCACACCCTGAGGTCTCACCTCAAGACAGAATTACAACCACCTCCATCCCCAAATAATCTCACAAACTTTCTTTCCTTCCCATGCCGGAGTCTAACCTTTCAAATCAGATCTCAGTATCCTGAGTAGTTTGGATTACAGTCCTGTGCCTTCAGTGCATGGCTTTTTTCATTTTGAAACATATATCAACTCTTTTCCCTGGCTGGGCTGATGGTTGGTTACATGACTTCTTACATCTACAGAAGGTCAGAGTTTGTCTGACAGCCACTACCTAAAAAGCCATGACAATAATCATCTCAGACAGTTCCATGTGCCTCTGAAGTACCCAAAATGTCCAGGACTCCCACCTTGAGCACCATCTCTGGGGCAATTAACATGAAAGATACCAACGTCCTGGCAGGTCAAAAGAAGATTGCCAAAGATAGTGGATATTTTGAGGAACTGAGGGTTCAGAGCCATGGTTTGAGTGAGGATATGGGTACCCAAGTCAAGGCCTAGGAGGATCTGCAGACCTTTTCCTTGAGGTAGAAAGAGAACCTCATAATCCTAGTCTAAGACAGCCACTTCACAGAGGAAGAAACTAAAGGTCAGAAAGGAAAATATACTTGCTTATGGACAAAGTCCTTTTTGTGCAGGAGCTTTGGGGCCCGGATTTTCCCCGAAGTCCTCTTAATTCCTGCACCCTAGGCTAGACCTTGATTCTTTAGTTTCTTCACTCATTTTCACAGAAACAATGGTCTGACTTTACTCATTTTAGAGATTCAGAAGAAAGAGGAAAAACTGACACTAGGAGAAGTTAAGCATCTTGCCCATTTTATTCATCAGGTGAGTAGTAGATGCAAGACTGAGACTCGGATCCAGCTTCAGAGCTCCCATGGAAGGAGCCAGCTCCAATCAGGCTGAATTTTCCCTTAGCCATATTCTGGCTTTGGTGTTACATCCATTGTTCACAGAGGTGGCTCCAGTATATACTTAAACAAGACATCAGAAGATGTCCTGAGATTGAAGTATGGTGGGTTCTTTTTCCTGGGTCAGCAAGATTGCAGTCAACTCCAAGGAAATGACTGTTTAGCATATGTTTTGTGTGCAGAGACATAATGCCAGCTTCTTATTGTAAGTTGTGGTTTAAGTACTTAATGGGTACAGATATGATTCTGGCTATGTCTAACAGGGCCTGGGGCCTGGTGGAGCAGTTTGCTGACCACTCAGACCTAAGAGCAATCCAGACATTCTTACTGTACAGTCTGGGATGTGGCAGGGGTGTGGGTATTAACATGAGCCTAAGAAATACTTTGACCCTAGATTCTTATGCCCAACACACAGGAGATATTTCCAAGTTTTGCCTCTTTGAATGCTCATGGCTCTAGGATAAGCTGCACTTGCCCTTGAGGAAACTAAACACAAAATGTGAGAGATTCCCTAAGGCCATAGCTAGAAAGACCCTAAGCTGAGATGAAACAAAACAAGCCCTGCTTTTTCTTGCATCCCAGCACAATTGTCCCAGGTAGCTTCAACTATCTGAAATACAGCTCTAAATTTGTTTTTCTTCCTGATGTTTTCATGTTTCTGGCACTATTCCATAAACACCCATCCCCGCTTGCCTGACACTGGTGTCCTCCAAAACTCTGACTTCAAGGATACTGCTAAACTGGCCTGAGCACATTCTGATAATTTTGCTGTTCCTGAAAAGGAACTTTGCCCATGCTATTCCTTCCCTCTAGGCAAATTCTTACCCATGTTTCAGAGTCCCACTCTTTTGCCACTTTCTCTAGAAGATTCCTGGGATGAACTTTTCACCCATAGAGAAGTGCTCAGTCTCCCCTCAAATGGTGAGCCCTAAAGACATGGACCAGCACATATCACTACATTAAACTCGAGAGTCACTATGACTTCTGTGTGCCAGGCATCTTAGTGAGGTGATCTTAGTTGTCACCACAATCCATTGAAGGACAATGGAGAAAATAGACCTGTAAATCTACCAAGATTTGTTTCAGTCACTGCAGCTAAGACTGACTCCACATTGCTCTGTCTTAGGGTCGAACCCCTGAATAGCCCAGAACACAGAGATTTAGAGGACAGAAATGAAGGCTTCCCTCCCTTGGATGCCTGACATTAGGCCTTCAGGAAGAGCAGCCTCATTCCCTGCTCCAGGTACTCAAGGAAATCCAAGATTAGGCTTGGATGATTTCCAATAATTAGGCTTGCTCAATGGTCACTTGATTTGAGTTTTTATTCTATTTTATTCTATTGGTAGGTCAACATGTATTACAAAGAAATTGAGGTACTGGGGAATCAAGATCCCAGCAAAGAATCAGAGAATGATGGGAGGATTCTTGGAGAAAGGACACCAAAGACCTGCACTGAACACTTGGCTTATGTTTATCTCCACACGAAATTCTTAGAAGTCAGTGACTTTCAGTACCAATCTCTCTGCTTTGCAGATAGAGAAACTAAAGCCAATGACTGCAATTTTGCCAGTTAACTGTAGAGATGCTACTCAGTGGGTGCCACACTGAGTACTACACTACCTTGAGGCTTACTGATGACAACTTCAAGCATTTAATGCCAGATAAATGGCTGGCATCATTGCTTGGCCTTCCAATCATCACAAACAATTCTGCTTCTGACTCAGAGGGTCTCTGCCACTGGACTCCTCAGGGTTCAATCCATTTCATCATTGTTACTAATTCCTGTGGGCAAATGAGGAACCTCACAACCAGGAAAGGGAGAGTTTTGCCAAGACTACCTGCTGAGCCAAGCAGAACCTTGTGAAGATGAGAGATGAGAAGCACAGCCCCAGAACTTCAGCCTGATTTCCTACCAATAACATTGGTGGACTGGCTATGGCCAGGCTGGGAAGAGCAAGTGTCTCTATGCCCTTGGTGTGGGAATTGGCCATCCATCTCATAAAACTTGTCCACACTAGTCCTCTGGCCCTAGAGCAACAATGGCAATGAGGGTAGGTATCCAGGCTTCCATCCATGGTGTCTGTCTAGCTATAGTCAGTAGCTACAGGGCTCTCATTTCAGATACCAGGACCTGAAGCCACAAGGGTATCATCTAAGACACCCCATATGATGCCCTAATACATTGATTTGGCTCCCAGAGCAATGGGCATTAACCAAAGCCTACTTCCATTGTGCCTGCCTGGTCAGGGAGGCAGAGTTTTTCCTGCATGTTCTGGTCCAGAAATACCATCACAGGCCTCACATACAGTCTAGAATCCTTGGCAGTCTCATGTCTTACACTTGCTAGAATGTCCACCTTGGAACATTCCTGGTCTTCTCACCATATGCCAGCTATTCCCTGGACAGCTGCCCAGTTACACTGGCCACAATGCTTCCCCTAGGACAGATGATGCCTCTGCTCTTGCTGTCCCTTCTCACTGCAGACTACCCACAAGCCCTGTTCTCCAAGCCCAAGCCATTCATTCATTTATCTAGCAAGTGGTTCCTGAGTATCCATTATGTCTCTGTACTGGAAGTTTTGCCACCTTCTTTCAGCCTATGCCCCAGGAAAGGTGAAAAACATGTCCATCCATTTCCCTCTCTCTCCATTTGTCTCTGCCTGCATACTATGGCCATTTGCATATCATGGTGAGACTCTCATACATTATTGTGAAGAGTGTGGTCTTCTCTAGTAACCTGCTTGAGATCTTGGCCTTTCCAGGTAAAAAGAGATCCACACTCTAGGATCTGGCAGGAGAGATCAGAACCTCCCTAGATAGTACATTTCTGTATGACCTGGCTATGGGGATCAGAACTGGCTCCTGATTCACTGCTCTGGAGAACTACGCTTTGTTAAGCAGCCTGGTTGCACAAATCTAGTCCCGCTTGGTTAGCACTGTCAATAAGTTCAATACCTGCCACCATTTGGTGGTGTTAATTTTGTCTTTTCTGCAAGATCTGACTATAGAGATCAAGATCAGACAATCCGCTTTGGAAGGTGGGGGCCTGCCAGCCAAGGACAGCTGAGGATATCAGGGTGAGACCCAAATGTACTGCTGCAAAGAATAGGGCCATCTGGAGATGCTGGTTTGTGTAGATACTTCCCTACTTGTGTGACAGGTTTCCCAGGATCAGGATATGCCAGGGCAGCAAGGCAAGAGTGATAAGTGATTGCCTGGGTAGAGCTGTGAATGCAGCCTAGATAGGAGACTTCCTGCAGAGTCAGAGCCAGACCTTGGTGTACTCCTCTGGAGGCTCTGGACTTAACCTGGCAAAGGTGCCTGATCATAAAGTCCTCTGCAGGCCTCATCTGATTGAGACTCAATGCCTTTTCCACTGACCTACTTGAAGGTTACTGAGCTTTTCTGATTGATGATTTGATCAGAAAATGCACAGATGGAATGACCATGCAGATCTAGGTTTTTGATCTGATCCATGGCTTTGAAGAGCAGAGCCTGGCATAGATTCATGTCTAAGGAGAATACCACATAATGTGGCAGGTGGCACAGTGGCCCTGCAAATGACAGGCCTTTGACAGGAAGAGTGCCTTCCTCTAGAAGCTGCAGGTTGTCTGCTATTACAGGGTTGAGAGCTCTGAGATGCCAGTGGAGGAATATAGGGAGGGGAATGCAGGAGGTGGTACCCTGGAGGGTTTTCTGCCTGTTCACTGCAGTACTGATTCCCATCAAAGTTGTCCATGGAGTTCTGTGTCTGCCCTTGATTGCAGCTGGGTGGGTTGGTGCAATCTGGGGATTGCCCCAACAATCCTTGGCTTGCCCCTACGTTCCCTGGACATCTAAGGATTTTGTAGGGACCCCATATTTCTTGACCAGGAACAGAATGTACTCCCTGCCTGCTGACCTTATGTGGAGGTACATCATTTTCAGAAATGTCTGCCTACCAATCCAAAAATTCATATGGAACAATAAAAGACCCCGAATAGCAAAAACGCTCAACGGAAAGAACACTGCTGGAGGAATATCAATACCAAATTTCAAACTCTACCATAAAGCCATAGTAATCAAAACAGCTTGGTATTGGCATAAGAACAGACCTCAGGACCAATGGAATAGAATTGAAAACCCAGAAATGAACCTACAGACCTATAGGCATCTAATCTTCGATAAGGAAGCTAAAACAATAGAATGGAAGAAAGACAGCCTCTTCAGTAAATGGTGCTGGCAAAATTGGTTAACTACATGTAGAAAACTAAAGCTAGATCCTTATATATCATCCTGCACCAGAATCAACTCCAAATGGATCAAAGACCTTGAACTCAAAGCAGACACTCTGAAAACATTACAGGATGGAATAGGAGAAACCCTAGGTCTCCTTGGCTCAGGCCGAAGTTTTTTGAATAGAGACCCGGAAACATAACAAATCAAAGAAAGGTTGGACAAATGGGATTGCATAAAGTTGCGGAGCTTCTGCAGGGCAAACGACATAGCTAGCAAGATCAATAGAAAGCCCACGGATTGGGAGAAGATCTTTACTAGCCATACAAAGGACAAGGGTCTCATATCTAAAATATACTTGGAACTCAAAAAATTAAACCCCCAACAACAAATCCTCAAAGAAGCAACTGCCCAATAAATAAGTGGGCGAAAGACTTAAAGAGAAGCTTCTCTGAAGAAGAAAGAAGGATGGCCAATAGACACATGAAGAAATGTTCAACATCCCTAGCCATAAAAGAAATGCAAATCAAAACAACATTGAGATATCACCTCACACCATTTAGAATGGCAAAAATCAAGAACTCTAACAACAACAGATGCTGGAGGGGATGTGGACAGAAAGGAACCTTACTTCATTGTTGGTGGAAATGTAAACTTGTTCAACCACTTTGGAAAGCAGTATGGAGGTTCCTCAAAAGACTTCACATAGAACTCCCCTATGACCCAGCAATCCCACTTTGGGGCATTTACCCAAATGTTTACAAACAAGACCACACTAAAGCTACCAGCACAACTATCTTTATTGCAGCATAATTTACCATAGCTAAGATATGGAACCAACCCAGATGCCCCTCAGTAGATGAATGGATCGAGAAAATGTGATATATATACACAATGGAATTCTATGCCTCCATCAGAAAGAATGACATTGCCCCATTTGTTAGGAAATGGAAAAACTTGGAAAAAATTATATTAAGTGAAGTAAGCCAGGCCCAAAGAAACATAGGTGGTCCCATGGTTTCCCTTATTTGCAATATCTAGTATAGGTATGAGTCAAGCGGAATAGGTCAGATAATGTGATGTCAGGAAAATGAACCCTTAGATATGTATTTTAATGTTGTTTTCTTTCATGCATGTGTTTCTAACGCATTTATAAGATTATCTCTTTGTTGCTTTGTATGTCCCTCCCCCACAGGATAAACCCTGCTTTCACTATATTTGATGTCAGTATAACTTGTGGAGGAGATGGGGAAAAACCAGTTGTTTAAGGATACAGGTGGACCTGTTGCAACAATGAGAAGTACAAGTTGTCATGTCCAAAACAAGCTTTACAACGTCGGTGTGGGGGGGGGAAGGGGAGGGAAGGAGAAGGTTTGGGATTGGGGGGGAGGGGGGAGGCTGGGAAGGGATGTGAAGGGTAAACCAAAGGAGGAGGCTGCAATGCTTGGTAAGAAATGTATGCATTATCCCGCCCATGTAATTGTAACCCCTCTGTACAGTATGTTCACAAATAAAATAAAATTAAATTAAAAAAAAAAGAAATGTCTGCCTATGCCATGGTACCCGGCTTCACAACTGACAGGTCAAACGGTCTCTCCCTTCAAGTATCCAGGGACTAGAGAAGCCTCCTTCTTTGGACCTCCATGGAGCTGAGATGCCTGGTTGTCTCTACCCACAGGTTTTCACTCCGGGACAAGCCATATGGCTGCCATAGAGTCTTCAGCTGGAGACATGTGGAGGGAAACCCTGTGGAAGGGGTAGGATGAAATGGCTGAATTCCTGCCTCTAATGGGCTAGGCATATTCCACTTGGTTCTTTCAACACAGCTCAGGGGACTACAATGTGCCCTCCCACCTCCCTCTAGTGTCTGCCCTCCTTTCCTCTCCTACCTCTATTCAAGTATGCCAAAGTCTTACCAAGTCTTTGGGATGAGTTACATACCTAGACATTAGGAGGAGTCTCTGGGAGGAGTCTGCTGGGGTCTATTAAAGGAGTCTTCTGTGTTCTGATGGGGGTCTTTGGGGAAACTCTGCCCGACTTTACCAAACTCTTCTTCAGTCTGATGGAGTCTAGAGCAAAAGCTTGCTGGGGTCTACCGAAGTCTTGTTTAGTCTCATGTTATCTTTGAGAGGAGTCTGTAATACCAAGACATATAATGTGTAAGTGTGAACATTTGAGCTAGAGCTCCAGTTCTGAGACCTGAAGTGATTGGCGCAGTAATCTTTTACTCCACTGTCAAAAGTAATGCTGCATGACCTCTAAGTTTTTTCATTTTGAATTATATATTTCATTCTGTATTATATATGTAACTCAAATATATATATATATAGTGTGTGCATACTAGACAATATAAATAATATATGTGCTAGTATACAATATGAATAAGATGTATTATTATTCAATGTGATCTTATTTGATATATATTATATAGCATATAATACATAATACATAGTATATAATATGTACTGCTGTGGGGAATGGAGGGGATCTGGAATAAAAATATGTGGGGAAAGGCTGAGCCTGCTGGACAAAGCAGCACATATACAATTTGGGTAAAAAATTTTCACTATGAAATCAGCCAATAAAATACTACATAAACATTTACTAGATAAGCAGGTAGAAAGATACATAAGACAGGAGGCTTATATAGGTACTCCATTCTTTAGAGGCCTAAGTAGGACATATGACAGATAAGAGAAATCACTTTAAGGCAGCAAATACAACCCTTCTGGCTGACTCAAAAATTAGTAAATTGGTCTGAGAGATTCCTAGCTAGACAAAGCCTGGTGATTATCTGGAAAATAAATAAAATATAATGTTCATCTACTCAGACCCCTTAGGAAGGGCCTTCATGTCAGTTTTTCATACTCCACAGCTGTCAAGGGGGAGAGACTCTTCCCTGGATCCACCACAGCCAAGTTAAACAAGCTTCTCTCAAGTAGCAGTACACCACTGGACCTGATTTCATCACGCAAGTTCATCAGAAACCCCCGCTCACTGTCTCAACAAGACCCTCCAAAATCTCCATGTAACTCCAGGCAGTGAGATGATAGCATTGCTTTAGTCATTCTAGAAGCCAACTAAACTACCCATGGAGGAAGTTTGAGAAATCAACCACTTACCAGAAGAGATGAACTATACTGGCCTCCTCACTTTCTCCCCAGATGACAAAGAGGTCAGAAGCCACAAAAGCAAAGGACCTGTAATTTTCTAATTTGGGGAGAGGAAAGAAAATAACAAAATGTTGAAACAAGAATACAGGTTGACCCATTGTAACAATGATATGTACAAGACACTATGTTGAAAACAAACTTTACTACTTCAGTGGGGAGGTCAGAGTTGCTGGGGTGGGGAGGGAAGAGATGGTAGGGGTAAAACAAAGGAGGGGGTAACAATGCTTGATAGAAAATGTACTCACTACCTTACTCAAGTAGCTGTAACCCCTCTGTACAGTATCTTTACAATAAATAAATAAATATTTAAAAAAGAAAATCCACATCACCACCCTAAAAGAGATGGTATCAATTCAATTTGGTGTATGTGACCCAAATATCTGATGTGTCAGCCCAAAAATGCACACAGTAAGAGGGCACCTGCAAAGGCTGGCTACTAAGGCCCACTTGAGGGCCTATCTTGGAAACAGCAATGCAGACTCTGATTAGTACATGTATGATGTATCACCGTGCACCCTAACCTATGGACTCTTCCTAAAATCTCACACTGACCCAGCTGGGACTGTGTGAAACGGGCTTCTTGGCTCAGTAAAAGCCAAAATGAAACATCACTCCTACAAAAATGTATCATACATCACTCTGTACCTCTGGGACAAGTAATCCTGCAAACTTCACAATGGGTAAATTAGTCAGAGCACCCTACATGAAAAAGTGGCTGAAAGATTACAATTTGTATCTATGGACTATCAGGAGATGGGAAAGACAGAACCCCATCTCCTCCACAACCAAAAATATGTTCAGCGATATAGCACAGACTATAGTGCAATCTCTAAATGTCTCCTCCTGCTTTGTCTGTGGAGGGACTAATATGATAGCTCAGTGGCCTTGAGAGCCAAAATACTGAACCCCCAGGTACACTAAGTTGCAACTAGGTTTTACAATACATGCACCAGCAGACTGCTTCTAGAAATTTTCTATTGTTAAAAAAGACTGCCACACCTGATCAAAAAGTCAGGTGGGGAGATGGGGAGGAAAGGGATGGTAGGGGAAAAACAAAGGAGAAGGTAACAATGCTCCATAGGACCTTGCTCATGTGACTGTAACCCCTCTGTACAGTATCCTTACAATAAAAAATATATTTAAAAATATCACAAAAAAAGGAATCAGTGTAAACACTGACTTGTCTGGATCAAATATCCTATAACAATTCAGCCCAGCAGACTAAATGGAGGGGTGAGGGAATGTTCCAATCTATACCAAACTAGACCTGTACCCTCTGTCTAATTTCACCCACCTCCAGACTACATAGAAAGATATCAAAATTGAGACATATTGGGAGGCCCCATTGTTGGATTTGTCAGAAAAGTGAATAGTTTGTTTCACCCAAAGTTGGTCAGAAAAGCACTTCCTATGGCCTAGTCACCTTAATGTTTCTTATTCCCCTTGAACAGGGAATCAATTAGAGGCTCCAGTCTAACAAAATCATGTGTACTGGGAATCATGCTGGCATTACAAATTGGCCAATGAACATGTTCAAACTTTTTAAATGATTACAGACTATTGTTAACAAAACTACCAGAATTCTCACTCTACAAGCCCAACTGAGTCTTAAGACACACAATGCTATCTAACAAAACTTCTTAGCCTTAAACTATTTACTGGCTTTTGAAGGATTGAGTATCTGGGAAGTTTACCCTAAATAACCATTGCTTACACATAAATAATAAAGGCAAAAATCATAAGAGTTCACTGATCCAATGAAAAAAACATTGTCTAGGTCCAGATCTAAACCTGAAAGTGTTGGAACCCCAGGGAATTATTTGGACAGTGGTTGTCAACTGTTGAGGGACTCAAAAGTCTCAGTAGTATTGTGGATTTACTACTAGGCTCATCTGTTACATCTGATTACAAAATCTAACACCAGTTCTTATGGAAGCCATGCTCAAAAAATAATAAGAAAGTGGATGCCGGTGGCCCATGCCTGTAATCCTAGCTACTCAGGAGGCTGAGGATAATGGTTCAAAGCCAGCCTTGGCAAGAAAGTCCATGAGACTCTTATCTCAAATTAATCACTACACCATAGTATAACCCCTGTTTTCACTGTATCTGATTCAGGTATCGTGCATCTTATATATACATTTTTATAATTTGGGGAAAGGAAGGGCTATAACAAAATGCTGAAAGGATTCAGGATGACCCATTGTAATAATGAGATGTACAAGACACTATGTTGAAAACAAATTTTACAATTTCGGGGAGGCGAGAGAGGAGTTGGGGAGGTGGGGAGGGAAGAGAGGGTAGGGGAAAAACAAAGGAGGAGGTAACAATGCTCGATAGGAAATTACCCTACTCATATAACTGTAACCCCTCTGTACAGTATTATTACAATAATATATAGAGAGAGAAAAAAGTAATCATCTCAAAACAGGAAGTGGTGCTGTGTCTCAAAGTGGTAGAGCCTTAGCCTTGAGCTGAAGAATTCAGGGACAGTGCTTAGGCTCAGAATTCAAGCCCCATGACCGACAATAAAATAAAATAAAATAAAATAAACTCAAGAAATTCCAGCCACCCTTATAATGATGTAAAAAAAAGTCAACCATAAGTGATGTTGATGCTCTTTAACCCTTAATGGGTCAAAGCATAAATCTAGTAATTACAAGAGCGATTGAGCTGAGCCCCGGGGGCAAAGTGGCCCACAGATAACTTCAGTGAAAAGTTTGCATCCTAGAGATTAAGCCTATAAATTACTCTGTAAACATATACTTGATAAGGGGGCAGAGGGATTATGAAAGACAGAAGCCCTGCATTCTCACACTGCTTTTGGAGAACATGAGTCTGCCAAGTCTGGGCTAGCACAAGACACTGTTTCCTATAACGGAGCCTGGTCTCATGTCTCCCTATTTCAGAGACCACTACAAGAATGTAATATACTAATTCATGTTAGTTTTTTTTTGTTGGTCATGGGGCTTGAACTCTGGGCTTGGGTGCTGTCCCTGCATTCTTCAGCTCAAGGCAAGTGCTCTACCACTGGTAGGGGAAATATAAAAGAGGGTGTAACAATGCTTGATAGGAAATGGACTCATTACCTTGCTCATGTAACTGTAACTCCTCTGTACAGTGTCTTTTTTTTTTGTCAGTAGTGGGGCTTGAACTCTGGGCTTGGGCGCTGTCCCTGCGCTTTTCAGCTCAAGGCGAGCGCTCTACTGCTTGAGCCACAACGCCACTTCCTCTGTACTATATCTTTACAATAAAAATATATTTTTATAAAACAATGTAATATATTATACACTACACATTATATATGTGTGTATATGGATGTGTATATATTTTATATGTAAATATATACATATATACACTCTTAACATGTAGCCTATAGTTCAAGATTGATCAGAACCTATTGGGAGACCTCGATCAGAACATCTCTTCACCACTGAGTACACACAGACCTTGATGTACTCCTCCAGAGAATCTGGATCAGGCCTGGCAATGATACCCATTCACAAAGATGTTGACTTGCTTGTATGAATGAAATCCAGGGCCTTGTCCACTGGCCTGGTTGCAGATATCTTGGACTCTTTGACTGTTTCTAACTATATCAGAAAGACTACAAGTGGAACCACTGCAGACATCAGTACCTGGCAGCTGTCCCTCAGCTCTTCAGCTCAAAGCTAGCATGCTACCACTTGAGCCATAGCACCACTTCCAGTTTTCTGGTGGTTGATTGGAGATAAGAGGCTCATGGACTTTCCTACTAAGGCTGGATTTGAACCATAATCCTCAGATCTCAGTCTCCTGAATAGTAGGATTACAGGCATGAGCCACCAGCACCCAGCTAGGTTCATTTACACATACACACACAAAAAATATTTTCCATGTTGTATTATATATGAGTACTATATGATACAGAGTATAAATAACATAATATGATACATAACATGCATTATATATAACAGATACTATATAAGTTTATACATAATATTTTATATATGGCTATAAGAATGTCTTAATTAGTCCAAACTAATCCCAAACTTGAAATCATCCTGCCTCAGCCTCCCTGTAGCAGGATAGATGATAGGAAACAGCAGCTAGGAACTCAAAGATAAAAAAAAAACTGTATTCATATGTATCTTGATTTAAAGCATGAATGCTCTTTTTTTGCTTTAATCATTATACTCCCTTATAAGCTGCAATGATTTGACATAAAGGAAGAAACGTCCAAAGAGAATTTGTCTCCATGTAACCCTGACTGCTTTTCCAAATCCTTAATATGCTCTAGGAATGGTGCAAGGAAATGTTAAAGAAAAAAAAACACCTATCCTGAGAAAATGACTCCTAAAAACCTGCTTAAGGTAAAATTGTAATAGGGATGGATAACTGTCTTCATGAGAGCATGTGACAGAATCCATCACATGTGTAGGGAACTCTGATGCTGAGCTGTGAAACCTGGAGAGGGTTGTCAGTTTGGAATGCCGCCTCAACAGTATTTGGAACACTGAGAACTGGCCTTGGAAAGGTTGAAACAGACATCTCTAGAGAGGGTTAAGAGCCTGGAATTCCACACCTTTCCTTAGTGTTGGAAGGACTGAGAACTGCACCTTGAAAGTTAGATAAAGTAGAGTACATGTCTAAATTATGCTTAGATTGCACTCTTATATCCCCAAACTATAAAGGAGCCAGTTATTCATACAAACATTGTTTTGTATCTAGATTATAATATCATTATAGATGCCTTGTTTTCTGCATGTACCCATGGTAACCCTCCCTGTCTAAACCTAATAGAAAAGATTACTTACAGGAACTTGGGGATCAGAAGCCAGTGAGCACGGAATCCCCTGGCTCCCCACTATCATCACTGTCTGTCTTTTCTCTTTCCTTTGGTTCTGGTATCCCATCCTGCTGTCCCAGGTTGTGGTCAGCAACAATATGCTTGAAGGCATATGAAATATCAGTGTCCCAACTCTAATGAGTAAACCACCTTCAAAAGCTCTGAGCCCATTAATAAAACAGTGCAGCAACAAAAATGACAAATTGTACAAGGTATGGGAACAAAGGAGAATACTTGTCCTAAAGTGAATTTGAGCCAACCACTAGCCATACTTTCCCTCAATAATTACTTGTACTGTTATACTCATCATTGCACCCATCATCAGACTGACATGTGTATACTGTCTCGCTATCTTCACTTTGCTCTACTAATAAATGTCTTTGGTCATTGTCTCAATGTGTTCTCAAATTCCTTTTTGCTATAGCCTCAAGAATTCAGTACCCAAGGGGCAGGCAAAGTCATTCTCCCTTGAGAAAATATCTTCCCTGAAGACATCTGGTACCAATGTGGTTACATGTTACTGATCTGGTAACATCCCATGTGTTGGGATGAAAGGATTGTGTCATAATTCCTGATTATCACTTCCTCCTTTTGATTCTCCAACTATGGTGAGGAGTACCTTCTACAACAAAGTAAACTCCTCTTGGTGTTAGGTGTATCTATGCATTAGAATTTATACAGATCATGGACAAGATACCCTGGACTCAATCCCTAGTAGAAGAAAAAAATTATACTAGAATAAATGAAACCAACATTTTAATTTTGGTCCTTAAATAAATAGACCATATAGAACATTATAACAGAAACATGCAAGGATACTTTGCAAACCTTTATGCTACCAAATTGGAGAATCTGAAAGAAATGGAATAATTCCTAGAAAATATTGATATATCAAACTGAAACTAGAAGATGTATACTAACTAAATAGACCCATAATGCGTAATGAAATTGAAATGACAATAAAAGACTCCCATCCAAGGAAAAACCAGGACCCGATGGATTTACACATGAATTCTATAAGGCCTTCAAAGAATTCACTCCAATATTCTTCAAACTTTTCAAGGAAAGAGAAAGGGAAAGATTACTACCAAAATCATTCTATGAAGCCAACTTAATTCTCATCCCAAAACCAGATAGGGACTCATCCAAGAAAGAGAACTAGAAACCCATCTATTTAAAGAACCTTAATACAAAACTTGTCAATAAAATTCTGGCCAACAGAATTCAACAACTAATCAAATGGTATTCATTACAGGGATAAAAGCTGGTTCAATATATTTAAGTCAATCAACATATCAACAAAAGCAAGGACAAGAACCACATGATCATCTCAATGGACACAGAAAAAGCATTTCACAAGATTCAGGACCCCTTCATGATAAAAGCTCTGGAGAAGCTGGGAATCCATGCAACTTTCTTCAATATAATAAAGGCTATATACGACAAACCGACAGCCAGCATTATATTCAGTGGTGAACCATTAAAATATTTCCTCTAAAATCAGGAAGGAGACAAGGATGTCCACTCTCTCCAATCCCCTTCAACATAGTACTGGAATTCCTAGCAAGAGTAATAAGACAAGAGGAAAGTGTAAAGGGGGTCGAAATATGGAAAGAAGTAGTGAAACTATCCCTCTTTGCAGATAACACAAACTTGTACTTAAAGACTCCTATAGATTCCTCCCCAAGTTACTTGAGCTGATCAAAACTTTGCCAGAATTGCAGAGAATAAAATTAACCCACAAAAATCAGTAGCTTTTCTGTATCATTGAGACTGAAATCAGGAAAATAGCCTCAAAAATTATAGGAATTAACTTAACCAAAAATGTAAAGGCCCTGTAGTATGAAAACTTTGAGCATCTGAAAAAAATGAAGTTAAAGTAGATTAAAGGAAATGTAAAAACCTTCCATGCTCTTGGATTGGAAGGATTAACATTGTGAAAATGGCAATATTTCCCAAAGCTATTTACAAATTCAATGCAACTCAAATTCACAACAACTTTCTTCAGTGATATAGAGAAAGCAATCCAAAAATTCATATGGAATAATAAAAGAAACATTAATAGCAAAAACAAACCTTAATAGGAAGAACAGTGTTGGAGGAACATCAATACCAAACTTCAAACTCTATTATAAAGCCATAGTAATAAAAATGAAAACAGCTTGGTACTGGCACAAGAATAGGCCTGTGGACCAAACAGAATAGAAGACCCAGAAATGAACCCACAGACCTAGAGCCAGGTAACTTTGATAAGGATGCCAAAAACACAGGATAAAAAAGATACTTTACTATGGAGAACGGAATTCGAGAAGGTGTCCCAGTTTTGAAGATATGTGCCTGCCTGGATGTTGCTGCTGCAGAGATCAGGTTGAGACCCATGTGTATTGCTGCAGAGAGCAGGACCTTATTGAGTGGCCTGATTAAAGGACCACTGGGTAATAGTATAGAGGAGGTCAAACTCTGCGAAGATAGGGCAGTATTGCTGGATGTCCTGGAATGAAAGAGAGTCATAGTCTGAGGAAATTCTGGGGAGAATATGACCAGAGAAAGTGGTCAAGTGGTGGGGATTTGTCCCTGAATAAGAAGCACTGTCTTGGGGCTCTAGAATTGCTTGAGTAGGTAGCTTGGCTGAGAATTTGTCAGGAGGACCAGTGCTAGCTATCAAGGCTTTCCAGGATGGCTAAACTATAGCAATGAAATTATATATACACACATGGTTGGAGTCTTCCAGATTACCTGGTTGGCATAGCCACATAAAAGCATTAGACACAGCTACACTGCTGTGGAAAACTGGGTTTTGTTGAATGGCTTGGTTGCAGAAATCTGAGTCTATTAAGGTGACAGGGCCATGGTAGTCAGAATCAGCCAAATGGAGGCAGTGGTACAATCAGTGCTTTCCTGTATGCCTCAGCCACAGAAATAGAGACATACCTTGATGAAATGCTCTGGACAATACTGCCTGGTCAACTGGCCTGATTGTTAAGATCAGATCCTACATGGATGGCAAAAACACAGAGATCAAGATCTAATACTAGAACATCACTATGTAGATCAATGCTGGACCTGCATTTAGTGATACACAGAACATTGTCTGACATGTGGCCTGGTTGCAGAAGGTCTGGTCTACCCAGATTGAGAATCACTGAAAATCTGGGCATGCCATGGCATAATGGGTTGGCAATCAAATCCTTCTTGGGTTTCCTGGTTATAGAAATCAGAAACAGATCCTGATGCACTGCTGTAAAGATGTGGGCCTACTAAAGTGGCTAGGTGGCGGAGATCTGAGCCTGACCATATACTGTAGCCATGGAAACCAGGTTTTGTTCCAGATGTGCTCATGTGGAGAGCCAGGTGTTTTCTAGTAGACTGGTTGCAGAGATCTGGACCTGCCGGACAGATCAGAAATTGGCCATGAGGGATGATGGCAGCCAAGGTAACAAGCAAGTGTGGGGAGACCTTGGAGAGCAAAACCTGCCCAAGTGTGGTGGTGGTGGCAATTAAGAATTTCTAGATATTCCAGCCACAGAGACAACAACCATTCTGACAATGTGTCCCAGTTGTTGAGAACTGGGCCTTGTCGTGTGGCCTGGTTGCTTTTGAGGGCATCAGGAATCTTCCCAGTTGAATGACCTGCACCTGGAATGAATGGATGAATACACAGAACACAATCTGGTGCAGATATATTGTGTGGAACATCACAACCTGGTGCAGTTATGACTTTGGGAAAGAAGCACTTGCCCAGGAAATGTTATGTTATGGTTGTTATGTTATGTTATGGTTGGTGCATGCTGCTTGTCTCATAGCTATGAGAATATAATGTCAGATAAGCCACACAACTCATGTAAACTGTACCCTAAAGGGCTTCAAGCCTGGTCACAGGGGAGAGTTCTTTGGGCTCCTGATCTGCCCTTGGCACTTTTGGGAGCGGTCAGTGCTGTTTCAGGGTTGCCCTATTGGGACCTGGCCAACCATCTCATGCTGCAAACATCTTAGTCCAACAAAAGGATCCCAATCATTCTGATCATGACTAGAATTCACCTACCTCATGCAGCCCATGTGGGTGTGGCATCATCTCTTGGAGCCATGGTTGGCTTCTTGCCATCTGAGAATTCGAACAGTCAGTGCACAGGGATCCCAAGAACGTAGGGCAGACTCCTTTTAGCCATCCACCTAAGTCTCACTTGCAGAACTGCTTGCCATTTTGGGGGGGAGGGGTTGTGTGTGTGACTGTGAGAGTATAATGGCGGATTCCCACTCAGAGACACACAGCACAGTTGCAATTCTGGGCCTTGTTGATATCCTTATGAAGGCAGAGCATGCAAAAGTGGAGGGGTGGGGTGAGATGGTAGTAATCACTCAGGGAAGACTCCTATTTAGGTTGTTCTTGGAGTTTGGGACTTGTCTCTTCAAACTGTGTGTGTGTGTGTGTGTGTGTGTGTGTGTGTGTGTGTGTGTGTGTGTGTGTGTGTGTGTGTGTGTGTGTGTGTGTGTGTGTGTACACGTGCAGGTACTTGTCTCTTCAAACTGTGTGTGTGTGTGTGTGTGTGTGTGTGTGTGTGTGTGTGTGTGTATGTGTGTGTGTACACGTGCAGATTCTGGGCTTCAAGAGGTGATATCCCTCAAATCTTTTTGCTGAAGACTAGCATTCTACTACCTGACCCACAGTTCCACTTAGCTAATTGGAAATAAGATTCTTTTAACCTTTCCTGACTGAACTGGCTTGGAATTGTAATCTTCAGATCTCAGCTGCTACCTGCACATAGCTCTTATTTCTTTGGGGGAAGAGGGCTCTGTAGCTTGAACTCAAAGCCTGCACACTGTTCCCAAGGTTTTGTTCAAGGCTAGCAATTTACTTCTTGAAGCAGAGTTCTATTTCTGGCTTTTATTAGGTAATTGCAACTGAGAATAAGTCACTAAAATCTAGTCAGGTGCCAGTGGCTCAGTAACTTATAGCTACTGAGGCAGCTGAGTTGGAACTAGAGCTGTGGCTCAAGTATTCAAAACTTTTACCCTTGAGGGAAAAGGGCTCAGAGAGACTGTCCCAGGCTCTGAGTTCAAGCCACAGGCTGGCATGGGGAAAAAATTAACTAAAACAAAACTATAGTCTCAACCACTTTTAAATGTATACCTGAGTAAATATTGACTTGGTTTGTCAGTCAGTCTCCAGAATTAGTTTCATCTTGCAGAACTGAAAGTATGTACCCACTCAACAACTCCCTATTCCTCTTCCCTCAGTCTCAAGAGGCCATCTTCTGCTACCTATATTTATGAAATTGACTACAGAAGATATATGGGTGGAACCATACAGTATTTATCTTCATGCAACTGCTTCATTACATTTTGTGGGCAAAATTCATCCATATTCTCATCTGTGTCAGAATTTAACAAATTCTGTGGCAATTTTTGTTTAAGGGAGGAGAGTTGAGCAAGGAAAGTTTGATCAAGGTTTCTTGAAGACATGGATAAAAAGGTTTTAAACTCCCATCTTGCACAGCTTACTCATGAATTTTTTTTAAATGTCCTCCCTCTGAAGTCTGAATGGTATTGCATAGTAACAATAAGCTATTTTTAGATTACAATCTATCTGAAAATCCACATTGTGTCTGTTATACCCTTTGATACAATACTGTTTATGAATGATACTGTTTGAATGTAGATGTACAAACTCTTCAAGAATGTGTTTTCTATACATTTCAGTATAAAAAGAGTAGGGAAAGTGTTGTATCATAGGGCATCCTATTTTAATTTGTTGGGTGCACTATCCTGGTTTTTACATTGATTCCACTATTGGCAGTTCACATCAATAAAACTGAAAGAAGTCAATGTTTTCAATTCTGATCACTGTTTGACTTTCAATTTCTTGATTAACAGAAGATATGTCAATTCCCAAGGGGATCCCTCTATAGCATTCCAAACTATCTCATTGTGCTATTCCTTTCTCCCTTACACTCTAAATATTAGATACTTTGGTCCCTCTATTCCTTTACATGAGTCTCAGACTACCAGGTTAGGGTTCCCTAAATGGTTCCTTTATGATTTTTGCAGTAAACCAGGGCTATCATGTTACCCAGTGTGTTTACTGAATGTCTTTATAGCTCTGTCATTAATATTTCTGTTTGTGTGTGTGTGTGAGAGAGAGAATGTGCTGGGACTGAGAATTGACTCTCACTTTACATTTTGCTCAAAGCTGGTGCTCTACCACTTAAGGCACAACTCCACTCCAGACCTTTTACTGGTTGATTGGAGACAGAAGTCTCATGGCTGAGCCCTGCAGAGTGGGCAGGTTGACAAGATCTGGTGGTACTAAGTGATAAGAAACTGGAGATAAGGAGTTGCCATGGTGTGGCAGTTGCTGATAACAGCATGCCTGGTTGCTTATTTCCCTGACAAGTTCCCCCAGTTGCAGATATCTGTGCATAAAGGAATACTGAGCAACAGATATCATGTTGGAACCAGATGAATTGCTCTGCAAAACGTGGCATGGTTGGGTGGCATAGCAATGGGCATCCTGACCTGCACGTGTGATGTGCTGACCTTCATTATCCTTTTGGTAACTGGTCCAACACCAGGGAAATCCACACAGCCCAACATTGTTGCCAGAAACAAAAAGACGAAACACTGCATGCTTGACATTAAAGGGAGGGGGAAAAAGAACATGCAGCAAGTGTAGGAATATAATCACAGCTGATTCAAGAACCCAGAATGAAGCTTGTCCATGTTTTATGTCCATGCAGTTCCCACCAATCACATATATAAAAGGAACTTGGAATCCACATACACACAAATACTCAGCCTAAGATACCTCAGCGAAGGCCAGATTTTTACATTAATGGCTTTGCAGTTCATTTATGGAAATATCCCTTGTCAATCATTAACCCCTACATGTGAAGCTCCTGTGACCAGCAGACAGAATTTTTGCCTCTAGAAACTTAGGCCCCTGCCCTCAGGCTGTTGCTCTTCCTCTGATTCTTGGTGTTCCTCCCAACCAAGCAAGCTATGCTTGAACATGGCCTTCCTTTTTATAAACCCTGGATATATGCATCAATACCCACCCACTTTTCTCCTGTCAAATCATGTGAACTCCCTTCATCTAAATTAAAAGTTGCCTTGGCTAAGTGGATATAAAGTCCCTCAGTAAAAATTTTCAGGAAAGAAACTCATGTCAGAGACATTAAGTAGGTTAGAAAATATTATCAACCTAGTTTGCTTAAAAATGGTACCTTGAAGCTAGGCACTGGTGGCTAACACCTGTAATCCTAGCTTTTCAAATGGCTGAGACCTAAGGATCACAGTTCAAAGCCAGGCTGGGCTGAAAAGTTCCTATGAGACTCTTTTCTCCAATTAACCACCAGAAAACTTAAAATAGACCTATGGATCAAAGTGGTCGAGTGATAGCCTTGAGCAAAAGAGCTCAAGGACAGCACTCAGGCCCTGAGTTCCAACCTCACAACCAATAAAAAAATGTACCTTACATAGACTCTTAATATTCTTATTTTGTATTTCATTTAGTTTTTGTGATACTCTGACTGTATTATTACATAGTCCAGATTGTTGTCAAATGCACAAAACTCCTACATTAGCCCACCCAGTGCTGGGATTAAAGGCCTATGTCACCATTCCTTATTATAGTCCTTCAAATATGGCAAGAAAGAACCACTTTGGCATAGTGAAAAGTATTGGGATGTTTGTCAGTGTGAAGAGGATGAGCTTAGTATATACAGGCCCTTGGCTCAATCCCTAAAATCAAGATAAAACAATTCTACATAAAATAAAACCAACACTTAAATTTTATTGCTTAAACATTCCACACGTAAGAAACAAGATTAAAAAGCAGAAATATTAACTCAGGCGCAAAAGCAGAAATTTTGAGGGAGAAGAACCTGGAATCAATGCTCAACAGTAGGAGAGGAATGAGTTATGGGAAGAAGAGACTTCAAAATTGATTAGCAGAATAGTTCCAGGTTTACAGAATTTTGTTGACCTATAGGTAATGAAGTGGCAGGAGGCCCATTCAATACAGTGAGAAGGTTGACAGTGAGATGCTTTAGGTGTTGGGGAAGATAATCACAGAAAACCACAGCTCAGGTGGGAAGGAGGTTGAGGTCTATTCCCTATATATGCTCTCTGGAGAGGCTGGATTTAGGGAATGAGGGTGAGGAAGCAAGGTTTACCTAAGGCCAGCAGAGCTAGGAGTGACATTGAGCCCAGGCCTAAAAATCCATGAGAGGAGGAAAAGATGCTCATGGCAGAATATGCAATTAGGGTTTGGAGAGGAGTCCAGAAAACCTAGGGAAGAAGAGGGAAAAATTATAACCAAGGAAAGAAATGTACCAAGAGAGGATGGTGAGTAAGAGCTCCTACATATGGCAAGATTTTGCTAGCAAGCCAGGTGTAGGACCTCAGGATAAGGTGAACTGCTCTAGAAGATAAGCCTTTATGAGACCAAGCCAAGGGGAAAAGGAGTACTGTTAGCAGCTGAGCCAGACACCAAAGGGAGGCAGCAGAGGGGTGACCTTTTCTGAGTGGCATGGTTCTTCAGGATGCTGCCTGGAATAGAGGCAGGACTGCAGATGGCAGGCCCTGGTGATGTACAGCAGCTGTGGCAGCAGTGTGTGGCAAAGTGGCACTGCATTGAAGAACACAGCCTGTCCAAGAGTAGAGGCTCTGTAGAGGAAGTTCTCTTGATTTGGCCTGCCTATGGAGTCCAGGGTTTGTTGGTTGAAATAGACTCCATATCAAAAGGCATGGTGGTTTGGCCTGGTTGTGTGGGGTGGGCAGAGCCCTTTTGCATCCTAACAGAGTGACACCTTCTGATTCTCTAGTCCGCTTGTAGTGGTAGTGTCTGTCTGTTAGAACTTAGATATGAAAGATAGTCTTGGTGTTTTGCACTGATGGCAGACAATAGGCACCAGTCATATTCATATTCACTGGGTCAATAGTAGATGGGTTAGCAGTCTTGTCTGACTAGTGGGCACTGAATGGCAAGACCTACTGGACTTCCATGGCTCCCAAAGGAAAAGTACACTGGTTGGGCATAACTCAATTAGGGTGTGGTGTTTGTAACTGGCTTGTGGAAGAGCAGTCCTAATAGTTTGACATGGCCACAACAGTTGGATCTGGTGGTTTGGCCTACATATTGGGTGGTGGTGCCTGGTGATATACCTGGCTATGGAGGTTAGACAATTCCCTAATGGCTTGACTTCCTTGGGCAGGTCTTGGAGGATTGTCCTGGCTGTGTTGTAGAGCAACTGTTGCAGTGCTGGAACCTCCCATATCAGGACCTGGCACAGGTCCTAACAGACACTGCTGAGAAGAAAATTGATATGGAGATTCACTGTGATGGCAAACCAGGCCAGTCATGGTGCTCAAGCGGAAGAGGTGAGCACCTGGTACAGAGGAATGATATGGGAGAACATTGTGTGGAATGCTTGTTGACCTGTAGAGATACAAACCTGCCCCTGAGGTGATGTTGCAGTGTTGAGGGCCAGTTGTGTTGGCCTGGATGCAGATATCAGGACTTGCCTGGGTGACATAGCCATGGAAATAGGGATCAGTCCTCATTCCACTATTGGGAAGAATGTGGCTGGGTGTAGTGGTCCTACTGAGGGTATCCTGGCCAGCACTGGTGACATTGTCATGGAAGTAAGTGCTTGATATGGATGCATTTCTGCTGAAAACAGGCTGTGATAGGATGGCCAGGTTGTCAAGACTCTCACCTTCTCGGATAGTAGGAAACTGGAACTCAAGGTCTGCCATAGTGGGGCCATGCTTCTGATCAGAGCCTGCCTGGGTAGTATAGCTACTGAAATCAGAAATGTTCCTGGATGCGGATGCTCTGTTGCAGAGAGCAGTGTCTGGCAAAGTGGCCCAGTTTGGGAGATTCAAGCCAGCTTGTCTAGCATGACTCAGGTCTTCATGCTGGGATACATTTGCACTGCTCTGGAGAACAGGGTCTGGCAAAGTGGGCAAGAAGGGCATAGCTTGGCCTTGTGGGGTATCCTGACCCCAGGTATAATGGTGGGAAGAAGATGCACTGTTCCAGAGAACAGAATATGGAAAATGGGACCAGTTCAGATGATGGGGACCTGACAGAGGAATCCGGTCCTGGACATTAGGGTTTGGCGCAGACGCATGGCTGTGGAGAATGTTGCCTGGCAATGTGGTCCAGATTTTGAGATTAGAACCTGTATGCACATTAGAGTGACAGACATCAGGTTGGGACCCAAATGCACTATTCCACAGAACTTGGCCTGGATTCATGACCCCCTGATAGGGGTCTTGGCTTGCATAGGGGACATGGCCATGAAAATCATGACCTGCCATGGATGCACTGCTGGGGAAAACAAAGCCTGGTGGATTTGCTGGTGGATCAGGTTTTCTTGGTGTAGTAAAATCCTGAAGATTAGGATTTGCCGTGGTATAGCAATGCTGCCCATCAGGGTTTGTCCCAGTAGTAGGAACATTGTAATCAGAGGCCCTGTTATGGAGAATGGGATCTATAAGACTGGCCCAGTTTTGGGGATTCGTGTGTGTTGCCATAGTATGGCTCTTGATATCTGCATGAGAACCAGGCACATTGTTTCTGAGGATGGGACTGGATAGAGAGGTAGAGTTTTCAAGATCCAGTCCTGCCAGGGTGGCATATCCCAAAACATCAGGTTGGGATCCAGATGAAATGCTGGGGAGAACATGGTCTGTCAATGGAGCCTGGTTGCAGAGATCTGGTCCTGCTTGGGGAGTACTCAGGGAAACATCAGGGTGAGATGCAGATGCACTGCTATGCAGAATTTGGCCTTCTTGGGTGGCTAGACTTGGAAAATCTAGGCCTTCCCTAGGAGAAATGTCCCAGGGATTGAGACCTGATGGGGTTGCACATTGATGGTGGTTAGAACTTCCCCAGACAAGGCACAGGCAATGATCAGGGCATCCCTTGAAGACTTGGTCAAAGATATCAGAACCAGATTCGGATGCACTGCTCTTCTGAACATGGCCCAGCAATGTGGCTGGGTTCAGGAGATCTGGGCCTCCCCAGAGAGTCTGGTATAATGCATTATGATGGTTACCTGAGTCACTGTTGGGAAGAACAAGGCCTTCATGGGTGGCCTGCTGGAGGAGATCCTGGCCACCCAGTATAAGTGGGTCCTGGATATTAGTAGCTGCCATGGTAGCATGACTGGAGAGATCAGAACTTGCCTCGGTGGGACCTTGCCAGTAACTTTGGCCCTGTCGCCACTGGTAATCAGGGCCTTCCTCCAGGGAAACACTGCCAATGAGATCAGAACTTGCATAGATGGTGTGTGGGTGGCAATTAGGGTCATACTGACACTCCTTGCTAGGAATATAAGAACCAGATCCCCATGCACTGCTCTGAAAAGCATGGCCTGATAATGTGACTTGGTTGCAGTCCTGGCGGTTATAGCACCAGATGTCATCATAGGACACAGATGCATTTCTGTGAAGTTTGAGTCCTTGTCTGCTGATCTGGCTTGGGATACCACGTTCTGCCTGAGTAGAGAGTTCCCAGAGATGATATAATGGGGTATCTTGGCGACTGAATTCATAATTTACCCTAATAGGGCGTTGGTGGTAGCGATCAGGACAGTCCTGGAAAACTTGGCCAATGAGATCAAGGCCAGACCCTGATACATTTGTCCTTAGAAGGCTGCCTGACCATGTAGCCTCATTACATTGATCCAGGCCTCCCCGTGTAGTATGGCTACGGACATCACGGTGGAACCCTGTTATAGTGCTGTGAAGAGTGTGTCCTTCTCTAGTGGTCTGCTTGAGATCTTGACCATCCTGGGTTAAAGGAGTCCACACACTGAGATCTGGCAGGGTACCTAGATAGGAGAGATCAGAACCTCCCTGGGTAGTATATTTTGGTTTGTGTTGGTTCCTTTGGCCGTGGTCACTGTGGCCCCGATGTTGATCAGAGCCTTCTTCAAGGACCTGGCCATGGAGATAAGAACTGGACTCTGATTCTTTGCTCTGGAGCAATGGGCTTTGTTGAGTAGCCTGGGTGGACAAATTTAGGCTTACTTGGTTAGCACCGCCATGAAGTTCAATACCTGCCACAGTTTTGTGGTGGCCCTTTGGACTTTCCTGCAGGACCTGACCATGGAGACTAGGAACAGACTCTAATTCATTGTTATGGAGCCTGATGTCTGCCAACCCAACCTTCTGGGGGAGGTGGGGTCCGGCTGAGCTAGGAGAGTTGATGATAGCAGGGTAGGACCCAGATGTACTCCTGCAAACAATGGGGCCTTCTGGAACTGTTTGCTTGTGGAGATCCTGATCTACTGTAACAGTGTTTCCAACATCAGGAGTTGCTAGGGCAGCAAGGCGAGCATGATCAGAAATTGCCTGGGTCAGGCTATGGACATGGCCTTGATCAGAGGTTTCCTGAACAGTCAGACCACGGAGATCAGAGCTAGCCCTTGATGTATTCCTCCGGAGGATCTGGACCCGGCCTGGCAAATGAAACTGACCAGGAAGACCTTGGCGGGCCCCATCTGACTGAAGCTGAGTGCCTTTTCCACTGGCCTGCTTGCAGATGGCTGAGCTTCTCTGATTGGTTGTTCTCAGATCAGATCCTGCACTGATAGAATGACTGCGCAGATCAGGTCCTTGAACTGATCCATGGCTTTGCCGGGAAGGAGCTGGCACAGATGCATGCCTAAGGAGAACACCACCTGGTGTGGCTGGTGGAGCGGTAGCCCTGCAAATAACAGGCCCACGATGGGATGAGTGTCTTCCTCTAGAAGCCCCAGTTTGTTGGCTGCTACTGAGCTGAGAGCTCTGTGATGCCAATGGAGGATTACAGGGAGGAAGAGTGGGAGCTCCAGGAACTAAATGATGTCCTGGAGGGTTTTCTACCTGGTCTTCGCAGGACTTATTTCTATCAAAGTTGCCCGTGGGGTTCTGTGTCTGCCCCTGATTAAATCCGGGCAATCCAGTATAGTTTGGGGATTGCCCCACTGATCCCTGGACTTCCCCTGCAGTCCTTGGACGTCTAAGGATTTTGTAGGGACCAGGACTTTCCTGACCATGACCAGAATGTACTTTCTGCTTGCATTCCTTAGGGGGAGGCATATCATCTTCAGAAATGGAAATGTCTGCTGATGCCATAGTACCTGGTTTGTGCTTCACAACTGACAAATCCAACAGTCTCTCTCTGCACGTGTCCAGGGACTAGGGAAGCCTTCTTCTTCAGCACTACATGTAGCTAAGGAGCTTGGTTGTCTATCCCAGCATGTTCTTACTCCAGGAGAAACAGTATGGATTCCATGGGTCTTCAGCTGGAGACATGTGGAGGGAAAGCCTATGGAAGGGGTGGGATGAAATGGCTGAATCCCTGCCTCTGATGGGCTAGGCATACTTCATTTGATACTTTCAACAGGTAAGAGGACAGGGATGTGCCTCCATTTCTCTCTAGTGTCTTGCTGCCCTACCCTCCCACATCTGTCTCTGTTCAAGTCTGCCAAATCGTACCAAATTTTGGTCATGAGTCACATACCTAGACTTTAGGAGGAGTCTTTGTGTGGAATATGTTGGAGTCTCTTAAAGGAGTCTGCTGAGTTCTGATGGGGATCTTTGGGAAAAGTCTGCTGTACTCAACCAGACTCTTCTGTAGCCTGATGGAATTTATGGGAGAAGCTGGCTGGTGTATATCAAAGTCTTCTGTGGTCTGATGGTGTCTTTGAGAGGAGTCTGTTGGTGTCTGCAAGATATATAATGTCTAAGTGTGAATATATGAGCTAGAAATACATTTCATCAACCTTAAGTGATTGACACAATACTAATTTACTACACTTTCAAAAATAAGATCATATGACCTCTATATTCCTTCAATTTTTTTACTTATATACATATTTCATTTTTATTATATGTGTACTCTATCATATATGTGTGTAGTATACAATATAAATATCATACATCTGTAGTTTATAATATAAATAACATGCATTGTGTTAGTAAATTGGTTCTTATTTTAAATGAATTATATAGCATATAATACATAATACATAGTATATAATTTGTACTGATGTGCAGGATTGAGAGTAGCTGGACTGAAACTATCTGGTCAACTCCAAGCTTTCCAGGCAAAGCAGCACATAAGCAATGTGGGTAAAAACTTTACGTCCTTGAAATCATTCATAAAAGTACCATATAAACATATATATATATATATATATATATATATACATATACATATACTAGATAAGCAGGAAGAAAGGATACTAAATACAGGAGGGCTTTTTCTAAATACTTAAGATTTTTAAGGAAATGAGTCTGCCAACTATATGCCAGCACAATACACTTGCTTCCTGTAACAGCCTGGTATCACATCTCCCTGTTTCAACGTTCACTATATTTTCAGGATCCCATTCAGGATTCGAGATGGTGATTCTTTAACTCCCTTGCTACTGTGGCTGACTTCCTGGGTACTCAGGAGGAGAATACTACCAGGCACTGCCAGAACTCTTGATCTGAGGAAAGTGTTTGTTCCTCCAGGCAGAGGGGTTCCTCCTTTGATGTGCAATAGAATGTGGGTCACCTGGACTACTTCTGGGTATCCTGTCCTACAAAGTTCAAAGTGTTTCTTGCCCTTAAGAGGCAGAAAAGGGGCTCAATCTCCCACAGAGATACCTAAGTAACCCCATGCATAGCTAAGGTGAAACTGTCTCTCTGGTCCAGGAAGCAGGAGAGGGCTATGTGTGTCCCTCAGATTTCAAGCTCTGAGAAGGCCTGTGGTGAGTATGGATGTGTGAGATGCAACCTGGTACAAGGCCATTAAGTGAAACTGTAGACTACTTAGCCAGGTCATAGAGAATGCTGCAAATCATCTCCCCTGTGTATGAGCAGAGAAGGACCCCTGCTTCTATTCCAAATCCCTGGCCATTTTGTGTCTGTCTTGTCAACTCAAATTGTGTCTGTCTTGTCAACTCAAAAAGGGAGAAAATGGGTGGAAAATAGAGGAAGGACAACCTCTCAGAATTCACACTTAAAAATTTAAAGAAGGGATTCTGTAGAGACTATAAATTATATGAACTCCTTACAAACTCAGGGTCCTTTGTGAGTTCAAAAAGCCCTCTTTTGGTGTAGAAAAGATCCCTGGAGGTATCTAGACCCCTCTATGAACCTCTATAAAGTCTATAAAATAATTTTGGAGAGGTGCCTTCCCCATCCCTTAGGAATTCAAATTCAGGCTGGGCACTTCCCTCTCTCTTTACAGGCCTTTATGAAAGTCAAATCCCAGCTAGGGAGCACCCAAAGGTCAGTCTGTATGCTAATGTAAAGCCAAACTCTAACACATGTTCTAAAAATATTTCATTATTGGTGACTTCTGTTTAAGGATAGATATTCTGTCCAAGTGTAATTATTTGTCTTTTACTAGCCATTTGATTAACTTGTGGATTTGTAAACATATTCTAGTTATTACAAATGAGGGAAACCATGCAACCTATGTTTCTTTGGGTCTAGCTTACTTAGCTCAATACATTTTTTCCAAGTCTTTCCATTTCCATATGAACGGGGCAATATAACTATATAAAATGATGCTTATCGAAATGAACTCCCAGAAATGGAAACAGGTTTTTTTTATTACACTGTTTTCAATTATTTCTTTTTTTATTCTTTTCTTTCCCTTTGGTTTATTCCCAGTTGTCATGTTTTTGACAATAATATTGTTAACAATAAAACATTGTTTTACATATAATTTTATCTGATTTGGGGAATGGAAAGGGAATCATAGAAACAGTGAGACAAAGTGTAAACCAATTCAACAGTGATCCTCACTAGGCACTATGTTGGAAATGAGCTTTACAACTTGAGAGGGGAAGTCAGGAGGGGAAGTAGGAGAAAATGAGGGAGGGGGTAACCCTGTTCCAAAAGAAATGTACTCATTACCTTACTTATGTAACTATAACTCCTCTGTACATCACCTTTACAATTAAATTTAAATTTTAAAAGATAATCTGATTTTTGTTTGCAAAGATTTTTTTTAATCTTCTTCTTGTAGCATTGGCCAAATGGTTATATACCCTCTTTTCAACCTCACTCTGAAAAAAAATGCTAATCAATTATTTAAATATACTTAATTATTGGTGCTATTTTTTTGTGTTGTTTTCTTTTTTTTAATATTATTTTATTTTATTTGAGAACATACTGTACAGAGGGGCTACAATTACATGGGCAGGATAATGCATACATTTCTTATATTGGTGCTATTTTTCTGCATTGCTCTATCAAGCCTTAAGCAAAATATATGATTTGCCACTGAAACTCTAGAAAATCTATCTATGGCCAAATTTCATTTTTGAACTCAATATGAGGCATGCTTCATAGCATAACTTAACGTTTTTCTGCACATATGTGGATAAGTTAAATCTAATCTGATGCTTTAATGCATAAAAACTGTTATTATTGCAACCAGGAATTACCTGACTCCGTATGCCAAAGAAAAAAAGGCAGCCTTAACCATAAACTGAAAATTAGATCTTAAGAACTGGTACTAAAAATGTGTCTAAGAGGTATGATATTAAGAAAACAGGGATTTAAAACTGTTTTCTTTTTATTTTTCTATTTTTTGTTGGTCATGGGGCTTGAACTCAAGGTCTGGCCTCTGTCATTGAGCTTTTCTATTCAAGGTTAACATTGTACCACTTTGAGCCATAGCGCCATTAAAATTGCTTTTTTAATGAATGCAAAATATTGTCTCTAAAAAATCTTTGGTTTTTGAGTTCACAGTTTTATTAAAGCTGTTTCAAAATACAAATTAAAGGAAATGAGAAAGTTAATTTGTGAAAGGGAATGCAAAGAAATAGGGCATTTGATTTTTTTTAAAAGAAAGGCTTTGGAAAAAGGAATTGAAGAAACAAAAAAAATTATTCTTTTGTATACCAAAGTATTTGGAAAGCAAGAATTATCTCCAATTATTGTTCCTAAATAGAAAAAGAAACAAACATAAACCACAGAATGTTCAAGAAAATAGCAGAGGATATGAGTGTGTCTTGAGTTGTATACGATAGAGCTTATAAAACATTAGTAAGATTGGTATGTAGTTATTTTAAACTGAACAGATCCCCAGATTACCCTCATCTACATTGACCCCTTTCCACAGGAAGCAGCCACAAAGTTCATCATCCTTTGTCCCCCTCTAACAACAGTAAAAATAATCTAATAACAGTTAAAACAGCATCTGAAAGGAAAAATAACAAGGGATAGATATTAGACCCCAGTTAGGCACTTAGGACAAAGGCCCACCTGGAAAACAAGACTGCAGCCCCCCCACTACTTGGGTCTGCAGGTTTCTGCCTTATCTGGATCTCCAAGACTCTCACATAGGCAGATCTGTCTATAAAGCTACAAGGTTTGGAGAACTGAAGCCCTTACCGTAGAAAAACAAAATAAGAGAAAGTCTTTTAAGAAATGAAGAAAGCACTACCCCTGGTAGAGAGTGTAAGAGAGACTTCTTTGAAAATTTGTTGTAGACATTACAGACATGCCTTAGGCTTGAAGATGCAAATATCTGCTTGTCAGGATGGGTTCAAAACTTCCTCATAAGTATTAAAAAAGGGCCAAGAAGTGGCAAGGTACCTTTGAAAAAAATCATCCCTTGGTTTAAAATACCTGTGTATACTGGATGGGGCATGGGGCTGGCAATTATGGCAGAGATCATACAACTAGTGTTCAAAGGTCTAAAAATAACTCAGCTATTGGATCCAGTGTTCAGGAACTGTTTTACACAATCATAGACCATAGAACCCAGATCACGCAAAAAAAAACCTATTTCAAGAGACTTATTTAAAACATAACTTATTTTTACCTATAGCATTGTTAAAAACTATGTCCACTCTCACAAGATTTTTTTCTGTTTATGTGGCACTGAGGAACAGAAGCCAGGGCTTCATGCATGTGGGCAAGCACTTGACCACTAAGCCACATTCCCAGCAGGTTATCTCTCTTAGTTTGAGGTTTAAGGGGGGAAGTATAGCAGATAAGAGATCTCACCTTAACACAGCAAATACAAACCCTTTGGCTGACTCAAAAAAGCAATAAATGAGACAGGGAGAAACTCCCAACTAGCCTAACAAGTCTTAATCACATATAAATCCTAGTGATTATCTGGAAAAAAAATTAAATGTCCAGCCACTAAGATCCCTGAGGAGAGGGCCTTTGTTGCTATACCACAGCTGTCAAGTGGCAGAGACTGTGCCCTGGATCCACCTTAGCCAAGTAAAACCAGCTTCTACTGAGTAGAAGTTCTGTCTTGACCCAGCTTCACCATGCAACTTCACTCTCAGAAACACCTTCTCACTTCCTCAACAAAACCCTCCAAAATCCCTAGCTACCTACAAGCAGTGAGATGATAGCATTGCTTTAGTCATCCCAGAAGCTAACTAACTTACCCATGGAGGAAGCTTGAGAAATCAACCACTTACCAGGACTGATGAACTATGTTTGTCTCCTCACTTACTCCCCAGATGACAAACGGCTAGAGGTCAGACACCACAACAGCAATGGGCCTGTAATTAAGAAAATACACATCACTACCCTAAAATAGCTGGTGTTGATTCAATTTGATGTGTGGCCCCAAAATTCAATGGGTCACCCCAATTTCACACAGTAATTGAGAAGGCACCGGTAGAGGCTGACCACTGTAGCCCATGTGGGGGCCTATCTTGGAAACAGCAATACAGACTCCAGTTAGTACATGAGTGACATATCATTGTGCACCCTAACCTATGGGTGCATCCTACAACCTCACTGTCCCAGCTGGAAATGTGTGAACTGGGCTTCTTGGCACAATAAAAGCCAAAATAAAACAGCACTCCTACAAAAGGGTATTGCTACATCAATCTGCATCTCTAGGACTTCTAATCTGGTGAATTTCACTATCTTTAGCCCAGAGGACCCTACACAGGAATGTGGCTAACATATTACAATTTATATGTACGAATGGGGCAGAGACCTAGGATTTCTATTCTATTTCAAGGGAGTTACAGTCACCCATAAAGCTTAGTCTACAAGGAGATTGGAAAGACAGAGAACCCCATCTCATCTACAACCAAATATCTGGACATGGAGTTAGCACAGACTACATATAGATCAATCTCTGTCTCCTCCTTTTTTGCCTGTGGAGGAACTAATATGACAGATCAGTGGCCTCCGCAGCAAAAATATTGAGCCCCTGGTACCCTAAGTTGCAACTAGTTTTTACCATACAAGCACCAACGGACAGTTCTAAATAACTTCTTATTAAAAGGTATTGCTGCTCTTGGTCAAAAAGTCAGTTTAGGAAACTGGTGGGAAAACTGACATGTCTGGGTCAAAAATTCTATAACAATTCAGCCCAGGATACTAAATGGTGTGAGTGGGGAATGTTCCAAACTATACCAAACTGAACCTATACCCTCCAATTTTCACCAACTCCAGGCTGCATGGAATGATGTAATAATTGAGACAAACTGGAATACCCCATTGTTAGATTTGTAAATAGAGTATGTTATTTTACCAAAAGGTTGGTCAGAAAGGTACATCCTAGGGACTATTCACCCTTCCTTCTTCTTACTCCACCTTGAACAGGGAAACAATTAGAGGTTCCAAGAGCAGCAGGGATAACACATTGTCTAATGAACATGTTAAGACATTTAAAATGGTTACAGGAGGGACTAGAAAGGTGGCTCGGTGGTATAGAGCTTGCCTTACAAATATAAGGCCCTGGGTTCGATTCCTCAGCATCACATAAACAGGAAAGGCCAGAAATGGCACTGTGGCTCAAGTGGTAGAGCACTAGCGTTTAGCTGAAGAGCCAAGGGACAGTGCTCAGGCCCAGAGTTCAGGCCCCACGACTGACAAAAAAAAAAGTTACAGGCTATTGTTAATAAAATTGCCAAACTCACTCTACAAGCTCAAGTCCTAAAGCACACAATATATCTTACAAAACCCCTTAGCTTTAAACTATTTACTTGTCTGTAAAGGATTGAGTATGTGGGAAGATACCCTAAATAACAATTGCTTACATATAAATAATAAAGTTTAGTCATAAGAGTTCGCCTTACAAAAGAAAAAAATGGCCCAGGTCCCAGTCTAAACCAAAGATTTGAAAGTCCAAACTATTTGGATGGTAGTTTTCAACTATCGTGGGACTCAAAACCCTTATTAGTATTGTGGATTTACTACTAGGAGCCTAACCACTAATTTCTTGCCTGTTATCTCTGGTTATAAAATCTGTCTCCAGTTCTTTATGCAAGCTATGGTCAAAAAATAATGATAACAAATGTCAGCCATCCTTATAATGGTGATATATATATATATATATACATATATTTATATAGATAGATAGATAGATATGTCAACCATTAAGTGATGATGGCGCTCTTTAACCCTTAATGGGTCAAAGCATAAAATTAGGAATATAGATAGATAGATAGATATGTCAACCATTAAGTGATGATGGCGCTCTTTAACCCTTAATGGGTCAAAGCATAAAATTAGGAATGATGAGGGAGATGGAGAGGAACACACCTGAAACTATGTGGGAAGAAGCTGAGTTATGAGGACAAAGCAGAATATAGAAAATTTCTGTGAAAAGTTTATATCCTAGAAAGTAAGCCAAGAAAATACTATGTTAACATATATAAGGAGGCAGAGAGGATATAAAAGTCATGATCCCCTCATTCTCACAAAGTTTTGGGAAAATATGAGTCTGATAAATCTGGGCTACTACAATAAGCTATTTCCTATAATATGTTAACATATATAAGGAGGCAGAGAGGATATAAAAGTCATGATCCCTTCATTCTCACAAAGTTTTGGGAAAATATGAATCTGATAAATCTGAGCTACTACAATAAACTATTTCCTATAACAGAGCCTAGTGTCACATCTCCCTATTTGAGAGCCCACTACAAGAATGTAATACACTATATACATTACATAGTATATATGTGAACATAAATACATTTTAAATATAAATATATATACATATTGACATATATGTGTATATAAAGTCACACACATATATAGTCTTACTATGTAGGTCAGAGTTCAAGACTGATTAGAACCTGCCTGGGAGAAGCAGTGGAGGCAGCCTCTATCAGAACCTCACTGCACAATTCACTACACTGAGATCAGAGCCAGACCTTGATGTATTCCACCAGAGAACCCAGACCCAGCATGGCAAAGATGCCTATTCACAAAGATCTCGACCTGCTAGTTATGAATGAAATCTAGGGCCTTGATTACTGACCTAGTTGCATATATTTGGTACTCTTTTACTACTTCTAACCCTATCAGAAAAACTCCATGTGGAACCACTGCGGATATCAGTACCTTGAGTTGATATATGCTGTACTGAAAAGGACTTAACACAGATGTCAGCCAAAAACCTACACTAACTGGTGCCACTGGTGGCCCTGGACTGGAGCCTGCCTTCATCTAGAAGCTGTAGGTTGGCTACTGCTTACATGGCTGAGAGCTCTGAGATGCCAGGGGGGAGGGAAAAAGATGGCTCCCCTGGTGGGTTGCTGTGTGGTCACTGCCAGACCAATTCCCAACAACAGTGTCCTCAGGCTTCTGTGTCTGCCCCGATTCTGGCCAGTGCCCTTCTTATATTTCCCCTCCGAGCCCTGGCTGTCCCCCACGGTCCCCAGAAGGGTGAGGATTTGTAGGGACCACTGCTGTCCTGGCACTGAGCAGAACGCATTTGGGGCCTGCATTCCCATAGGGGCAGCGCCAGGCTTCAGAAACAAAGATGGTGGCCGACACCACAGTACCTGGTTTGCGGCCTCAGAACTGAGCAGTGCAACACACGCGTGTCCAGGGGCAAGGACAGCCTCCTTCTTCACCCTCCACAAAGAGGAGGTGTCTCAGAGTCTATACCATCAGGTTCTTACTTCAGGACAAATGGCATGGCTGCCAGGATGTCCTGCTTGAGAGCCTCATAGAAGCAGAGCCTGTGCAAGGGGTCAGGGTGGGGGGGATGGGGAGTGAGTAGCTGAATCGCCGCCTCTGATTGGCTAGGTGTACATCATGTGACACATCCAACATGTCCGGAGACTGGGATGTGTCCTCTGACCCCGAGTGTAACTACCCAAGCCTCCCCCTCCCTGTCCTTCAGACCTCTGTTCCTGTCTGTAGGAGTTGGCTGGGGTCTGACCCAGTCTTAGGAGGGGTCAGGTCAGGTCTTTGGGAGTCATGTCTGGAGCTGTGGGCCAGGGTCTGACCCAGTCTTGGGATGGGTCAGGCCAAGTCTTTGGGAGTTGTGTCTAGAGTTGTGTGCTGGGGTCTGATCCAGTCTTGAGAGGGGTCTAGCTAAGTCTTTGGAATTTATAGCTGGAGTTGTGTGCCAGAGACTGACCCAGTCTTGGGAGGTATTGGGCTGGGTCTTTGGGAGTTATGTGCCAGAGTCGTCCACAGGAGTCCTCAGAGTCTGCCCAATTATGATAGTGTTCTTTCCCAGCAATCCACTGGAGTCTTTGGGTAGTGTTTACCGATTTCTGCTGAAATTTGTTGAGGTCTGGGGAAGTCTAACGGGGATCTTTGTGCAAAGTCCAATGAAAATCTTTGGGTAGAGGTCTGTTGGATGCTGAGTCTTACAAATTCTGTTAGAGAAATCTGCCAGAGCCTGTAAGAAAAAGACACACAGTGTCTATGTGTGAACTTTTAGCTACAACTCCATTTCACAGAAATTGAGTGAATGACCAGATATTATTTGATTCTACTTTTAAAATTAGCTGTTATGACCCATACATTCCTTCATTTCACCTACATATACATATTCCATTTTGTTATATATGTCTACTATGTAATATAGAATATAAATCACATAAAATATATAGGACATAAAATATAAAATATTATATAATACATACTATATATTTATATAAATGAACATGTATACATAAGAATGTCTTACTATGTAGCCCAAAATACTCCTACCTTGACACCATTCGGGCTCTGCCTCAGTGGGACAAGATAGATGACTGGAAATAAGTATGAGAAACAGTAGCCAGGAATTCAGAGACAAAAACTCTATTAATATCCATCCTGATTAAAGGCACATAAGCACTGTTTTTGCTTTAATCCTTATACTCCCTTATAAACTGCAATGATTTGCCAGAAGGAAAAATTACTCAAAGGAGCATTTGTTACCCAATGACCCTATCTGCTGGTCCATAGGACTAGTATGCTTTAGGAATTATGCAAGGAGATGTTAATAGAAAGTACATTTAATCTAGGAAAATGACAGAAAACCCATTTAAGAAAGAAAATGTGTCAGAAGAATGGACACCTGACTTGGTGGGATCATGTGACAGAATCCAAAAGGGATGTTAGACATAAATGTTCCAAGTTTAAATTGTAAGCGAACTTCAAAAGCTCTGGGCCCATTAATAAAGTACTGAACAGCAAGAATGACAAATTATACTAGGTATGGGAATAAATGCAAAAACTCATCCTAAGGTGAATTTGATCCAAATAAAAACCTACTTTTTCCATGAATATTTTTAATGTTATACCAATCATTGCACCTGTCATCAGACATGAGAGAATCCTTACTTAGGTGTGTACTGTCTCTCTCTCTCCCCTTTGCTTTGCCAATAAATAACTTTGGTCATTGCCTCAGTATGTTCTCAAATTCCTTTTTAAAATAACATCAGGAACAAAGTTTCAATTGGCCTGGCAAAGCCTTTTGGCCTTCAGGACATATCTTCTCTGAAGCATTTACCTATCTTTTTTTTTTTTTTATTTTTTTTTTTTTGCCGGTCATGGGGCCTGAACTCTGGGCCTGGCCGCTGTCCCTCAGCTCTTCAGCTCAAGGCTAGTGCTCTACCACTGGAGTCACAGCACCACTTCCGGCTTTTTCTGTTTATGTGGTGCTGGGGAATCGAACCCAGGGCCTCATGCTTGCAAGGCATGCACTCTACCGCTGAGCTACCTTCCCAGCCCCCATTTACCTATCTTGTAACATCAAATGTACTGAGACTACAAGCTTTTGTTGGTATTATAGAACAGGGTCACAACACAGAAGGGGAAAGGTGTGAGGTTCGCTCCCTATATTTGCTCTTCAGGAAGTTTGATTCAGGACCTGAAGATCCACAAGAAAAGTGGTCCTAATCCTTACAGACTGATTATCACTCCCTTCATTGATTCTCCAAATACAGTGAAGAATTGGCTATTTTTTGCCACAATGCAAAGTCCTCTCGGTGTTGCATGTAACTCCATATTAAAGTGTATACTGAGCATGGACACAGTAACCTGGGCTCAATCACTAACAACAGAAAAAGAGTCACACTACATAAAAAAAATTAAACCAACATGTATAAGAGACAACATGAAAGCAGAAAGGTCAAAACTGGAACAAAATCAGGCTCTTCTGAGAAGCATACTGTGAATCAAGGGCCTACACAAAGTAAATGGTGCATGATGGCATCATGTGGGAAAGTTGGCTTCAATTTTGGTCTGCATAATGGCCTCCTTACAGGGAACCACGAAACCAGCAGCTTACTCAGCACAGTGGGTAGATGGGGATGCATTGTAGAGCTCTTGGAGGGGGCCTCAACTCAGAAGGGAAAGGGAGTGAGGTCTGCTCCCTATCTATATTTACTCTCTAGGGAAGCTAGATTCAGGACCTGAATGTCATGGTTATAAAAATGTTTCTAAGCCTTTGCAGGGCTAGGAGTGTAGAATGAGCCAAGGTACAAAACCATGGGAGGAGAAGGAGAAGCTCAGGAGAGAATGATGAGGAAATAAGATCAGAACTCAGATCAGAGGACCTTGAGAGACAGAACAGAAATTCTCAAAATTCTCATTAGAGAATAGAATTATGCGAAGAGAGAAGAATGAGGAAATACTCCTGTGAATGGCCAAATGTGGGTGAGAGCTTACTTGTAGGACTTTAGGTTCAGAAGTGGTGCTCTAGAAGGCAAGCGTTTATGAGGCAAACCCATGAGGAAAGGGAATAATATAGACAGCCAGCATAGATGCAAAAGGGAGGCAGCAGAATGACCTTTTTCTGAGTGGCATGGCTCTAGAGGATTGAGCATGTGGTAGACATTAATGCACATGTCAGAACCTGGTGATGTAGAGCACAGCTGTAGACATCAGGGTATGGCAATACATTGAAGGACAGAACCTGTCCCTGGCATGTTGTCTCTGAAGGACAATGCCTGTGTATTTGTTTGGGGTATGGTATAGGTACTGCTGGGTTAGTTTGGCTGGATGAAAGAAAATGGTGGTTTCTCCTAGCTGTGTGGGTTGTACCCAGTCATTTTATATAGTTACATAGGACAGGTTCTAGCTTGTTTTGGCTTGCAGTGGGCAGAGCATGATGTTTCACTCTAGCTATAATGGATGGTCTTGGGGTTTTGCCATGACTGTGGACAATAGGGCCTACTATGCACATTGTTTGGATAGGGGATGGCCTGCATATTTAACCTGGCCTAGTGGGATCTTAATGGCAAGACATGGTGGTCTTCATTTCTATTTCAAAATAGACAGCAGGATGTGGTAAAGTTAGGCACTTTGCCAGAGCTGAAGATGCCCTGGCATGGAAGTTCTGATGAACAAGGCCTATTAATTTTACCTGGCTTGTCATTTTTTCTGGGCTATTCAGGATGGTGCCTAGTGTTTTGGCATAGTTCCACATTAAGGTGCTTTCTCCTGGAAAAATAAGACCTGGTAATATACTGTGGCTAGAGAGTATAGGTGTGTTGGATCGGCCTTGTCTGTGGGCTCTTAAAAGCAGTACCTAGTGGCCCTACCCCTATGTAATAGGATGGACAGAAGAACAGCATTGGTTCTTGACTTGTTTTTTGAGGAAGTCTGCTGAGTTAGCCTAGCTACTAGAGGAAGTCTCTGAACATCAGCCAGGCTAAAAAAGAAGGGACTGGTAGTTTTCCCTGATTGCTTGACTGCCTATGGCAGGGATACTTCCTTTGGCTTGGCTGAGAACAACAGGACCTTCCAGTGTGGTAAAGCTTTGACTTCCAACAAGAGAAACTGGCATAGGTATGGGACTATTTTGAGATGGATGATGAGGTCTAGATTTACTCTTGTTGAGGTGTTATGAGTACAACATGTAGTACATGGTATATACAAATGACATATGGAAGCCAAAAGTGACCAAAGGACTAGGTTTCAGAGATGAATGTATTCAAGGACTGCTCTGTTCATCTGGTCAAAGAGATCAGTAGCTGGGATGGAGGCCACACTGTGGAGATCATAACCTGCTTGGGAGAGAGGCACAAGGAAATCAGGGCTGATACCCAAAGGATGGCTGCAGAAAAGGCAGCCTGGCTGAAGTACCCTGCTTCAGAAAGTGTGGCTGCTTGGGTAGCATGCCTAATAAGATCATGGATGAGGTCATGGATATACTTATGAGAATGAGGCCTGGTAGAATGTTCTAGTTTCTTAGCTTGGATGTTATACATACATGGAGAGCCAAGGTATCAACATTTGCCAGATTTTCATGCCTGTGTAGATAACAGCTGGAAATAAAAATCTTTGCTATAAAGGTTAAGAGGCCTTGCAGAGGGGACAGGTGGCAGAGAACTTTGCTTGCACTGGCAGGACAACTAGGGGGTGGAGGTCAGGACTTGCCCTGGTTTGTGAGTTTGGGGAATATGGAATGGTGCCACCATGGAAACCACAGCTGGGTAATGATGCTCTACTGTGAAGAATGGGGCCTGGAAGTAGACCAGTTGTGAAGATATATATGGACCTGCCTGGAAGTTGCTGCTGCAGAGATCAGGTTGGGACCTATCTGCACTGCTGTGGTGAACAGGACATTGTTGGATGTCATGATTAAAGGCTCAACTGGGTAATGGGATAGTTGAGGTCAAAATATGCACAAATGTGGCAGCAGTTGCAATCAGGGATTTCTGGATGTCCTGGAAATTGGGATCAAGCTCTGAGAAGAACATGGTGAGGCAAAGGGGCCAATTTGCAGAGATTTATTTCTTCACAGATAGCACTGTCTTAGGAATCTAGGACTGTGTGGGTAGCTTGATTGAGAATTTGTCCCAACAGGACAATGGTAGCCATCAGGGCCTTCCTGGGTGGCTAAGCTATACTAATGAAAGGATGTACAATGAACCACATGGCTGGAGATTTCCAGGTTTGCCTGTCTGGCAGGGCCACATAAAAGTATTAGACACAGCTACACTGCTGTGGATAACTGGGCCCAGTTGAATGGCTTGTTGCAGAGATCTAAGTCTGCCAATGTGACAGGGCCATGGTAGTCAGAGTCAGCCAAATGGAGGCAGTGGTGGCAATCAGTGCCTTCCTGTATTGTCCAGCCACAGAAATAGTGCCTTCCTGCATGGCCAGTCATAGAAATCAGAACCACACCCTGATGAAATGCTGGACAATATTACCTGGTCAAGTAGCCTGATTGGTAAGATCAGATCCTATTTGGGTGGCAAAAATATAGCGATGAAGACCTGTTATTTGGACATCACTGTGTTGACCAATGTTGGACCTGGGTACACTGATACACAGAACATTACCAGACATGTGGACCGGTTGCAGAAGGTCTGGTCTATACAGATGGAGAATCCATGAAAATCTGGGCATGCCATGGCATAATGGTTTAGCAATAACAAGCTTCTTGGATGGCCTGGCCATAGAAACCAGGAACAGACCCTGATGCACTGCTACAGAGAACTGGGCCTAGTAAAGTGGCTAGATTGTAGAGATCAGTGTGTGGCCATGTAGGGTGACCATGGAGACCAGCATTTGTCTGCCAGGCAGAGATCAGAAACTGGTCATGTGGAGTGATGACAGCCATGATAACAAGCCTGTGTGAAAAGGCCTTGGAGAATAAAAACTGCCCAAATATTATGGCTCCTGCCACCTGACTCATGCCTTTAATCCTAGCTACTCAGGAGGCTGAGATCTGAGGACTGCCATTCAAAGCCAGCCTGAGCAGGAAAGCCCAATTATTTTATTTATATTATTTATATTTTATTTATATTATTTTATTTCCAATTAACTACCAGTAAACTGGAAGTGGTGCTGTAGCTCAAATGGTAGAGTGCTTGCTTTGAGCTATAAAGCTGAGGGACAGTGCCCAGCAGAGTTCAAGCCCCACAACCGATAAAAAAAAAAAAAGTGAAAAAAGGATTAAAGTTGCTTTCTTAATAAATACAAATATTTTCTTTAGAAAAACCTGCATTTTTGAATTCACTTTTTTTCGTTATTTCAAAGCAAATTAAAGGAAAAAATCCATAAGACAATGATAAGGAAATATAAAAATATAGGGTAGTTGACTTTAAAAAATGGAAATGCCTTGGAAAATGATTTGAGGAAACAAAAACTGGTTTCCTTTGGATAAGGATTTGGAATCTAAGAACTGTCTTAAATGTTTGTTCCCAAATCAAAAAAGAAGAAAAACAAACCACAGAATGTTCAAGAAAGTAGCAGAGGATATGAGTGTATCACAAGTTATATATGACAGAGACTGTAAAACATTAGTAAAATTAGGTAATTAGAGGCCTAAGCTATCTCTCTTGTAGATCCCCAGAGTACCCTCACACACTTTGGCCCATTCCCACAGGAAGCAGCCACCATAGTTATCATCATTGCCCCCCTCTAACAACAATAAAAATGACAGTAAAAATGAACCTAAAAATTATATCTGAGAGGAAAAATAACAAAAGAAAGATATTAGACCACTGTCATGCAGTTAGGAGAAAGCCCCCCATAGAAAAGACAAAAAAAATATAATTCACCTTGCTTATTCTTGCCTGGGGCAGCAGGCTTCTGCTACATCTGGATCTCCAGGGCTCTTATAGCCATATCTCTCTATAAAGCTAAAAACTTGGGAGAATTGAAGGCTGAAGGCCTTCAAGTGGAAAAACAAGACCAAAACAAAAGGAAAGTCTTTGAGGAAATTAAGAAAGCACCACCACCCAGGCACACAATGTGGGAGGGACTCCCTTTGAAAACATTGTTATAGACTTTAATGCAGATATCTCTTAGTGTTCATCTCTAACCTTTTCTAGATGGGTAGAGGCTTTCCCAACATAGACTAAAAAGGTCTAAGGAATGACAAGTACCTATTTTAAAAAAATCGTTCCTAGACAGGCACCAGAGGCTCACACCTGTAATCCTAGCTACTCAGGAGGCTAAGATCTGAGGATCTCAGTTCAAAGCCAGCCTGGGAGGGGAAGTCCCTGAGACTCTTATCTCCAATAAACCACCAGAAAACCGGAAGTGGCACTGTGGTTCAAGTGGTAGAGTGCTAGCCTTGAGCCGAAGAGCTAAGGGACAACTCCCAGGCCCCATGACAGAAAAAAAAAAAATCGTCCCGGGAAAAAATTATATTAAGTGAAGTAAGCCAGGCCCAAAGAAGCATAGGTCCCATGGTTTCCCTTATTTGCAATATATAGTATAGGTATGAGTCAAGCGGAAAAGGTCAGATAATGTGATGTTAGGAAAATGAACCCTTAAATATGTATTTTAATGTTTTCGTTTCTTTCATTCATGTGTTTCTAACGCATTTATAAGATTATTTCTTTGTTGCTTTGTATGTCCCTCCCCCACAGTGTAACCCCCGCTTTCACTATATTTGATGTCAGTATAACATGTGGAGGAGATGGGGACAAACAAGTCGTTTAAGGATTCAGGTGGACCTGTTGCAACAATGAGAAGTACAAAATGTCATGTCAAAACCAGCTTTACAATGTCTGTTTGGGGGGGGAGGGGGGTATAATTGGGTGGGGGGAGGGGGGAGGCTGGGAAGGGAGGTGAAGGGTAAACAAAGGAGGAGGCTGCAATGCTTGGTAAGAAATGTATGCATTATCCTGCCCATGTAATTGTAGCCCCTCTGTACAGTATGTTCTCAAATCAAATAAAATAAAATTAAAAAAAAATCGTCCCTTAGTATACTGGGTGGGGCAAGGAGCTGGTAATTATGACAAAGATGATACCACTAATGGAAAAGGTCTAAAACTAACTTTTGGTAATTATAGCCTGTTGGTCCCAGTGTTCAGGGAAGATAAAACACAGAAATAGACCCCTAAAACCCAACTCAAGTAAAACTATAACAAGAGACTTAAAATAGGACTTACTTTTGCCTATAGCATTTTTAAAAATTAGTCCCAAAATGGGACTTACTTTTACCCATAGCACTGTTAAAAATCAGGTCCAGTCCCATTAGGCAGATTTGTCATCCTAGGAGACAGGAAGTCTGTCTCTCTTAAGTAGAAGCTTAAGAGGAGATGTATATCAGATAAGAGATCTCACCTTATGACTTCAAATACTGGCCCTCTGGCTAACTAAAATAATAATAATAATAATAATAGGATCTGAGTAGGACTCCCTCTTAGGGAAAAGGACAAATTTGAAAGGCAGGAAGAATGAAGAGACAACAACACTGACCTCAACAGACCAGATCAAATTTAATGAAGGTTGAATAGGGACTCCAGGGTGACCCAAGGAGAGTCAGGAGAAAGGAGACTACTAGGGGCAAGGGTTGAGGGGCCTTACGTTAGATCATGGGTGGGTGTAGGGTCGAAGGTGACTAGATGGTATGTGCTTTGCAAGTTTGTTGTTTCAGCCAGAAGTTGATTATACAGGCCTGGTTCTTGGAACCTACTGTTGAGAACATCCCCTGCTTAGCCAGGTGTAGGCTGCTTGGAGGAACTCAGACCCATGTCACCTGGAGAGCGACCCAGTGTGCTTTTTGAGATAACAAATTCCTATCTTCTGAGACCCTAAAGTATATAAAAGGTTGAGGGTTATTGTGGTCTTTTCTGGCTACTTCCTGCTGACACAGGGGTGTCAAGGGGTCACTGAGGCTAGGGGTTTCAGGGTCCAGGTCTGCATTGGGCAGGGTGATGTAATCAAAGCCTCGTGTTGCCTATAGTAATAGAATGGGAATGGCCTTGTCTTGTTCCCAGGTAGTGGCCTGAGTAAAGGCAGTCATCCTTTTAAAGAGAAACTTTTGAAAAAGATTAAGAAAACAGGGTCCAAGAAGAAGGAGCAAAAGGATAACTTTCAAAGGTCTTAGTAGTGAGGCCAACCAAACAGACCATGCGAGAGCGAATCTCACCATGATGCCCATTGATGGTTGAGGTATTCTTGCAATTGAGTTAGGGTTTCTTGGACTACTCCCAATTCATTAGCACAGAAAAAGTGCTTTTCCTGTACACAGGGGCAAAATCCCCTTTGTGCAGCAGTAAGTAAAAAAAGTTCACATCTACGTTAGAATACAACCGTGGTCAGTAAGTTGAGTTGACATTGTATAGATAGGGCTGTAAGGTCCTCTGTGACCTGCTGGGTCAACCCCTGGTACTGGACTTTTGGCACTCTGATACCAGTGGCTCTGAGGACTGTGCCTGATGTGGCTAGTAGACCTACAACAAGAGGGATGGCAATAGTAGGGGATCATTGAGAATGTTGAAGAGGCCTCCAGATGAGCAGAGTTTCAGCCCTGGGGAGAATTGTGAGATCAGCTGACAAGGTGGCAGGACCAGTTGATAGGAATACTACAGTAACACACACCCTAGTCCCAAGCCAAAAGTATCCACTAGAGCACAAAACTGGTTATGGCCCTTTACTGGGAAGGAAGAATTTCCAAATAGCTCAACTATGGTCAGGAAGAGAGTATCTAGGGTTTCTGGAAACTAGGTAGGGGAGAGAATGGTGGACTGCTTAAGAATAACACTCAGATATTGTATGAGGCTTGGATTTGTACAAATCCAAAGGTCAGAAGCTACAGCTGGAATGGAGTGGCTAAAGGCCTGGTGGGAGATCTTAATCATGTTCTATAGCTGGGTTACAGATATCTGCCTAGTATAGATGGAAGACCAAGGAAAGAGCCAAGGCAAACTATCCTGTCCCTGATCCTGGGGATTGACCATCAGGCTAGGAGAAAGAAGACAGATTTAATCATAAACTTAGCCATAAAATCAGTTGACAATGGCCCATATCACCCCAGCAGGAGAGCAATACCTGTCGTCTACATGGTATCATTGGGCTTTAGCACGGAGATGATGAGAGGCATGCATTGGTTTTCAGGACAAGACTTTTAAACACAAACTCTGCATTTAAGGGAAATTTGTATAATGGGACAAGGCTTAAGGTGCCCTGTAGCCATTCCTCTCCTATCTGGGTAGACAGTGGCACAGGAGTCACAGTCCCATTCCTGGGAACAGAACTGAGGACAGGTTGTAAGTTGTTTAGGTGAGAGTCTCCCACAAATCTAAAAATCCTGAAACCAGAAATGTGAATGAGGCCCATGGTGTGAACATCACCAGTGGGTTTCCTAAAAATCATCAATAAGCTGACATACATCAAAGAAGAGATCCACTTAGGAGGTACTTCCATCCTAAGTGGAGTAGTTTAGGAAAACACCCAGTGAGGAGTTAAGGGGAAGAATTTGAAATGCTCATATGCCCTTAAGGGTGATACAGGAATTTACCACCACCACCATCCTCAGCTAGAGACTCCAGTAGATAAAGGAGGCATAAAAGTGTGGAATCAGAATCCTCAAAGGCATTAGAGACATTAGTGTGGAGTAGGATGAGCAGGCAGGAGTAAGAGGAGATTTACATGGGAGTAAAGTTCATAAACATGTCCTGGAGCCACGGGTCAGTGATATAGGAGAGGAAGGACTATATAGTCAGAGGGTTCAGGGGGACAAATATGTAAGTATCTTCAATAAAGTTGGCAATGAAATTAACAAAGAGCCATACAAAGAATAACTTACCTGATCTAGCCTGATGGAACATGTCAGGTCAGCTCCTCTGTAAGAGGGGAAGTATGGTAATCTTTAAGGATGTAAGTCTATAGGGACAGAGAAATATTGTGGTGAGTTGGAGCACTTGAGTCTAGAAATATGAATGATGGCCTTAGAGTCTTGCAGTACTGGATGTTGTGAGGATAACCTGGAAGGGTCCCAAACGTTGGGTTGAAGGGAAAAAGACTGTGTTGGAGAGAGAACAAATATACTTGGTCTCCCACCTATAAAAGGGAATACATGGATTTCTTGGCATGCAGGCTCAGGTGCAAGCCTGGGGAGAGAGTGGTCTGGATGCTCTGAAAGTGAAACATGAATGGAGTTGGGAGAGCATAGGAAGAGAGAGTGTAATCCAGTGGGAAAGTAGAGGCTTTCCAGGGAGGGTTCACAATTTAAAGAGAGACAAGGAAAGAAGTCCAGTCCCAATGTGTTTCAACAGCAAATTTTGTAAGGTTAGATTTTAGATTTATAAAGGTAGATTTTGTAAGGGTCATTTGTTTCACTCAACCATACCAGATGATTAGGAATGATGAGGGATATGAAATTTCCAGGAAATTTGAAGGTACAGGGTAACTACTTGGGTGATGGAAGAAATAAAACTCAAGCCCATTGTCTGACTGCAGAGATGAAGGAAGGTCAAAGGGGGGGATAATTTCTTTTATTAAGACAGAACCCATATTGACAGCTCTTTGGTTGGTGGTGAGAAATGCCTCCACCCAACCAGAGGAGTCCATCAAGACCTGTAAATATTTAAATCTCGGGGCTGGGAAGGTGGCTCAGTGGTAGAGCGCTTGCCTTTCATGCATGAGGCCCTGGGTTCAATTCCTCAGCACCACATAAGCAGAAAAAAAGCAAAAAGAAAAAAGCCGGAAGTGGCGCTGTGGCTCAAGTAGTAGAGTGCTAGCCTTGAGCTGAAAAGCTGAGGGACAGCACCCAGGCCCAGAGTTCAGGCCCCACGACCGGACCTCCCCCCCCCCCAAAAAAAGAATTGAGGACAATAGGAAAAGTAGGACAGGTGAGTATGTTAATTTTCTGGAGGTCCTGATCTAATCTATACTGACCATTGGGCTTTCTGACTCCTATGACTGGGGGGGGGGGGGTGGCGGTGTTATGAGCGGGTGGATGAGAAGTTTGGCATGCAGCAGTCAGGAAATAATGGGTTTGAATAATGGGTAGAGGGCCTTAGAGGATATTGAGGTACATTAATGAAGGAGGTTAGATTTTTTTAAGAGATTAAGACAAACTAGTGTTGTTGGGCCACTTGAGAGTACTCTGTGTCCCAAACTCATTCATTAGAGGGTGGTCTAGACCCAAAAAGGAGGGAGGGGGAATAGGCTTGAGGAAAGAATGGAAGTAGAGTTCAGGGGAGGAATGTGTAAGGGAGCCCCCAACTAATGAAGCAAATCCTGGCCCAAAAGATGAGCTGGCCATCATGGCACAATTAAAGAAGAATGAGTGAAAATTGATTAACCAAATATACACAGCACCTCAGGAGTTCTAAATGGATATTGTTGGGTTCCCGACACTCCCACTAAGGGTTCTTGAATAGGGGTCTTGACCAAGAGGTAAGAAGAGAATAAGGCTAGGTGCTGGTGGCTCACATTTGTAATCCTGGCTACTCAGAAGGCTGAGATCTGAGGAACCCAATTCAAAGCCAGCCCAGGCAGAAAAGTTCCCATGAGACTCGTATCTCTAACTGCTCAAAAGAAAAAAAACTGAAATAGTGCTGTGGCCAAAGTGGTAGAACTCTAGCCTTGAGCAAAAGAGCTCAGAGACAGTGCCCAGGCCCTGAGTTCAAGACCCACAACCAAAAATCAAATCAAAACAAAAACAAACAAGAAGAGAATAAGTTGCTTCAGTGTCTGCCACAAATAAAAAGGTCTGACAAGCCACTGTCCCTTTTACCCAAAGCCCCTCAGACTCCTCAGGTTCTGCCGGAGGTGCTAGGGAGCCCAGGTCTCTTCATTCCAAGAACTGATGGCAGAGGTTTTCTAGAGTTTCCATGAGGGGCAACAAGGTTCAGGGTGGCCAACGCTGGGGGTACTCCCTTTTCCAGTGACCCCATTGGCCACATGTTTCCAAGGTTTGGAAGGAGAATTAGGCTTAGGACAAGCTACGGCCCAGTGACTGGGATTGCCACATCAGAAGCAATTTCTGAGCAGAGAAAAAGTGAGTAGAATTCAGGCTTAGACACTTTGGCCACTCTAGGGGTATAAGCTGAGTTGATATTTGGCCCAAAGTTACTACTTCTTTTCCTGCATAGCCTCATCATCCCTGTTATTGAAGACATAGAAAATCATATTAATGAGTTCTTTTTGTGTGGCCTCTAACACCCATTCTAGATGGCAGAGTTTTTTTTTCTAATATTGTGGGTTGACTAATCTATAAATTGGATGTACCAGAGTGCCAGCTGGTGTGTTTATATCAAGACAAGTGTATTTAGTGATAGCTTCCATTAGTCTGACCATAAAATGGGTGGGGTTTTCATCTGGTCTCTGAGTTATTTCCCAGACATTGTCATAATTCATCTGGGTATTCCCATTCTTTGACATCCCTTCCAAGAGGCATGTGATCATGTGGGCTATGCAGACAGTGCCAGGATCACCAGGTTTGTAAGTCCATTCTGGATCAGTAGAAGACACAGAATTATTGGCCACCGGGTGCAGAGTGTGGTCTTGATTATGAAGTTGGTCAGCATGGTCATGAGAAGATTGTCAGATATGAGCAAGCTCATTAGAGGTCAAAAAAGAAATGAGATTATTATAAACATCCAACCAGGTGAGAGTATAAGCCTGGGCTAAGTGGAGAAACTCTTTGCAGAATTTTCCCATGTTTCCTGAAAATGAACCCAGGTATCTCTCAATTTTGGACACATCAGATACAGAGAAAGGATGGTACACCCAGATGGGACCCTCCAGTCCTACCACCTCCCTGAGGGTAACATAATTTGCCTAAATTGGGTATGAGAAGAGGAAGGAATGGGGTTAGGAGATTTGATAGAGGTTATTAGAGAGATTAGCTTAACAGTCACAATAGAGGATGACTGAGTGGAGTCACATGAAGCAAGGAGAGAGGGGTAAATATGAGAGATCTGGTAGGGAGGAGGCTAATCTATGGGGTCAAGGGTATCATTTTCAGTCCCAAGAGTATCCAGAGTGGGTGTACAGGGAGTTGGAGAAATTTTAGAAGGGCAGGGTCAGGAGGGTAAGACAGAGAGGAAGAGTTGTTAGGTGGAACATGCCAAGCAGAGAGAAGGATGCAATTGAAGAAGAAAGAAAGCTAAAATATAGGGAACCGCTGATCATTTGCCATTCTGTTGGAGGAAACTGTCTATACCTTGCAGTACTGGAGGGGGGGTCAAAAGTCCCATATTCAGGCCGCAGATTACTAATGTTCAATTGATTCTGAGGTCAAATTTTATGAAAAAGTGTGTAAGTTTCTTTGATTTTTAGATCCAGTTTCAAGCCCAGAATGGCTAGATATTTTGGAAGATAAACCAAAGGGTTATCGGCTCTTGGAGGTCCCTCTGGGGACCTAAAAGACAAGTCCCGGGATAGTTATGAAGAAAAGGATTGAGCCAAGAACCTGTATTAAGGTATCCCCCAATATGCATTCAAAGCTAGTTAGATCCTCCACTGAGCAGCTGGGCATCCCCCAAATCCATTCAGCCAAAGAGGGTCCCTGAGAAGCAGCCTATATTTCACTCTGAAGGGCCATTCAAGAGAGAAACTTGAATCCTTACCTCACAATACCCAGAGAAATTTGCTTTGGCCAATGTTGAGCGTAGTTGATCAAATTGTGAATCCTGTCAATAAAGACCTATGTCAAGATCTTGCCTCATTTATGATGGTTTAAGCAACTAGAGCCATGATCCAGTGAGAGTGAAAGCTCTGGTCACATACAGGCTGCAATTTAGCCACAAGCTTCCACCCTTACTAAGTTTGAGGAACCAACTGGCCCTATGAAAGCTGCTGTTTCAGAAAAGGAAAGGAAGTATGGAGAGAGAGGGGTGGAGCTGAGAGGAAGAGACAGAGTCTCGAGCAGGAAGATTTTCCTCCGAGAATTCTGTCCTGGGTTTCAGCAATAAATGTTAGGGAAAGGGACAAATTTGAAAGGCAAGAAGAATGAAAGCAAAAACACCGACCTCAACAGACCGTATCAACTTTAATGAAAGTTGAAGAAGACACCAGGGTGATCTGAGAAGAGTCAGAAGAAATAAGGCATACTAGGGGCAGGGGTCAAGGGAATTTAGGTATGATCACAGGTGGGGGGTAGATTCAAAGGTAGCTAGATGCTATGTGCTTTCCAAGTTTGTTGTTTAAGCCTGAAGTTGATTATATAGGCCTGGTTTTGGAAACCTACTGTTGAGCATATCCACTGCTCAGCCAAGTGTGGCCTGCTTGAAGGAACTAAATCACCTATCACCTGGAGGATGGGGATAGCAGTCTTTTGTGATTACAAATTTCCATCATTCCTAGCAAGCCTAACAAATCATGATCACACATAAAAGCACGGTGATTATCTGATAAAATAAAATAAAATATAAAATAAAATGTCCAGCCATCAATTCCCCTTGAAGGGGGACTTTGTTGTTTTTTCTACTCCACAGCTGTCAAGCAGCAGACTGCTACATGGATCTACCACAGCCAAATAAAACCAATTTTTCACGGGTAGAAATATAGCCTTGGCTGGGTGCCAGTAGCTCACACCTGTAATCCTAGCTACTCAGGAGCCTGAGATCTGAGGACTGCAGTTCAAAGCTAGCCAGAGCAGGAAAGTCCGTGAGACTCTTATCTCCAATAAACCACCAGAAAACTGCAAGTGGCACTATGGCTCAAGTGGTGGAATGCTAGCCTTGAGCTGAAGACCTCAGGGATAATGCCCAGGCCCAGAGTTCAAGCCCCACAATGGACAAAAAAACAAAAAAGAAAATACAATTTTGAACCAGCTTCAACGTGCAAGTTCACACTAAAAACACCTGCTCATTCCCTCAACAATACCATCTAAAACCTCCAGCTACCTCCAGATAGTGAGATGATAGCTATGCTTTAGTCATTCCAGATGCTGTCTAATCTACACTTGACAGAATCTTGAGAAATCAACAACTTACCAGGATAGATGAACTCTATCGGCCTCTTCACATCACAGATGACAAATGGCTGGAGGTCAAATGCAATAACAAAGGTCCTGTAATTAAGAAAATCTACATAACTACTCTGCAGTAGCTTATGTCAATTCAGTTTGATATATGTGGGGCTCAAAAACCTGTTGGATCACTCCAATTATATGCAGTAAGAGGGCACCTGCAGAATCAGGCCCACTATGGCCTAAATGGGGACCTATCATGAAAACATCAATACAGACTCAGATAAGTACATGTGTAATGAATCCTTGAGTACCTTAAGCTTGTCCTACAACCTCATACTGTCTCAGCGGGGACTGTGTAAAGTAGGTTTCTTGGGTCAGTAAAAGCCAAAATAAGAGTACTCCTACAAAAGGATTTCACTATACCTCTGGGACTTGTAATCCTGTGAATTTCACAATGGGTAAATTAGTCAGAGGTACCTACATGGAAGAGTGGCTGATGGATTACAATCTATATCTATGGACAGGGCAGGGACCCAGAAGTCCTATTCTATTTCAAGAGGGTTACTGTCATCCATAAAGCTGAGTCTATGAGGAGATGGGAAAGACAGAGAATCTCATCTCCTCAGCAAATAAAAATATGTCTGTGGAGTTAGCATTGACTATAATTCAATCTTTAAATGGCTCCTTCTTTGTCTATGGAGGGAATAATATGATGGATCAGTGGCCTTGGGGGAAAATGTGTGTGTGTGTGTGTGTGTGTGTGTGTGTGTGTGTGTGTGTGTGTGTGTGTGTGTGTGTGTGTGTGTGTGTGTGTGTGTGTGTGTGTGTGTGTGTGTGTGTGTGTGTGTGTGTGTGTGTGTGTGTGTGTGTTGTAACTATGTTTCCCAATAATAAAAAGAACCAGCTGAGGCATTCTAAAAGATATTTCCTCCTATGATCAAAGAAGTCAATTTAAAGAACTGGGGGAAAACTGACATGTCTGGGTCAAATTCTATAAAAATTCAGTCCAGGAGTCTAAATGGTGGGGAGTCCAAATTATACCAAACCAAACCTGCACCCTCTAATTTCACCCACCAATAGTGTGCATGGAATGATATGGTTGAGACAAACTGGGAAGCCCCTGGACATTATCAGATTTGTTTTACTGAAAGACTGGTAGAAATGTACCTACTTCCCTTCCTTCCTCTTACTCCCCCCCCCCAACAGGGAAACAATTAGAGGTTCCAGTCTACAAAATTCATGCACCCTGGCAAGAGTAGCAGGCATTGGAAATTGGTCAATGGATATGTTAAAGCATTAAAAATAGTTGCGGGCTATTCTTCATAGAACTGCCAGAACTCTCATTCTATAAAGCCCAACAGTGGTATAAGACACACAATACTATGTATCAAAACCTCTTAAATTATTTACTGGTCTCTGAGGGATTGAGCATGTGGGAAGTTTAACCTAAGAAACTGTTTCTTACAGATAAATAATATAGGCAAAGTCATAAAAGAGTTCATTGGTCAAATGAAAAGAATTGCCCAGATCCCATTCTAAACCTGGAAGTGTTGAAACACAAGGAAATTATTTTGACTGTGGTTTTCAAATATTAGAGGACTCCAAACCCTCAATAGTGTTGTAGGTTTACTACTAAGAGCCTATTCACTACTCCCTTGCCTGGTACCTCAGGTTATAAAATTTGTCTCCAAATTTTATGTAAGCTATGGTAAAAAAAAAAAAATTAACAGGCCAGTTGCCCTTATATGAGGTAATAAAAGGTATCAACCACTAAGGCAAGATAATCCCTACATTTAGGGCTGGGCATGAAATAGGGAATGATTAGATAGATGGAGCATTCAGCTGAAACTGTGGGAAAAAGCTGAGTCCTAGGGGCCAAGGCAGCACACAATTTCAGTGAAAAGTTTGCAACCTTGAAAGTAAGCCAATAAAATACTATGTAACCATACACTAGATAAGAGGGTAAAGGGGATGTAAAAGGAATGAGTCCTTTATTCTTACAGTTTTTTGGACATAAGTCAGCAAAATCTGTTTCAGCACAAGAAACTGTATCTTATAATAGAGCCTAGTGTTATATCTCCGATTTTGACAGCCCACCACAAGCATGTAATATACGATACATTATACATTATATGTGTGTGTATATTTTATGTGGAAATATACACACATATATCTGTATACACATGTCTTACTATGTAGCCCAGAGTTCAGGAGTGATAAGAACCTGCCTGAGAGAAGCAGCAGAGGCAGCCTCCATCAGAGCTCCCTGCACAATTTAGGACACAGATATCAGAGCTAGACCTTGTTGTACTCTACCAGAGAACACAGACTGGATCTGGCAAAGGCGTTCATACACAAAGATTTCAACCTGCTGGATATAAGTGAAATCCAGGGTTATACACTGGCCTGGTTGCAGATAGCCAAGCCTCTTTGACTGCTTTAATGGGAGCGTGCCTTCCTCTAGAAGCTGCAGGCTGGCTACAGGGCTGAGAGCTCTGAGATGCCAGTAAAGGAGTACAGGGAGGAGACAAGGGAGCCCAGGAAGAAGATGGCACCCCCAGACCAGTTGCTGCCTGGTCTCTGTCAGACCAATTCCCAACAGCACTGTCCTCGGGCTTCTGTGTCTGCCCGGATTCCGGCCCAGTGAACCAGTGCCCTTCTTATATTACCCCTCCGAGCCCTGGCTGTCCCCCGCGGTCCCCAAACGGGTGAGGATTTGTAGGGACCACGACTGTCCTGGCACTGAGCAGAACGCATTTGGGGCCTGCAGTCCCATAGGGGCGGCACCGGGCTTCGGAAACAAAGATGGCCGCTGATGCCACAATACCTGGTTTGCAGCCTCAGAACCGAGCAGCGCAACAGTCAGTCCACACGCGTGTCCAGGAGCTAGGGCAGACCCCTTCTTTGCCCTCCGCGAAGAGGAGGTGTCTCAGAGTCTATACCAGCAGGTTCTCATTCCGGGACCAACGGCAAGGCTGCCAGGATTTCCTCAGTCGGATCCCTGAGAAAGTACAGCCTGTGGAAGGGGTGGGGGGAGGAGAGTGGCTGAATCCTTGCCTCTGATTGGCTAGGTGTACATCACATGACACATCCACCATGTCCTGAGGCTGGGATGTGCCCTCTGACCCTGCATGTAAGCTACCTAATCCTCCCCTTCCCCCTCCCTCAGATCTCTGTCCCTGTCTGTAGGAGTCTGCTGGGGTCTGACCCAGTCTTGGGATGGGGAGGAGGATCTTTGGGCATTGTATCTGGGAGTTGTGTGCCAGAGGAGTTGTCCACAGGAGTCCTCAGAGTCTGCAGGTGTCTGCCCAATTCTGATGGCGTTCTTTCCCAGAAATCCAATGGAGATTTTGGATAGTGTTTACCAATGTCTGCTGAAGTCGGCTGAGGTCTGGGGATGTCTAACGGGAGACTTTTAGTGAAGTCTAATGAGAATCTTTGGGAAGACTCTGCCGGACTGCTGCCTGAGCCTTACAAATACTGTTAGTGAAGTCTGCCAGAGCCTGCAAGAAAAAGATACATAGTGTCTATGTGTGAAGTTTTAGCTACAACTCCATTTCACAGAAATTGAGTGATTACACAGGTATTATTTGATTCTACTTTTCAAATTAGCTACTATGACCCATACATTCCTTCATTTCACTTACATATACATATTGCATTTTGTTATATACATCTACTATGTAATATAGAATGTAAATCACATAAAATATGTTACATAATATGTATTACATAAACTATAACACATACTACATAAAATATACAATATTATATAAAACATACTATGTATATATATATATATATATATATATATATATATATATAAATGGGCATGTATACATAAAAATGTCTTACTATGTAGCCCAAAATGCTCCTACCTTGACACCATTCGGGCTCTGCCTCAGTGAGACAAGATAGATGACCGGAAATAAGTTTGAGAAACAGTAGCCAAGAATTCAGAGACAAAAACTCTATTAATATCCATCCTGATTAAAGGCACATAAGCACTGTTTTTGCTTTAATCCTTATACTCCCTTATAAACTGCAATGATTTGCCAGAAGGAAAAATTACTCAAAGGAGCATTTGTTACCCAGTGACCTGATCTGCTGGTCCAAAGGACTAGTATGTTTTAGAAATTGTGCAAGGAGATGTTAATAGAAAGTACATTTAACCTAGGAAAATGATAGAAAACCCATTTAAGAAAGAAAACATATCAGAAGAATGGACACTTGACTTGGTGGGATCATGTGACAGAATCCAAAAGGGATTTTAGACATCAATGTCCCAAGTTTAAATTGTAAACGAACTTCAAAAGCTCTGGGCCCATTAATAAAGTACTGAACAGCAAGAATGACAAATTATACCAGGTATGGGAATAAATGCAAAAACTCATCCTAAAGTGAATTTGAGCCAGTCATTGCACCTGTCATCAGACATGCCAGAACCCTTACCAGGGTATGTTGTTCTCTCTCTCTCTCTCTCTCTCTCTCTCTCTCTCTCTCTCTCTCTCTCTCTCTCTCTCTCTCTCTCTCTCTCTCTCTCTCTCTCTCTCTCTCTCTCTCTCTCTCTTCCCTTTGCTTTACCATTAAGTATTTGTTCATCACCTTATTGTAAGGTGAATCCAGTCAGTGAGATACAGAAGCCACATTTTGAGTGGTCAATTTAGGAGTCCTTATTAGAAATCTGGCTTCTGCAGGCTCCTGTCATAAAGACCTGCAGCCCTGTGAATATGCTTAACACTGTTAGAAAATTGAGCCATGAGACCAGGAGAGGAAAGAAAGAGCAGAAAAACAATACCAACAACCCAGATCAACCATAATGGAGAGATGAAGTGGGACACCATGGTGACTAGAGAAGGGCCAAGAGACAGGACACCCCACACTAGGCCTGGTGTAATGGTCTGAGCTGGTCTGATGCTAAAATATGGTCAAGTCAGGAAACCCCAGAGTCCCCAAGTTCAAGGCACAAGACTGACAGCTCCAATAATCTATCATCCAATCCTTGCCCCTGCCTCTAGGAATTCAGGTATGCCCATCACCTGGGAGGTGGTACTTCCTCTTCCTCCACCATGAAGACAATATGGTACCAGTTAAATCCAATTTCCTATCCACCACCTGGTCAAGATGGCAAAGGTTAGACCCAACATCCCCACTTCAGCCTCAGTTTGTCCTTGAAATATGGATACTGGATCTAAGTAACTGGATGCCATTTGGCATCTTGATTTAGTTAATTGTAGATGGGGACTTTCTGAAAACTCTAGAGGTTATAGAGAACAGTTTTTGGATTGCAAAATTTCATGTGTTGTAGGGCTCCAGGAAGCTCATGCTTCCTCTAGATGATTGGAGCCCTGATTGTCCTTTATTGTCCCCGTGGATAATTTTCTCTTCCTATGTATAACCCTTTTGTTAGAGTTAAGTATCCTCACCTAGTTACTCTGCCTATGTATTATACTGTCATTAGAGTTAAGTATCCCCACGTAGTTTGCTCTTCTTATGTATCACCACTTTGTTAGAAATAAGTCTGTTCACTCTGCTTATGTATAACCACTTTACTAGGAATAAGTATTCTCATTTAGCTTACTTTGTTTTATGTATGTTATATATGACACTTTTGTTAAGGTTGTTAAGGCTTGGTCTCCAACCCAAGCATGTGATCTTGTCTTTAAAAGCTATGTGTTAGCTCGATTCTGTGAAGCTGGTCTTTGAGACAGAAGTCCACCAAGCAGTCACTGGCCTTTTAATAAATACTCCAAATTCGACTTCTTGATGTAGCACCTCTGTACCTCATTAATTGAATTACCATGTAACATTCTCAAATTTCTTTTTGCAATAACATCAGGAATAAAATGCCTAGGGAGCATGCAAATCCCTTCTCTGTTTAGGTGATATCTTCCCTTAAGAATTTACTACTGGGCTAAAGACTTAAAGAGAAACTTCTCTGAAGAGGAAAGAAGGATGGCCAATAGACACATGAAGAAATGCTCAACCTCTCTAGCCATAAAAGAAATGCAAATAAAAACAACATTCAGATACCACCTCACCCGCAGTTAGAATGGCTATATTCAAGAACTCAAATAACAACAGATGCAGGAGGGGATGTGGCCACAAGGGAACCCTACTGCATTGTTGGTGGGAGTGCAAACTTGTTCAACCACTTTGGAAAGCAGTATGGAGGTTCCTCAAAAGACTCCATATAGAGTTCCCCTATAACCCAGCAATCCCACTTTTGGACATTTACCCAAATGATCACAAATAAGACCATACTAAAGCTACCGGCACGACTATGTTTATTGCAGCATTATTTACCATAGTTAAGATATGGAACCAACCCAGATGCCCCTCAGTAGGTGAATGGATCAAGAAAATGTGGTATATATACACAATGGAATTCTATGCCTCCATCAGAAAGAATGGCATTGCCCCATTTGTTAGGAAATGGAAAGACTTGGAAAAAATTATATTAAGTGAAGTAAACCAGGCCCAAAGAAACGTAGGTCCCATGGTTTCCCTTATTTGCAATATCTAGTATATGTCTGAGAAGCAGAAAAGGTCAGATAAGGTGATGTTAGGGAAATGAACCCTAAGATATGTATTCAAATGGTTTTTTTCTCTCATGCGGTTGTTTCTAACACATTTATAAGATTATTTCTTTGTTGCTTTGTATGTCCCTCCCCCACAGTATAACCCCTGCTTTCACTGTATTTGATGTCGGTATAATCTGTGGAGGGGAAGGGGAAAAACAAATCGTTTAAATAGGGATACAGGTGGACCCATTGCAACAATGAGATGTACAAGTCGTTATGTCGAAAACAAACTTTACAACTTTCGTGCAAGGGGGGGAGGGCGCGTGGCGGGGAGGATTGGGTGGTGGTGGGGGCAGGACGGGAAGGGATGGGAAGGGGAAACAAAGGAGGAGGCTACAATGCTTGATAAGAAATGTACTCATTATCTTGCCCATGTAATTGTAACTCCTCTGTACAGTATTTTCACAATAAAAAAATAAAATTTAATTTAACAAAAATGAATTTACTGCTGGGGAAAGAGAGGAGTGTAGTTGAGGAGGTAGGAGGGAAGGGATGGTAGGGGAAAAACAAAGGAGGCAACAATGCTTGATAAGAAATGTACTCATTACCTAGGTTATGTAACTGTAACCCCTCTTAGAGTATTTTCACAATTATAAAACTTATTAAGAAATTTACTATTGGGGCTGGGAGGGTGGCTCAGTGGTAGAGTGCTTGCCTCGCATGCATAAGTCCCTGGGTTCGATTCCTCAGCACCACATAAGCAGAAAACCCCAGAAGTGGCACTCAAGTGGTAGAGCACTAACCTTGAGCTGAAGAGCTGAGGGATAGCGCCCAGGCCTAGAGTTCAGGCCCCACAACTGACAAAAAAATAATCTATTATTACCTATCTGGTAACATCCCATGTGTTGGAATGCAGGCTTGTGTCACCATTCCTGATTATCACTCCCTTCTTTTGGTTTTCCAAATATGGTGATGAATTGCCTATTTTTGCCACAATGCAAAGTCCTCTCAGTGTTGGGTGTAACTCCATATTAGAATGTGTACTAAGCATGGACACAGTACCCTGGGCTCAATCATTAGCAGCAGAAAAAGAGTCACACTACATAAAAAGAAATAAAACCAACATTGTAATTTGACTCTTTAAACAACCCTGTATAAGAAACAACATGAGAAAACAGAAAGGTCAACACTGGAATGAAATTAGACCCTTCTGAAAAGAAGAACATTGGAAATCAAGGGCCCACATGAAGTAAGTGCTGCATGATGGTGTTGTAAGGTAACATCAACAAAGCCACATTTTTTTTTCTTTTTGGGTCTGGTCGTGGGGCCTGAACTCTGGGCCTGGGCGCTGTCCCTCAAGGCTAGCGCTCTACCACTTGAGCCACAGTGCCACTTCCAGCTTTTTGCTTTTTGCTTATGTGGTGCTGAGGAATCGAACCCAGGGCCTCATGCATGCAAGGTAAGCGCTCTACCACTGATCCACCTTCCCAGCCCCATGCAAAGCCACATTTTGAAGGATGGAATATTGGAGTCTTTATTACAACACTAGCAGTCTGCAGGTTGTCCACTGTAATAAAGGCCTGCAGCCCCCAAATACACATAACACAGTTAGGAAACAGTCCAGAAATGAAAGAACAGAAAAAATACTAACAAACCAATTCAGCTCCAATAGAGAGCTGAGTTAGGATGCCATGATAATCAGACACAAGCCAAGAGACAGACACAGGACAGGAACATGGAGATACATGTGGCATAGCACCAGGGTGCCTAGGCTGTTCCCTGCCTAAATAGATTCAGGCCAGGGTCCAGATCACAGGACACTCCCAGTCCCAGGCAGTGTACTGACAGGTTTTTCAACCTATCATCCAAGTGCCCGCCCCCATCTCCAGGGATCCAGGTATGCCCATCATTTGAGGAGAGGTGGGCTTCACCGTCCTACACCACGAAAACAAGATAACATCTGCATTTCTCTGCAGCAGAGCCCTCCTAGCTCACCTTGAGCTAGGCATCTGAATTTCAAAGGATAGCTTGTGTCACCTCCAGGCCTTGGAGCTGAGTAGACATCCCCCATCTCCTGCCTAGGAACTAGGATGACTGCAAGAAATTATTTGGGCTCAGCCACCTTACTTCAATGGCATCAAGGGAGAAAGTTGGCTAAAATTTTGGTCTGGATAATGGCCTCCTTACAGGGAACCATGAAACCAGCAGCTTACTCAGCACAGTGGGTAGACAGGGATGCATTGTAGAGCTCTTGGACAGGGCCACAATTCAGGAAGGGAAGAGAGTGAGGTCTGCTCCTTATATTTGCTCTCCAGGGAGACTAGATTCAGGACCTGAATGTCAGGAATAAAGGTGTTCCTAAGCCTTGCAGGGCTAAGAGTGTAGAATGAGCCAAGGTAAAACACCAGGGGAGGAGGAGGAGAAGCTCAGGATAGAATGATGGGATAAGATCAGAACTCAGATCAGAGGACCTGGGAGAAACAGAACAGAAATTCTCATTAGAGAATAGAATTATGCCAAGAGAGAAGGGTGAGGAAACGCTCCTGTGAATGGCCAAATGTGGATAAGCGCCTACTTGTAGGACTTTAGGTTAAGGAAAGGTGCTCTACACAATGGAATTCTATGCCTCCATCAGAAAGAATGACATTGCCTCATTTGTTAGGAAATGGAAAGACTTGGAAAAAATTATATTAACTGAAGTAAGCCAGGCCCAAAGAAACATACGTCCCATGGTTTCCCTTATTTGCAATATCTAGTATATGTATGAGTCAAGCGGAAAAGGTCAGATAATGTGATATTAGGAAAATGAACCCTTAGACATGTATTTCAATGTTTTTTTCTTTCATGCATTTGTTTCTAACGCATTTATAAGATTATCTCTTTGTTGCTTTGTATGTCCCTCCCCCACAGTATAACCCCTGCTTTCACTATATTTGATGTCAGTATAACTTGTGGAGGAGATGGGGAAAAACAAGTCGTTTAAGGATACAGGTGGACCTGTTGCAACAATGAGAAGTACAAGTTGTCATGTTGAAAACAAGCTTTACAACGTTGGGGGGGGGCGGGCGGGTAAGGATTGGGTGGGGGGGGAGGCTGGGAAGGGATGTGAGGGTAAACAAAGGAGGAGGCTGCAATGCTTGATAAGAAATGTACGCATTATCCTGTCCATGTAATTGTAACCCCTCTGTACAGTATGTTCACAAAAAAAATAAATAAATAAATTTTTTTTAAAAAAAGGAAAGGTGCTCTAGAAGGCAAACATTTGTAAGGCAAACCCATGAAGAAAGGGAGTAGTATAGACAGACAGCACAGATACAAAAGGGAGGCAGCAGAGTAATGACCTTTTTTGAGTAGCATGGCTCTAGAGGACGGGGCATGTGGTAGAGACAAGAATGCAGATGTCAAAATCTGGTGATATAAAGCATCTGTAGACATTAGGGTGTGACTAAAGATTGAAGGACAGAGCCTGTCCCTGGCTTGAGGTCTCTGAAGGACAAGGCCTGTGTATTTGTTCTGGCTATGGTGTACAGGTAATGCTGGGTTAGCTTAGCTGTGAATGAAAGAGTATGGTGGTTTGTACTAGTTGTGGATGAAAAAATATGGTGATTTGTACTGGCTGTGTGGTTTGTACCCAGTCATTTTATATAGTTACACCGGATAGGATCTCATTCTTTTTGGCTAGCAGAGGGTAGGGCATGATGTTTCACTCTAGTTATTGAGGATTATCTTGAGGTTGTGCCCTGACTGTGGAAAGTGGGACTTACTATGCATATTGTCTCAATAGGGGATGGCCTGGGTTTTAGCTTGGCTAGTATGCTCAGAATGTCAGGGCCTGGTGGTGTTCACCTGTATTCCAAATAGAGAGCAGGGTGTGGTAAATTTGGGCAGTTTGCAAGGGCAGAAATGCCCTGGAATGGAAGCTTTGAAGACAAGGACTCTTAGTTTTACCTGTTGGCCATTTGTCTTGGTTGTTCAGGGCATTGGCTAATGGTTTGTCTTAGTTGAAAAATGAAGTGCTTATGTCACTGGATGGAGGTGAGGTTTAGTGAAGCTTCCCTTTAAGTATAGGAACTTTTCACGTAGGGTCCTTGATTTCGATCACAGAATAAGAATTTCTGCACAAGTCACAGTGGTAAGAAAATTGGTAGAGCTTTATTGAGTAAGTAAACAAGTAGGCGAGCAGACAAACATGAAAAAGCAGACAACAGAAGGGCAGGGGCACACTCCAGCAAAGTGTGGGTGCTCTCACAGGGACACAAACACACAGATACACACACACACACACACACACACACACACACACACACACACAAATGTAGTAGGGAGGGGCAGTGAGACCACTCAGTCCGTGGTGAAAATGTACAAGATTTTATTGAGAAAAATTGCTGAAATATTATATTCCATCCTTACTGCCTCCACCATATCTCACACACACACACAGACACACAGACACACACACACACACACACACACACACACAAGGGTGTGCAGAGACCAGAGAGAGACAGAGAGAGACAGAGATACACACATAAGGAGACACCCAGAGAGACACACAGCTTGTTGGGCTGCTGGCTTTAAGTTATGTAAAGTTAGGGGGCTGGGAAGGTGGCTCAGTGGTAGAGCGCTTGCCTCACATGCCTGAGGCCCTGGGCTTGATTCCTCAGCACCATATAAGCAAAAAGGAAAAAAAGCCAGAAGTGGCACTGTGGCTCAAGTGGTAGAGCACTAGCCTTGAGCTGAAGAGCTGAGGGACAGCGCCCAGGCCCAGAGTTCAGGCCCCACGACCAGAACCAAAAAAAAAAAAAAAAAAAAAGTTATGTAAAGTTAGGTGCTTTGTCTTTACTCTAACCATACCTGGTGTTATTCTCTGAGTTTCCAGATAAGAATGCATCTTGCTATAAAACAGATCCTTATCCTTGAGACAAGGAGGTATTCTGCTATCTGCATTTTGAGGCATCCTATCAGATAGTTGTTAATCCTTGGGTGAGAAATGCAGTTATTAATCCCTGGGTGAGGCATGCATACTTTAGGAGGGAATATATCCTGTTGTTTCTCTTTGAAGCAAAGACAGCACTTCTATATTTCTAATACCATATTGCTGCGTTGCTTCACTAGACCTCAGTTTCTTTCTATTTTCCTGCTTCACTTACACCTGGATAGTACAAGACCTAGTAATATACTGTGGCTGGAAAATAGAGAGTGTGTTGATCAGACTTCATTGTGAACTCTAAAAGAACAGAGCCAAGTGGTCCTATCCTTATTTAACACCATAGCGAGGAGAATGACACTGGTTCCAGATTTAGATTTTTAAGGTTGGAGCCTGTGGATTGGCCTACTGACTGGAGGAGGGCTTTGTGCTTTAGCAGACAAAAGAGGGCAGGGATTGTTTTTTTTTTGCTCTACCTGTCAAGAGCAGGTTCTACCCTGATTGCTTGACAGTAGGGATACTTCCTTTGTCCTGGCTGAGGAAAACAGGACCTTCCAGCCTGGTGAAGCTTTTACTTCCTACAGGAGAAACTGGCATAGGTATGGGACTATTTTGAGATGGATGATGAGGTATGGATTTACTTTTGTTGAGGTGCTATGAGTGCAGCATGTAGTACCTGGTATATACAAATGACATATGGAAGCCAAAAGTGACCAAAGGACTAGGTTTCAGAGATGAGGGTATTCAAGGACTGTTCTGCTCATCTGGTCACAGAGTTCAGTGGCTGGGATGGAGGCCACACTGTGGAGGTCATAACCTGCTTGGGAGAGAGGGGTAGGGAAATCAGGGCTGATACCCAAAGGATGGCTCCAGAAAAGGCAGCCTGGCTGAAGTACCCTGCTTCAGAAAGTGTGGCCTGTTTGGGTGACATGCCTAATAAGATCATGGATGTACTGATGAGAATGAGGCCTAGTAGAATGTCCTGGTTTCTTAGCTTGGATGTTATACATACATGGAGAGCCAGGGTATCATATTTGTCAGATTTTCATGCCTGTGTAGATTACAGCTGGAAATAAAAATCTTTACTAAAGGTTAAGGGGCCTTGCAGAGGGGACAGGTGGCAGAGAACTTTGCTTGCACTGGCAAGATAACTGGGAGGGGGGAGGTCAGGACTTGCCCTGGTTTGAGTGGAGTGGTGCCACCATGGAAACCACAGCTGGGTAATGATGCTCTACTGTGAAGAATGGGGCCTGGAAGTGAACCAGTTGTGAAGATATATATTGGCCTGCCTGGAAGTTGCTGCTGTGGAAATCAGGTTGGGACCCAACTACACTGCTGTGATGACTAGGCCCTTGGGGAATAGCCTAACTGAGTAAGGTAACAGTGGTGTTCAAAATACGCACAGATGGGGCAGAAGCTGCAATCAGGGAATTTCTGGATGTCCTGGAAATGGTAATCAAGGTCTACCTTGAGAAAGTTCTGGGGACATGGCCAGGTAAGTGGGAGATGTGGCAGAAATGTATCCCTACACAGTTAGCACTATTTGGGGAACACAGAATGCATGGGTAGCTTGGCTGAGAATTTGTTGTGAGGGGTAGTGGTAGCAATCAAAGCCTTCCTGAGTGGTTAAGGTACACAAATGAAAGGGTATATCATGAATCACATGGCTAGAGACATCCAGGTTTGCTTGTTTGACACAGTCACATGAAAGGATTAGACTTATCTCTACTCATCTCTACTGCTGAGGAAAACTTGGCCTAGTTGAATGGCCTGGTTGTAGAGATCTGAGTCTGCCATTGTGGCAAGGCCATGATAGTCAGAATCAGCCAAATGGAGGCAGCGTTTGCAATCAGTGCTTTCCTGTATAGCCAGTCATAGACATCAGAATGACACCCCAATGAAATGTTCTGGAAAATACTGCCTAGTCAAATGACCTGCTTGTTAAGATGAGATCCTACCTTGATGACAAGAACACAGAGATGAGGACCTGCTATTAGGACATCACTGTAAAGATCAATGCTGTACTTGGATACACTGCTACTGAGAAAGGTTCTTGACATGTCGCCTGGTTAAAAAGGGTCTGATCTACCCAGATAGAGAATTCCTGGAAATTTGGGCATACCATGGCATGATGTTGGTAATGCTAGTTATCACAACTTTCTTGTATTGCCTAGCCATATAAATCAGAAATAGATTCTGATGCACTGCAATAGAGAACTGGGCCTGGTTAAGTGGCTAGGATGCAGAGATCTGGGCCTGACCATGTACTGTGCCCATGGAGACCAGGATTTGTCCCAGGTGTACTCATGTGGAGAACCAGGCTTTTCCTTTTTCTTTTTTTTTTGGGGGGGGGTCTGGTCATGGGGCCTGAACTCTAGGCCTGGGCGCTGTCCCTCAGCTCTTCAGCCCAAGGCTAGTACTCTACCACTTCAGCCATAACCCACTTCAGCCATAACGCCACTTCCGGCTTTTTTTTCTTTGCTTATGTGGTGCTGGGGAATCGAACCCAGGGCCTAAGGCATGCATGGCAAGCGCTCTACCACTGAGCCACCTTCCACCCCCCGAACCAGGCTTTTTCTAGTGGATTGATTGCAGAGATCTGGACCTTCCTGGAAAGTGCTACATCACAGATAAGATACTACCCATGTGGGATAATGCAACAAGCCAAACTGTCAACTAGATGTTCCTACATAGGAACATAAGGTATAGAGGCTACAGTCAACTTTCCACCCACAAGTCTGATGGAAGTCCAGACCTTCAGAAGGCCACCTCATAAGGTCATCACCCCTTTTCAGCAGAAAGCAGCTTCAGAAGACAGACCGCTGCCCCTTATCCCATCTGATAATGAACAAAAAAGGTGAAATGTTGTCTTGGGTGAGGAAGAACATTCCAGTGGCCAAGGTTCTGCCTGGCTATCTGCTTCTCAAGTTCACTCTACCCCAGCCTGGCCACATGGCCTGGTCACTAATGTTAACCCCTCCTTCCATTCATAAGTCAGTCTTCCATCTTCTTGCAGGCTCCCTTCTTATAAACACCCCTCTTTAGCTTAATGATAGCTGCTGCTCTCTGTCCTGATGAAGACAATTTGCTAGTCTTGATGGTATTAAACTTTTCTCCCCTCTTGAACATGTGTGGTATGCTTTATCTAGTTGAGACATCTAACAGCATGCCTGGTTGCTTATGCCCCTGACAAGTTCTCCCAATTGCAGACATCTGTGCGCAGTGCATAGAAGTGTACTGAGTGACACATGTCATGTTGGAGCCCAAATGAATTGCTCAACAGAACATGGTGTGGTTGGGTGGCCTACCTATGGGGATTCTGACCTATACATTTGATGTGCTTACCTTCATATGTTTCTATTAACTGGGTCAATGCCAGAGTCGACACAGAGTCCAACAAGGTTCTCAGAAACAACAAGCGGAAACATTGATGTTAAACGGAGGAGGAAGAACATGCAACAAAAGTGTAAGTGTAGGATTGTAACCCCAGGTTACAATCCATGTTTTATGTCCACACAGCTCCTGCCAATCACATATATAAAGCAACTTGGAACCCACATACAAACTGACCCTCTGCCTCATATACCTCTTCAAAGTGGTCAGAATTCCCTTTTACAGTGTGATTTTACATCAATGGCTTTCCAGTTAACATATGATATATCTTGTCAATCATTAACCGCTACATCTTGAGTTCTTGTGACCAGCAGACAGAATTTTGCTTCTAGACACTCATGCCCCTACCCTCAGGCTGTTCCTCCTCCCCTGATTCTGCATGTTCCTCCTAGCCCAGCAAGCCTTGCTTGAGCATGCCCTGCCTTTTTGCAGATGCTGGATATCTGATCAATACCCACCCACTTTTCTTCACACATTTTGTATAAAAGCATGTGAAGTCCTCTCATCTAAGTTAAAAGCTGCCTTGGCTAAGTGGTTATAGAATTCCTCTGTTAAAACTCTCAGGAAATAATCCATTTAGACAGAATATTATCTTACTCTAATTCGTTACAGAATTAATAACTTGAACCCCTCATATTCTTATTTTGTATTTATCTTGTTTTTGTGAGACTGTCTTGCTACATAGTCAAGACTGTTCTCAAATACACAAACCTTCTGCCTCAACCCATCCAGTGCTTTGATTACAAGCCTGTGTCACCTTGCCTGGATACTGCTACCTTATTAAAGTACTTCAAATATGGCAAGGAATTACCACTTTGAGTATAATGAAAAATGTGGTGGGCTTAACATGTACCAAAGAAGATAAAATAAATTTATGTAAAACAAAGAAAATCAACATTTAAATTTTATTGCTTAACCAAACCATACATAAGAAAAAAACTAAAAAACAGAAATCTTAACTCAGGGGCAAAAGCAGAAATTTTGAAGTAGAAAAATCAGGAATTAACACTGGGAGAGGAATGCATGATGTAGAGAAAAGATTTCACAGCAGAATGGTTCCAAAGGTAACCTACAGATAACTATGCAGCAGGCACCCCATTCAATACACTGAGTATTTTTATTTATATTTTGTGTTGGTCATAGGGTTTGAACTCTGGGCCTGCGCGCTGTCCCTCCACTCTTCAACTCAAGGCTAGCCCTCTACCACTTGAGCCACAGAGCCATTTCCGGTTTTCTGGTGGTTTATTGGAGATAAGAGTTTCACAGTTTTTCCTGCCCGGGATGGCTTTGAACCGCAATCCTCAGATCTCAGCCTCCTATGTAGCTAGGATTACAGGCATTTGCCACCAGTGCCCGGCTGTATTTTTTATATTTTAAGTGTTACAGGGATGATCACAGAAAGCCACAGCTCAGGTGGGAAGGGGGTTGAGTTCTACTCCCTATATATACTCTCTGGAGAGGCTGGATTTAGGGAATGAGGGTGAGGAAGCAAGGTTTACCTAAGGCCAGCAGGGCTAGGAGTGACATTGAGCCCAGGCCTACAAACCCATGGGAGGAGGAAAAGATGCTCATGGCAGAATATGCAATTAGGGTTTGGAGAGGAGTCCAGAAAACCTAGGGAAGAAGAGGGAAAAATTATAACCAAGGAAAGAAATGTACCAAGAGAGGATGGTGAGTAAGAGCTCCTACAAATGGCAAGATTTTGCTAGCCAGCCAGGTGTAGGACCTCAGGATAAGGTGAACTGCTCTAGAAGATAAGCCTTTATGAGACCAAGCCAAGGGGAAAAGGAGTACTGTTAGCAGCTGAGCCAGACACCAAAGGGAGGCAGCAGAGGGGTGACCTTTTCTGAGTGGCATGGTTCTTCAGGATGCTGCCTGGAATAGAGGCAGGACTGCAGATGGCAGGCCCTGGTGATGTACAGCAGCTGTGGCAGCAGTGTGTGGCAAAGTGGCACTGCATTGAAGAACACAGCCTGTCCAAGAGTAGAGACTCTGTAGAGGAAGTTCTCTTGATTTGGCCTGCCTATGGAGTCCAGGGTTTGTTGATTGAGATAGACTCCATATCAAAGGGCAGGATGGTTTGGGCTGGCCACATGGCCTGGTCACTGTTAACCCTGCCTCCCATTCACAAAGCAGTCTTCCATCTTCTTGCAAGCTCCCTCCCTATAAATACCCCTCCCTAGGAAAATTGTAACTTTTGCTCTCTGTCCTGATTGAGACAGTCTACCAGTCTTGCTGGTATTATACTTTTCTCCCCACTTGGACATGTGTGACATGCTTTATCTGGATGAAACATCTAACAGCCCTTCTGCATCCTAACAGAGTGACAGCTTCCAATTCTCTGTTCTGTCTGGTGGGGGTAGTGCCTGTTACAACCTAGATATGGATGATAGTCTTGGTATTTTGCCCTGACTGTAGAAAATAGGGACCAATCATATTCACTGGGTCAGTAGTAGATGGTTTGGTAGTTTTTCCTGGTGAGTGGACAGTGAATGGCAAGTCCTAGTAGATGTACATAGGTGCCAAAGATAAACTACTCTGGTCTGGCTTAATTCTATTAGGGTGTAGGGTTTGGAATTTGGCTGTGGAGGATCCATCCTGGTAGTTTGACATTGCTGCAAGACAGTAGGGTCTGGTGATTTGGCCTACATATTGGGTGGTGGTGCCTGGTGATGTACCTAGCTATGGTAGCTACACCATTCCCTAATGTCTTGACTTCCTTGGGTGGGTCTTGGTGGATTGTCCTGGCTGTGTTGTAGAACACCTATTGGGGTGGTACAGCCTCCTACAGTAGGACCTGGCACAGTCTTAAAAGATACTGCTGAGAAGTAAATTGAGATCAAGATTCACTGTGGTGGCAAACTTGGCCAGGCATGGTGCTCAAGCAGCAGAGGTGAGCACCTGTTACAGAGGAATGGCATGGGAGAACATTTTGTGGAATGCTTATTGACCTACAGAGATCCAACCCTGCCCCTGAAGTGGTGTTGCAGTATTGAGGGCCTGTTTTTTAACCCAATACCACAGTGAATACCACAATGGGTCTGGGTGACACAGCCATGGAAATTGGGATCAGTCTTCATTCCTCTGTTCGGAAGCATGTGGCCTGTTGTAGTGGCTCTATTGTGGGTATCTTGGCCAGCACAGGTGATGAGGTCATGCAAATAGTGGCTTGACATTGATGCATTTTTGCTGAAAACAGAGTTTGACCAGGTGCCCAAGCTGTCCAGAGTCTGAGCTCCTGGGGTGGTAGGAAGCTGGAACTCAAGTTCTGCCATGGTATGGCAGTACTGCTGATCAGAACCTGCCTAGGTGGTGCTGCTATTAGGATCGGTGGTGGAATAGAATGCCCTGCTGCAAAGAATAGTATATAGCAAAGTGGCCCAGTTTTGGTGGTTCAAGCCTGCTGAGACATTATGAGAGGATACAGATGTACTGCTCTGCATAACAGAGCCTGGCAAAGGGGCAAGGGGTGCAGATATTCGCCTTGCCAAGTAGCCTAATGCCTGATATAATTCTGTGATGGAAATCCACTGTTCCAGAGAACAGAACATGGTAAATAGGCCCAGCTGTGATGATGTGATTCTGCCAGGGAAACCTGGTCCTGAACATCAAGTGGGACCCAGATGCATGGCTGTGGAGAATGTGGCCTGGCAATGTGGCCAAGTTGTGAGCTGTGCTCACAGTAGAATGACAGACATTATGTTTGGACCCAAATGCACTGTTCCAAGGAACTTGGTGAGGATTCAAGGCTCAGTAGCAAAGATCTTGGACTGCATAGTGGACATGACCATGAAAATCATGACCTGCCTTGGACTCACTGTTGGAGAAAACAAGGTCTAGTGGAGTGGCTGGGTTGACAAGATCAGTTCTTGGTAGGGGAAAACCTAGGAAGATTAGGATTTGCCATGGTATAGCAAAGCTACCCATCAGGGTTTGGCCCGGTGGTAGGAACACTGCAATCAGAAGTAGAACTTGATGCTTTGATATGGACAATGTGATCTGTCAGATTAGCTCAGTTTTGGAGATCTGTGCCAGTGTGGCATGGCTCCAGGTAACTGCATGAGAATCAGGTGAGTTGCTGCTTGAGGATCAGGCCTGACAAAGCGGTAGAGTTTTCGAGATCAAGGCCTTCCAATGTGGCATGTCTCAAAACATCAAGTTGGGATCCAGATACAGTGCTGAGGAGAACATGGTCTATCAGTAGAGCCTGGTTGCGAAGAAATGGTCCAGCTTAGGTAGTACTCAGAGAAATATCAGGGTGAGATGGAGATTGACTGTTGTGTTGAATTATGTCTTCTTGGGTGGCAAGACTTGGAACATCTGGGCCTTCCCTAGGAGAGAGGTCCCAGGGATTAAGATCAGATGGGGTTGCACATTGAGGGTAGTCAGAACTTCCCAAGACAAGGCACAGGCAATAATCAGGGCATTCCTTGAAAACTTGGACATAGATATCAGAACCAGATGCTGATGCACTGCTCTCTTGAACATGGCCCAGCAATGTGGCTGGGCTCAGAATATCTGGGCTTCCCCAGATAGTTTGGTAGCACACATCATGATGGGAAACTGAGTCACTGTTGGTAACAATGAGGTCTTCATGGGTGTCCTGCTTGAGGAGATCCTGGACATCCAGGAAAAATGGGTCCTGGATATCAGTAGCTACCATGGTAGCATGACTGAAGAGATCAGAAATTATCTCGGTGGGACCTTGCCAGTAAGATTGGCCCTGTTGCCACTGGTAATCATGGCCTTCCTCCAGGGTAACACTGCCAATGTGATCAGAATTTGCACAGATGGTGCACGGGTGGCAATGAGGGTCATGCTGACATTCCCCGCTAGAAATATCAGAGCCAGAACCATATGTGCTTCTCTGCAAAACAGGATCTTGTAACGTGAGTTGGTTGCACTCTTGGAGGTTATAGCACCAGACATTATCGTAGGATGCAGTTCCATTTCTGTGCAGTTTGAGGCCTTGTCTGTTGAACTGGCTTGGGATACCATGGTTTGCCTGAGTGGAGAAGTGCTTCAGATGAGGATATGATGGGGAAGCTTGGCAACTGAGTTCAGAATTTTCCCTGATGGGGCATTGGTGGTAGCAATCAGGATAGTCCTGGAAGACTTGACCATGGAGATCAGGGCCAGACCCTGATGCATTGGTCCTTAATAGGCTGCCTGACCATGTGTCCTGGTTATAATGATTCAGACCTCCACAGCTGCTATGGCCATTGACTTCACAGTAGAACCCAGGTATACTGCTGTGGCCTTCTTCAGTGTCCTGCTTGAAATCTTGGCCTCCCTGGATTAAAGGATTCCACATACTGAGATCTAGCAGGTGTCTACACAGGAGAGATCAGAACCTCCCTGGGTAGTATATTTTGGTTGGTATTGTTTCTGTGGTGGTGGTGGCTGTGGCCACAATGCTGATCAGAGCCTTCCTGGAGGATCTGGCCATGGAAGTAACAACTGAACTCTGATTCACTGCTATGGAGAAATGGGCTTTGTTGAGTAGCCTGGCTGGACAAACTCGGGCCTACTTGGTCAGCAGTGCCATGAAGTTCAATACCTTCCACAATTTGGTGGTGGCAATCTGGACTTTCATGCAAGACCTGAAAATGAAGCTCAGAATCAGACACTAATTCATTGTTATGGAGACTAATCTCTTCCAACCCAACATTCTTGGGGAGATGGGAGCCTGCTGAGCCATAACAATTTAGGTTATCAGTGTAGAACTGAGATGTACTGCTACTAAGAATGGGGCCTTTTGAAGAGGTTGGGTTGTAGAGATCCTGCCCTACTTGTGTAATAGGGTTCTCTTCATCAGGTTCTGCCATGGCATCAAGGCAGGTATGATCAGAAACTGTCTGGGTCATGCTGTGGAGGTGGCCTTGATCAGTGCCTTCCTGTATAGTCAAGCCATAGAGATCAGAGCCAGACCTTGAAGTACTTCTCTGGAGGATCTGGACTTGGCCTGGCAAAGGTACCTCATCAGGAAGACCTCTGTGGGCCCCATCAGACTGAGGCTCAGGACCTTTTCCACTGGCCTGTTTGAAGATGGCTGAGCTTCTCTGATTGGTTATTACCAGTACAGTAACTGTACAGATAGAATCACTGTGCAGATCTAGTCCTTGAGCTGAACCCTGGCTTTGCCAAACATGACCTGGTACAGATACATGGCTAAGGGGAACACTACCTGGTATGGCTACTGCAGTGGTGGCCCTACAAAAAATAGGCCTTGATGAGATGTGTGTCTTCCTCTAGAAGCCACAGGTTGTCTGCTGCCATAGGGCTGAGATCTTTGAGGTGCCAGTGGAGGAACAGGATCCCTATGCACTTGATGGTGCCCTGGAGAGTTTTCTGCCTAGTCACCATAGGACTGATTTCAATCAAAGTTGTCTGTGAGATTCTGTCTTTGGCCTTGATTGTGGCTAGGCGACCCAGTGTACTTTGGAGATTGCCCCACTGGTTCCTGACCTTCTGATTCAGTGCCTGTATGCCTAAGGATTTCATTGGGACCCTGGCTTTCCTGACTACCAGCAGAACGTACTTCGTGCCTGCAGTACTTAGGGGGAGGCCCCTCATCTTCAGAAATGGAAATGGCTACTAACGCCATTGTATCTGGTTTGATGCTTCACAAGTCCAACAGTATCTACCTTCAAGTGTCTAGGGACTAGGGAAGCCTCCTTCTTTATAGTCTCCATTTAGCTGAGGTGTCTGGTTATCTCTACCCACAGGTTCTCAGTTCAGAACATGGCAGCATCACTGCCATGGTGTCTTCAACTGGAGATGTGTGGAGGGAAAGCCTGTGGAAGAGGTGGAGTGAAATGGCTGAATCCCTGCCTCTTATGGGCTAAGCATAAATCAACAGGTCAGAAGACTGGGATGTTTCCCCTAGCTCCCTCTAATATCTGGCTTCCCTGCCGTCCTTTTCCCTGCCAAAGTCTTACCAAGTCTTTGGGATGAGTCACATACCTAGACATTAGGAGGAGTCTTAGGAGGAGTCTGCTGTAATCTATTAAAAGAGTCTGCTGAGTTCTGATGGAGGTCTTTGGGAAAAGTCTGTGAGACTTTACCAGGCTCTTCAGTAGTCTAATGGAGACTACAAGAGAAGCCTGCTGGGGTCTACCAAAGTCTTCCTTGTTCTGATGATATCTTTGAAAGGACTCTGCCAGTTTCTCCTGAAGCTGAAATACCAAGATATATAGTGTCTAAGTGTGAACATTTGAGCTAGAACTCCAGTTCAGAGTCCTTGAGTAATTGACACAATAGTATTTTACTCCACTTTCAAAAATAAAATACTATGACCTCTATATTATTTCTTTTAAATTATATATTTCATTTTGTACTAAACATGTATTCAATTACATATGTGTGTATGTGTACTATACAATATAAATAACGTGTTAGTATAAAATATAAATAACATATGATATTCAATTTGTTCCTATTTAATATGTATCATATAACAAATAATACTTAATCCATAGTATATAATGCATATTGATAGGTGGGATGGACAGAAGCTGGACTGAAACTACATGGGGGGAATCTGAGCCCTCTAGACAAATATGGGCAAAAACTCTGTATTATGAAATCAGTCAATAAAATACTATATAACTATATACTAGATAAGCAGGAAGAATAACACAAAAGATAGAGGATTTTATCTAGATTCTCAAGTCATGAAGGAAATGAGTCTGCCAATTGTGTGCTAGCACAATACTGCTTTCTATAACAGAATCTGGTTTCCCTGTTTGAAAGTGAAGTATACTTTGGTGATCCCATTTGGGATTTGAGATGGTAATTTTTCAGCTCCTTTGCCACCTAGGATGGCTTCCTGGGCACTTGGAAGGAGAATACTATCAGGTACCTCCACAGCTCTTGATCTGAAATAAGCCTAGCTGTCAACATTCCATGCCTAACCAAAAGTCCCACCTCCCCCAGCCCTAATAGCCCTTTCAATAACCTCTGTCTCCTTGCTCAAACCCCAAGGGATGGTAGGGGAAAAGGAGGAGGTAACAATGCTTGATAGGAAATGTACTCATTACCTTGCTCATGTTCTCATGTAACTGTAACCTCTCTGTACAGTATTTTTACAATAAAAAAGTATTAAGAAAAAATGTTTAAAAGCCCAACTCCAACCCTACCTCCTTGCATAACGTCTGATCCTGTGGAAAGGCTTGTTGCCCCTTGCTGTGCCTTAATAAACAGTCCTCACCTGTCTAGATGGAGAGTCTGACCTGTTCCTTCCTTTCACCTCTATTTTCCTAACATACAGTGCCAAAGACCTGGGAGAGGAAAAGTGCCAGGAGCAACTGGGTCCCCTCTGCTGAGGGGCCACTCACCTCCTGGCCACCTTTCATTTAGTCCTTTGCTGCTACTCCTCTCCTTCTGAGGCTGTCTCCACCAGGAACACAGAGCCCCCGTGCTTACTATTCCCTCTCTTCTGCCCCCAGACTCTTGATCTCCAGGCAGAAGGCCCTTTGCCATTTGACCAACTCCATTCATCACCATTAAGTCTATAGGACAAGGTAACCAGCCATGGTCCATGGCAGAGACACTCTGACACAAATCTGGGAACTCTAGGAGTCCCTCCATTTTCTGTCTATGGGGTCCCCAGAGACTCCAGGAGTCTCCCTCATATTCGACTGATCCCCTGGCACCCTTCAATTAGGACCTTGGGGAGACCCTCTCCTAATTATTGGTGTGCATCCCTTTGCCTTCCCAAAGCCACAGGGACGCCTGAAGCAGAGAAACAGGGCACTCCATAGTCCTACTAACTTTTCCCAAATGGGTCCTCAATTGCAGCCTGCCAAAATTAATTGCTTACTTATCCATATCTGGCCTCAACACAAACTCAAGCCCAAGTTTTGTATTTTTAATTTTGACTGACTGACTGACTGAAAACAAAACAGCAAGGGGTATGAGGCCCCCTACATCCAAACCTCCTCTACCTCTGCTCCAGAGCCTCCTTCTGCTTGTCCTGCCCTGCCCACCAAGTCCTTCTCTGCCATAAGCCTCCCAGCCATCTCTTCTAGAAAGGTAACTTTCCTTGTCTTGTGGCATCTCAGTCTCTGTCTCTCTGTTTCTGTATGTGTGTCTCTGTCTCTGTGACCACTCTCTGCTCAGACAGGAGATCATTTGCCATTTGAACCACCTCCATTCCAGCTGACAGCCCTTGGACTTGTGCCCTTGAGAGAAAGATGCAGGCTGGATCCCTCTAGGACCTAGAGTTTGGGAGCTTCTAGCTTCCCTCTTGAAGGTTAGCTGTTCTGGGTCAGAGGTTCCCTAAGCCCAAGCCTTTTCTCCATTCTTGCTCTTGTAACTACATGTCTCCTATCTGTAGCCAGTCCAGATTCTCTAAGTGAAAAACATCTGTTTCCCAAGTATGTAAGCCACTTTAGATACAAAGCTGATGGTGGTTTCAATCTTAACTAGTGTACTAAAGTGTTATATTCAGTTAAAAATTAACTTCATTGTTTAATCAGTTGCTGTTTTAAAACTTTTCATCATATCAACAAATTAACTACCATTAAGGTTTATAACAGATTTTATCCTCTGCAGCACTTAGTCAGACACACAGTGGAATAAATAACTCTTACAAGAATTTATTGGTCAATTTGAACTTCTATTCTTTATGTTTGTTGGTTTGTGGGTCATGGGGCTTGAACTTGGCCTGAGTGCTGCCCCTGAGCTCTTTTGCTCAAGGCTACTACTTTACCACTTTGAGCCACAGTACCACTTCTGGGTTTTGAGTGGTTAATTGGAGATAAGTGTCTCACAGGGATTTTTCTGCCCAGGCTGGCTTCAAACCACTATCCTCAGGTCTCAGCCTCCTGAATAGTTAGAATTACAGGCATGAGTCACTTGTTAATAATAGAAGTTCGTTCCTAACTTTTTAGGAACGAACTTCTATTACAAGTTCCAGCCCTGCTTTAAAACTATTACTACTGTGATGACCACCCAAAAAGAAAATAAAATGTGAAATTAGAAACAGAATAAAATTATTGATTTTTAAGAACAGGAAAAAACTTGCAAAGCAGGATTGAACTGGAACAACTAATTCTGAGGAAAGGACAAGGCCTATTTACCCCCTGGCTGCCCCTTCTACTGTAACTGGCCCATTTGCCCCTGGATGCCCCTTCAACTGTAATCACTAGTTTTGAAAAAGCAAAACACCTGGTCCCAAAACCAGGAACTGCCCGTTGCTTTAGGTCAAGAAATTGTTATGGGGGTATTTATGATTTTAGTTGATTCAAGAATATTTGTGATTTACCCACTTGCAAAATAATTGCTAAGTTCTGCTTCTATACACGTTTATTTGCATCTGCTCTAAAAGAAGGCATACTTTGCCTTTATAAACCCTGAGCTTGAGTTTGAGGCTGCTTACTCCCGAGTTGAGTTAGCCCCAGCCAGTCAATCGAATACACTCCATCTTTTAAGATACTGGTCAGTGTCTGTGACTTTGTCTAGGGGGGTCAGTCCACTTCACTACTGATCTCCTTGTTACTTCAATTGAAAATATAAGGGCAAAGACATTTTATGTGAGGACAGTGGTTCAAAGCCAGCCTGGACAGAAAAGTCCCTGTAAGACTCTCATCTCTAAATAACCAGCAGAATGCTAGAAGTAGTGTTGTGGTTCAAAGTGGTAGAGTGCTAGCCTTGAGCCAAAGAGCTCAAGGACAGTACCCAGGCCCTGAGTTCAAGCCCCATGACTGACAAAGGAAATCCCAGCAAGAAGCAGACATCCCCAGGACAAAGCTTATCTTGGACAATTGCTCGTCAGGGGGCAGATAAGAAGGGATGGTTCAGATCCTAAGTGGAGTCACTTTGTGCTTGCCCTTTCAAAATTAACTAGAGCCAAGACCAAAAGAAAATAGTTAATAAGCATGCCTATATAATGTCCACACCTGTCTACCTTCTAACAGGAACTTACACTTTTGTCTTTGTTACCTGCTATTTCTATTTATAGTGATTCTTAGACTCAGGATAGTTTGCCTTGGCACCTTGCTGGATCTCCCATCCATACTCTATAGACCAGACATCTGTAGCCTAGAAATCTATAGTCCAGTTACAGGAAATGATAAAGGCCTCTCACCAAGCCCTTAACCACTCCAATTAAACCCTAGCTTCTGACTGGTTACTCTTAACCAGCCCACTATGCTTTCCACTACCCAGTCACCAGAAACTCTAAACACTCCCTTCCTGCCCAGTCCAGTTATATGGAAATTCTTCCTTCCCTATAATGGGTCACAACTAGGTTTGTGTTCCAAATGGAACTTTTTTGGCTTGAGGCCAGGGTATGTTCTTTAGTGTCATTCATGTTGGCTGGTCCTCTCACCCTGTTAGCTTTTTGCTGGATCTCAACTCAATTGCGAGAGCCTCTCAGTGGATGATGTGACCGCTCCAGTGGACCTCCTAGTGGGATTCCCTCTCATTGTGAAGCCCCTGGCTGGCCCTTCTATCAGGACTTTTAACAACCATCCTCTTATTCCTCCTTCTTGAACCCTGTTTTCTCAACCTTTTTCAAAAGTTTCTCTTTAAGGGTATAATAACCCTCACTCAGGATCCTACCCAGAAGCAAATTAAGGCCATCCTATTACTGCATGAAACTGGAGGCTACACTTACATCACCCTGACCCGCCCAGCACAGACCTGGACCCTGAAAACCCTAGCCTCAGTGATTCCTCGATGCCACCATGTCAGCAGGAAGAAGCCAGAAAAGACCAAGATGTCCCTCAACTTTTTATACCCTTCCAAGGTTTCAAATAATGAGAATCTCCACGTTGGTCTCACGGCAACCCTTCCCCAGGGACCCTTCCTGATTCTCAGGGAAACTTATCTGAAAGTGCCACACTGCCAGCATCAGGATGATACTCCTACCATAAAATCCCAAATGGGACATTTTGCACCATAAATCCCAAATTAGATAGTTTGGACAATAAATCCCCAACAGGACAGGATAAAAAAATTACAAAGAAGAGTCTAATCTCTTTCTTGGTCTCCACTTCAGTCCAATCTTTTTTTTTTTTTTTTTTTTTTGGTTAGTTGTGAGGCCTGAACTCTGGGCCTGGGTTCTGTCCCTCAACTCTTCAGCTCAAGGCTATTGCTCTATTGCTTGAGCCACATCCCCACTTCCATTTTTTTCTGCTTATGTGGTGTTGAGGAATTGAACTCAGGGCTTCATGCATGCAAGGCAAGCATTCTACCACTCTACCACCATCCCAGCCCCAAAGCCCAATCATTTCCAAAGACCCTATATGAAAGACTTAGCTCTCCCCTCTTGGCCCAATCTTCTTATGTATCTAAAGATGGAATATAAAGGATTGACCCCTACCCTATTATCTCAGGTAAATACAGACATCAGGCAAAACTCCAGGTATACATGGTCATGCTTGGCATGCAGGCAGGACAATCTGAAATAAGCCTAGCTGTCAACATTCCATTGTGGGCCTAACCAAAAGTCCTACCTCCCGCAGCCCTAATAGCCTTTTTGATGACCTCTGTTTCTTTGCTCAAACCCTATAAATGCCCAACTCCAACCCTACCTCCTTGCACAACCTCTGATCCTGTGGGAAGGCTTGTTGCCCCTACCTGTGCCTCAATAAATAGTCTTTGCCTGTCTAGATGGGGAGTCTGGCCTGTTCCTTCCTTTCTCCTCCATTTTCCTAACAGCTATGTACATATGATCATATAAAATGATGTTTATCAAAATGAATTCCAAGAAATGGAAATGAGGTTTTTGGTTATTTTGCTTTTTTTTCTCTTTGTTGCTGTTTTTGATTTTTGTACCTTTTGTCTTATATGTAAGTTTATCTGTATGAGCGAGGGTAAAGGGGAGCACAGAAATGGTGGAAGACAAAGGATGAACAAATACAGCAGTGAAGCTCACAAGACACTATCTTTAAAATGAATTATACAACTTGTGGGAGAGATAGGTAGAGAGGGAAAAAAAATGGGAGAAAACCAGGGAAGAGGTGACACTGTTCAAAATGAAATGTACTCATTACCTGACTTATGTAACTGTAATCCCTCTTTCCATTACCTTTACAATACAAAAATAATAAAATTAAATATCTTAGGATACAAAAAACTTTGATTTTTGAATTTACAGGTTTTATAAGAGTTATTTCAAAATACAAATTAAAGGGGAGCAAATTGGCAAAAGGGAATGTAAAGGAACGGGGGATTTGATTCTTTTTTAAAAAAAGGAAATGCTCTGGAAAAATGAATTGAGGAAACAAAAAAGTTTTCCTTTGAATTAACAAAGAATTGGGAAAATAAGGATTGTCTTAAATGGAAAAAGGAAAAGTTAATACCAACCACAGAATGTTTAAGAAAATAGCAGAGGATATCAGTATATCTTAAGTTTGATATGATTGAGCTTATAAAACATTAATAAGATCAATATGTAATTAGATACCTAAGCAGCAATTTTTTTCCAGGTAGGGGGTTTGAACTCAGGGTCAGGACTCTGTCCCTGAGCCTCTTTATGCTCAAGGCTAATGCTCTACCACTTGAACCACTCTGCTTTCGGCTTTTTTGCGTACTTCATTGGAGGTAAGAACATCAAGGACTTTTCTGCCTGGGCTGGCTTCCAATGATGATCCTCAGATATCAGCCTCTTGAGTAGCTAGGATTACAGGCTTGAGCCACCAAATCCTGGCTAAGCAGCAATTCTTGCAGATTCCCATACTACCCTCACCTACTTTGGCCCTTTTCCCCAGGAAGTAGCCACAATGGTCATTATCCTTTGCCCCCCTCTAACAATAGTAAAAATGACAGTAAAAATAATCTAAAGCAGTTAAAGCAGCATGTAGAGAAAAAATAACAAGGGACAGATATTGCATTCCAGTTATGCAGTTAGGATAAAGACCCATCGAGAAAATAGAGATAAATCACCTTTCTTGTTCCTGCCTGAGGCAGCAGGCTTATGCCATATCTCAATCTCCAAGTTCTCTCTCATAGCCAGGCTTCTGTATAAAGCTACCAAATTTGGAGATCTGTAGCCTTTAAAGCAGAAAAACAAAATGAAAGAAAATCTTTGAGAAGATGAAGAAAGCACCACCCCAGGTACAGAATGTGTGAGGGACTCCCTTTGAAAACTCATAGACTTTACTGAGAGGCTTGAGGATGCAGATATTTGTTGGTATTTGTATCTTGTCAGGATAGGTGGAGGCCTTGACCATATGGGCAAGTGACAAGGTATGAGGAGTGACAAAGTACCTGTTAAAAATCATCCCACATTTAAAATACCTGTGTCTATTGGGTAGGGCAAAGGGTTAGCAATTATGGCAGAGATGAGATACAACTAATGGCAAAAGGTCTAAAAATAACTCAGATGTATATAACATCAGAAATGGACCCTAGAACCCACCCAACTCAACAAAAAAAAACACCAAAAACAAAAAACCTATTTCAAGAGACTTACTTAAAATGGGACTTATTTAACCTATAGCATTGTGAAAAATTAGGACTGGACTGTCATCATATGAGATGTAGTGCGGGAGGTCATTTCTCTCTTTTTTTTTGTCAGTCCTGGGGCTTGAACTCAGGGCCTGGGCACTGTTCCTGAGCTTTCTTTCACTCAAGGCTAGCACTGTACCACTTGAGCCACAGCAAAACTTTCGGCTTTTTCTGTTTATGCGGTATGAGGAATGGAAGCCAGGGCTTCTGCATGCTGGGCAAGCACTCGACCACTAAGCCACATTCCCAACAGGTTATCTCTCTTAATTTGAGGTTTATGGGGGGAACTATAGCAGATAAGAGATCTCACCTTAAGACAGCAAATACAAAACCTCTGGCTGACTCAAAAAAAGCAATAAATGAGTCAGGGAGAAACTCCCAACTAGCCTGACAAATCTTGATCACACATAAATCCTAGTGATTATCTGGAAAATAAAATAAAATAAAATGTCCAGCCATTAAGACCCCTTAGAAAGGGGCCTTTGTCGTGATTTTTTCTATTCCACAGCTGTCAATTAGCAGAGACTAGATCCTGGATCCACCTTAGCCAAGTAAAACCAGCTTCTACTGAGTAGTATAGTCTTGACCCAGCTTCGCCATGCAACTTCACTCTCAGAAACACCTTCTCAGTCCCTCAACAAAACCTTCCAAAATACCTAGCTACCTACAAGCAGTGAGATCTTAGCACTGTTTAATCATCCCTGAAACTAACTTACCCATGGAGGAAACTTGAGAAATCCACCACTTACCAGGACTGATGAACTATGTTTGTCTCCTTACTTACTCTCCAGATGACAAATAGCTGGATGTCAGACTCCACAACAGCAAGGGGCCTGTAATTAAGAAAATACACATCACCATCCTAAAATAGCTAGTGTCAATTCAATTTGATGTATGTGGGGCCCAAAAATCTGTTCACCACAATTACATGAAGTAAGATGACACCTGTAGAGGTCGACCACGGGTAGCCCATGAGGGGGACTATCTTAGAAACAGCAACACACTCCAATTAGTACATGTGTGATGTATCAATGTGCACCCTAACTTATGCATGTGTCCCACAACCTCACACTGTCCCAGTTGGAACTCTGTCAAATGGGCTTCTTAACTCAAAATGTTCAGAAGGGTTTGGAGGAGGGTACAAAACTCAAGGAAAGTAGTGGAACTCACTGGACACTGATGAAAGTAAACTAAACAACTCATGGGTAGAGATGGAATGGAGAGACTAGGAGAGAGTAAGGGAACAGAGGACACCATATGAAAGAAAAAGTACTATTACCTGGCTCATATAATTGTAATCCCTCTGTACATCACCTGTATAATAATAAAGTAAATTAATAATTTCCAAAATTTAAAATAAAACAGTTCTCCTACAAAAGGCTATCACTACATGACACATATCTCTGAGGCTTGTAATCCTGTCAATTTACAATGGGTAAATTAGTCAGAGGTCCCTACATGGAAAAGTGGCTGATAGATTACAATCTATAGCTATGAACAAGGCAGGGACCCAGGAGTCTTATTCTGTTTCAACAGAGTTACTGCCACCAATAAAGCTGAATCTAAAAAAATAAATAAAAAGATAGAAAACCCCATCTCCTCCACAACCAAAAATACCTTCAGGGAGTTAGTACACTAAATGTGTCTGTCCTCCTGCTTTGTCTGTGGAGGAACTAATATGATGGCTCAGTAGGCATGAGAGCAAAAATATTAAATCCCTAGTTACCCAATGTTGCAATTAATTTTTACAATACAAGTAGCAGCAGATAACTTCTAAAACTATGTCTATTATTAAAAGGTACTGCCACACCTCATTAAAAAAGCAAATTTAAGTAACCAGTGAAAAAAACTTGTCTGGGTCAAATATTCTATAACAATTCAGCCCAGGAGACTAAATGGTGGACCAGGGGTGTTATAAACTATACCAAACTGGACCTGTACCATTTGTTTAATTTCACCAACCTCCAGGCTGCATGGAATGATATCAAAATTGAGACATACTGGGAGATCTCATTGTTGGATTTATTTTACCCAAAGTTAGTGAGAAATGTACATTCTAGGGCCTATTCACCCTTCCTTCTTCTTACTACCCTTGAGCAGGGAATCAATCAGTTAGAGGTTCCAGTCTAACAAAATTGTGCATACTGCAAGAGCAGCAGGCATTACAAATTGACCAATAGACATGTTAAACCTTTCTAAATGGTTTTAGTCTATGTTAATAAAACTGCCAGAACTCTCACTCTACAAACCCAACTGTGGTCTAAGACACACAATAATATCTAACAAAACCCCTTAGGCATTAAATCATTTACTGACCTCTGATGGATACAGTATGTGAGAAGTTTACCCTAACTGTAAGCAACCCTAACTGTTGCTTACACATAAATAATAAAGGCAAAATAATAAAAGAGGATACCAATAAAATGCAAAAAGAATTTTCCAGGTTGCAATTTAAACCTGCAAGTATTGTAACCCCAAGAAATTATTTGGATGGTTTCCAACTATTGTGGGTCGCAAAACCCTCGTTGATATTGTGGGTTTACTACTAGGAGACTATCCATGTTCTTGCCTGTTATCTCTGGTTATAAAATATGTCTCCTGTTCTCGTGGAAGCTATGGTCAAAAATAATAATAACAAATGTCAGCCACCTTATAATGATGGGAAAAAATCAATCATTAAGTATGATGATGCTCTTTAACCCTTAATGGGTCAAAGCATAAAATTGGGAATGTCAAGGAGGATGCAAAGGAGTTCAGTTGAAAGTATGTGAGGAGGGCTGGGAAGGTGGCTCAGTGGTAGAGTGCTTGCCTTGCATGCATGAGGCCCTGGGTTCGATTCAATACCACATAAGCAGAAAAAGCTGGAAGTGGTGCTGTGGCTCAAGTAACAGAGCACTAGCCTTGAGGTGAAGAGCTGAGGGACAGCACCCAGGCCAAGAGTTCAGGCCCCATGAGTGACAAAAAGAAAAAGAAAAAAAGAAAAGAAAGCATGTGGGGAGATACTGAACCCTGGGGACAAAGATACACACAGATAACTTCAGTGAAAAGTTTGCCATCCTAGTGATTAAGCCTATAAAATACTATGTAAACATATACTTGATAAGGAGGCAGACAGGATATGAAAGACATGAGCTATTCATTCTCACACTGTTTTTGGAGTACATGAGTCTGCCAAGTCTGGACTAATACATGAAACTCTTTCCTATAACAGCACCCAGGCCCAGTTCAGGCCCCAGGACTGGCAAAAAAGAAAAAAAAGAATGTAATATACTATATATTATGCATTATATGTGTGTATAAGTATATATTTTAGATGTAAATATATGTGTGTGCATATATGCATATATATTCTTAATATGTAGCCTATAGTTCAGGATTGATCAGAACCTACAGGGAGGGATTGTGGAGGCAGCCTCCATCAGAACATCACTGCACAATTCAGTACACTGAGATCAGAGCCAGACCTTAATGGCTTTGTCAGAGAACCCGGACCCAGCATGGCAAAGGTGCCCATTCATTCACAAAGATCTTGACCTGCTGGTTATGAATGAAGGCCTTGTCCACTGGCCTGATAGTTGGGACTCTCTGATTCTAAGCTTATCAGAAACAGTTCAGGTGGAACCACTACGGATATCAGTACCTTGAGTTGATATATGCTGTACTGAACAGGACTTAGCCCGGATGTCAGCCAAAAACCTACACTAACTGGTGCCGCTGGTGGCCCTGGACCGGAGCCTGCCTTCCTCTAGAAGCTGTAGGTTGGCTACTGCTTACATGGCTGAGAGCTCTGAGATGCCGGTAAAGGAGTACAGGGAGGAGACAAGGGAGCCCAGGAAGAAGATGGCACCCCCAGACCAGTTGCTGCCTGGTCTCTGTCAGACCAATTCCCAACAGCACTGTCCTCAGGCTTCTGTGTCTGCCCCGATTCCAGCCAGTGCCCTTCTTATATTTCCCCTCCGAGCCCTGGCTGTCCCCCGCGGTCCCCAAACGGGTGAGGATTTGTAGGGACCACGGCTGTCCTGGCACTGAACAGAACGCATTTGGGGCCTGCAGTCCCATAGGGGCGGCGCCAGGCTTCGGAAACAAAGATGGCGGCTGACGCCACAATACCTGGTTTGAGGCCTCAGAACTGACTCAGCGTGCAGCAGTCAGGCCGCACCCGTGTCCAGGGGCTAGGGCAGACCCCTTCTTTGCCCTCTGCCAAGTCTATACTGGCAGGTTCTCACTCCGGGATAAACTACATGGCTGCCAGGATGTCATATGACACATCTATCATGTCCGGAGGCTGGGATGTGCCCTCTGACCCCGCTTGTGGCTGCCCGCTCCTCCCCCTATCCCTCACTCAGACCTCTGTTCATGTTTGCTGAAAGCTTCGGGTCTGACCCAGTCTTGGGAGGGGTCGGGGGAGGAGGCTGGTCTTTGAGAGTAGTGTCTAAAGTTGTGTACCGGGGTCTGAATACAGTCTTGGGAGGGGTCAGTGAGGAGTGGGGGAGGGGGGGTTCTTTGGGAGTCATGTCTGGAGACGTGTCCAAAGTTGGCCAAAGAGTCCTCAGAGTCTGCAGATTTCTGAGTCTTCCAAATTGTGTTCAAATTCTTTGGAAGTGTTTGGGCAAGTCTGATGAAGTTTGTAATATGAAATATATAGTGAGAAAGTGTGAACTTTTTAGCTAGAACTCCATTTCACGATATAATTTTATTCTTCTTTTAAAATTAGCTATGATTCCTACATTCCTTCACATGAATTATATATAAATATTCCATTTTATACTATATAGTACTATATAATATAGAATATGAATAACCTAATATGGTATATAATATGCATTAAATATCATGTGTAACACATACTACATAAATATATTGTAATATACATACATGCCATTATATATCCATATATATGGATACATATATCCATTTGTATACAATATCCATATATGTATGGATATTGTATGGATATATATATATATATACAGATATTGTAAGGGTTGCCAAAAGGAAACTCCCAGACAGTTCAGGCAGAAGAGAGTTCATTGAGAGAGGGAGAAACCAAATTGCCTGCTGCACAAGATGGAGGTGGCAGAGCAAGAGAGCTTAAGGCAGGAGGAGGACGATATAGGGGAAGGTGGGGGAGGGGTGACCTCAGAGAATGGGGAAATCAGAGCCTGAGAGACCTCCCACTGCCATTAGGCATGCCAGTTGCCTGGTTTATAGGTGCTAGGCTGGGATGTCTAAGGTGCATGGCAAGAGAGCTGAGGAAAAGGACCATTTCTCCCGAGTGGACCTAACATATATAAGAATGTCTTACTATGTAGTCCAGACTGCTCCCAAACTTGAAATCATCCTGCCTCAGCCTCCCTGTGACAGGATAGGTGACAAGAGAGAGACATGAGAAATAGTAGCTAGGAATTCAAAGACAAAAACTGTATTAATATTTGTCTTGATATAAAGCATGCAAGCTCTCTTTTTGCTTTAATCCTTATACTCCCTAATAAGCTGCAATGATTTGACAGAAGGGAAAAAAAGTCAAACGAATATCTGTCTCCCTGTAACCCTGCCTGCTTTCCCAAATCCTGAATATGCTCTAGGAATTGTGCAAGGAGTTGTTAAAGAAAAACTTATCCTAGGAAAATGACTCCGCTTGGCACAAAACCTGTTTAAGGAAGAAAATTTGTCATGGGAATGGATACCTGTCTTGGTGGGAGCATGTGACAGAATCCATCACATGATTGAAGGAATGTGATGCATCAGTGTCCCAAGTTTTGAGTAAACCAACTGCAAAATCTCAAGGCCCATTAATAAAAGAGTGTAACAGGGCTGGGAAGGTGGCTCAGTGGTAGAGCACTTACCTTGCATGCATGAAGCCTTGGGTTCCATTACTCAGCACCACATAAGCAAAAAGAAAAAAACCAGAAGTGGCGCTGTGGCTCAAGTGGTAGAGCGCTAGCCTTGAGCTGAAGAGCTGAGGAACAGTGCCCAGGCCCAGAGTTCAGGGCCCACGACCAGACCGCCCCCCCCCCAAAATAGTGTAACAGCAAGAATGACAAATTGTACTAAATATGGCAATAAAGGGGAATACTCATCCTAAGGTGAATTTGAGCCAAACACAAGCCTACTTTTTCCAAAAATACTTGTAATCTTTTTTTTGCCAGTCCTGGAGCTTGAACTTAGAGCTTAGGCACTGTCCCTGAGTTTCCTTTGCTCAAGGCTAGCACTCTACCACTTGAGCCACAGTGCCACTTCCAGCTTTTCTGTTTATGTGGTATTGAGGAATCAAACCCAGGGCTTCATGCATGCTAGGAAGCACTCTACCAATAAGCTAAATTCCCAGCCTCATCACTTGTAATCTTTTTTTTTAATTGTGAAAATACCGCACAGAAGGGTTACAATTACATGGGCAAGGTAATGAGTGCATTTCTTTTGTTGTTTGTTTTTTGTTTTTGCTGGTCATGGGGCCTGAACTCTGGGCCTGGGCGCTGTCCCTCAGCTCTTCAGTTCAAGGCTAGTGCTCTACCACTGGAACCACAGCGCCCCTTCCGGTTTTTTCTGCTTATGTGGTACTGAGGAATCGAACCCAGGGCCTCATGCATACGAGGCAAGCACTCTACCACTTAGCCACCTTCCCAGCCCATAATGAGTACATTTCTTATCAAGCATTGTTGCCTCCTCCTTTGTTTCCCCCGTACCATCCTTCCCTACCTCCCCCCCTCCCTCCTCCTTCCCCGCCTCACTCCAAAGTTGTAAAGTTCATTTTCGACATAACATCTTATACATCTCATTGTTGCAATGGGTCCACCTGTATCCCCATTTAAACAATTTGTTTTTTTCCCCTTCCCCTCCACAAATTATGCCAACATAAAATACAGTGAAAACAGGGGTTATACCATGGGGGAGGGACATACAAAGCAACAAAGAAATATAAATATGTTAGAAACAATAGCAAGAAAGAAAAAACATTTGAATCCCTATCGGGGTTCATTTCACCTAACATCAACTTATCTGACCATTTCCGCTTGTCTCAGACATATCCCAATTACTGCACCTGTCATCAGATGTGAGAGAACCCTTACCTGGGTATATACTGTCTCTCTGTCTTCCCTTTGTTTTACTAATAAATATCTTTGGTCATTGTACCAATGTGTCCTCAAATTCCTTTTTGCAATAACATCTGGAAAAAGTTCCCAAGGGCCAGACAAAGGCCTCCTCCCTTTAGATATCTTTTCAATTACCTATCTGGTAATATCCCATATGATAAGATTACACCCAGTGTCACCATTCCTGATTATAACTCCCTTTTTTTTTCTTCAAATATACTAAGGAATTACCTATTTTTGTCACAATGGAGAGTCCTCTTGGTGTTGGGTGTAACTCCATATTAGCATGGACACACCACCCTGGGCTCAATCACTGGCAGCAGACAAAAATGAACCCCAAGATAAGGATTCAAATGTTTTTTCTTTCTTGCAATTGTTTCTAACATATTTATAAGATGATTTCTTTGTTGCTTTGTATGTCCCTCCCCCACGGTATAACCCTGTTTTCACTGTATTTAATGTTGGTATAATTTGTAGAGGGGAAGGGAAAAAAAACAAATTGTTTAAATAGAGATACAGGTGGACCCATTGCAACAATGAGATGTACAAGACTTTATGTCAAAAAACGAACTTTGCCAGGCACTGGTGGCTCACACCTGTAATCCCAGCTACTCAGGAGGCTGAGATCTGAGGATAGCGGTTCAAAGCCAGCCCAGGCAAAAAAGTCCGTGAGACTCTTATCTCCAATGAACCACTAGAAAACCAGAAGTGGCACTGTGGCTCAAGCAGTTGAGCTCTGGCTTTGAGCTGAAGAGTGCAGGGATAGCGCCCAAACCCAGAGTTCAAGCCCCATGACCGACAAAAACAAAAACAAAAACAAAAAAAATGAACTTTACAACTTTGGCGGGGGGGGGGGGGAGGGGGGGAGGGGAGAGGAGGGAGGGGGAATTGGGAAGGGGAAACAAAGGAGGAGGCAACAATGCTTGATAAGAAATGTACTCATTACCTTGCCCGTGTAATTGTAACCCCTCCCCCTCTGTACGGTATTTTCACACAAAAAAAATCAAAAAAGTCATACTACATTAAAAAAAATGAAACCAACATTTTAATTTTACTCATTAAACAAATGCTATGTAAGAGACAACATTGAAAACAGTAACATCAACTCTAGAGCAAAAGTAGGTCTTCTGAGGAGAAAGAGGGAATCGAGGGTTCATATGAGGTAAATGTTGTGTGATGGCATCAAGGGGGAAATTTGGCTTCAGTTTTGGTCTGGATAATGGGTTCATTGTAGGTAATCATGAAGCATCCCACTCAGCACAACAGGTAGATGGTGATGCATTGTAGAACTCTTGGAGAGGGCCGCAGCTAAGGAGGGGAAGGGGGAGTTGTCTGCTCCTTATATTTGCTCTCCAAGGAGGATAGATTCAGGACCTGGAGATCAGGGAGAAAGTATTCCTATGGCTACCAGAGTTAGGATTGGAGAATGAGCCGAGGTCAGTTGATAGGAAGAAAAATAATGAGAAGAGAAATTGTCAGTAGAAAAAAAAACTCTGCCAGAAAAGAGAATGAGGAAGGGCTCCTGTGAATGGTAGTATGGGGCTTGGAAGCCAGGCGTAGAACTTCAGGATAAGGTGAGCTGCTCTAGAAGACAAGCCTTTGTGAGTCCAACCATGGGAAAATGTAGTACTATAGGCAGCTGCCAGGGATACAGAAGAGAAGCAGCAGAGGGTTGACTTTTTCTGAGTTGTATGGCTCCTGGAGATTGGGCCTCCAGTAGAGACATCAATGCAGATGGCAGGATCTGGTCATGTAGACCAGTTGTAGAGAGTAGGATATGGGAATATGGTAAGGCATTGAAGGGCAGAGCCTGTCCTTGCCTGAAGGCTCTGAAGGGCAAAGCTTATTAATTTGACCCGACTATTGTAAGGTCTGCCCTGAGAAGATGGAGCAGACTCCTCCCTCCTCTTTGCTAAGTCTCCACCCAGTACCTGAATCACCTAGATAGGTGGCACACCTGGAGGCAGTCACCTCCCTCTCACGCCTCTCATTGGACAGAGGGAGGGTCCCAGGCTCTGAGGTCACATCTGCATCTGGTGCCACCACACCTTCCCTAACCTGGCCACACCTTCGCCCCCCCCCCCAGCTTCCCTGTAAGGCCTGGCAAAACAGCCCTCCGCCATGCCTATCCACCATGCATGGCAGGTAGCAGGCAGTTCAGAATAAACTTCTCTTCCTGCCTGAATACCTCATGGTATTCTCTTTATCTGCTACCTAATTAAATCTACCTATTTAATTTACCTAAGAGCTATAGAATATAGGGCCTGATGGTTCAGCATTAAGGATGAAAGGTCATGGTGGTTCGTCCTGTCTATGTGGGTTGTACCCAGTCCTTTTGCATAATGACAGAGCATCAGGGCCTGGTTATTTGCTCTGGTTGCAGAAGACAAAGCCTGCTGTTTCATGCACACTATAGAGGATGATCTTGAGGTTTTTCTCTGACTGTGGAAAGTAGGGCCTACCATGCATCCTATCTGGCCTGGTGGTTCTGCTTGTATAGTGCACTCTGAATGATAGGGCCTGGAGGTCTTCATCTGTATGTCAAAGATAAAGAGCAAGGTATAGTAATGTGGCATAAGGTCTCTGAAGCACAAGGCCTGTTGGTTTTACCTGGCTGATGGTTTGTCTTGCTGTTTCAGGATGGGGCCAAATGATTTTGCACAGTTGCACATTGTACTTTTGCCTGGATAATGAAAGAAAGACCTGATAATATACCGTGACTGGGTAGTTCAGGGCCTATTGATAGGCCTGGCTTGTGGGCTGTAAAGGGTATGCCCTAATTGGCCATACCCTTGTGCACTGCTGTAAGAAAAAGAACAGGATTGGTGTCCTGGACTTGGTTTTTGAAGGATGGACTCTGCTGATTTGCCTGGCTACTGGAGGAAGGCTTTGTCCTTTAGCCAGGCTAAAGAGAACAGCACCTGGTTGTTTGTACTGTGTGCCAAGGGCAGGGCTTTCCCTTACTGCTTGACTGCCTCTGGCAGGGACAGGTTAATTGGCTTGGCTGGGGAGAACAGGATCTGTCAGCTTGGTATAGCTTTGACTGGCATAGAAGACCTGACATAGTTATGGAACTTTGTTGAGGATGAGGATGTCTAGACATTCACTTCTGTGGAGGATATGGCTGCAAATATTAACACCTGGTACATAGAAACAATATCTGGGACTACCACATGACTGAATGACTAGGTTTTAGAGATGAGAGTAATCAAGGACTGCTCTGTTGGGCCTGGCCATGGAGATCAGAGTCTGGGTTGGAAGCCAGAGTACAGAGATCAAGACCAGCTTGGATGGCAGGAAACAGGGAATTCAGAGCTGATACCCGATGCACAGAACACAGCCTGGATGAATTACCCTGATTCAGAAATTGTAGCTGGCCTGGGTGGCACAGATAATGAGACAGTGGATGAAAACACAGATGCTGAAATTAAGGCCTGGCAAAGTCACCTGGTTTCTGAGAGGGAGGCCCTGGAGATCAAGATCTCCCAGAGTTTCATGCCTATATAAATGAAAGCTGGAAGTAAAGGCATTACTAGAGAGAAAAGGACCTGGGGAGAATGGACAGATTGCAGAGACCTTGGTTTGCCCATGCAAGACAACTCGAGAAGTTGGGACTTGCTATGGTATGTTAGTGGTGCCCATGTGGAGTAATGCAGCCATGGAAATCACATCTGGACCTGGATGTCTTACTATGTTGAATGGGGCCAAAGAAAGTGGCCCAGTTGTGAAGATTCATGAGCCTTCCTGGATGTTGCTGCTGAAGAAATCAGGTTGGAACTCAGCTGCACTGTTGTGGTGAACAAGACTTTGTTGACTGGTAGATTTACAGAGATCCAGGACTGAGTAATGTGGTGGTGGAGGTCAAAATCTGTAGCAGCTACATTCTGGGAATATCTAGATGTCCTGGAAATGGAGATCAGGGCCATACCTTGAGGAACTTCTAGGGAGAACATGGCCAAGCAAAGTGGTAAGTCCATCCCTGCCCACGTAGCACTGTCTTGGGGATCAAGGACTGCCTACATAGCTTGGCTGAGAATTTTTTCTAAAAGGCAGTGGTGGCAATCAGGGCATTCCTGGGTGGCTACTGGAAGGTATGCCATGGCCTTGGTGTTGCAGACATTCAGGTTTGCCTTGGTGGCACATCCACAAATAACAGTGCTGGACACGGGTGCACTGGTCTGAAGAACTGCACCTTGTTGAATGGTGTAGTTGCAGAGATCTGAGTCTGCTAGTGCAACATGGTCTTGGTAGTTAGAATCAGCTGGATTGGGGAAGTGTTAACAATTAGTACCTTCCAGTGTGGCCCAAGGCATGAAAAACAGAGCCACGCTCCCAATGAACTGCTGTAGAGAACTGGGCCTGGTAAAATGGCTAAGATTGGTAGAGTCTTCTGGAGGTCTGTCAATTTCTACTGGAGTGTTGTGACATCTGATAATAGTTTGACAGAGCTTGATGAGGTCTGATATAGTCTGATGAGATGATAGGGATATCTGGTGTGCACCACCCATCTATTTTATGCCACCAAAAGTCAGCAGTGAGGCTTGTTGCCTGAGGCTTATGACTAATCCTAGCCACTCAAGAGGCTGAGATCTGAGGATCATGGTTTGAAGCAAACTGGGCAGGAAAGTCTGTGAGACTCCTCATCTCCAATTAACCACCAGAAAAACCGGAAGTGGCATTGTGGTTCAGAGTGGTAGAGTGCTAGCCATGAGCAAAAAAAAAAAAAAAAAAAAAGCTCAAGGATAGCACCTAGGCCCTGAGTTCAAGCCCCTTGAGGGAAAAAGAAGTCAATAGTGGGAATTTCCCTAGCCTTAAAATTAATCCTGAGATTGTTCCAGTGAAGGGTTTGGGGCATACATCTGCATGAACAGGGTAAAGCACTCCAGACCAGCTTTATCAGCATCTCTCTGGTGGCTCAGCCTCAAGCATAGATCTCTTGGAAGATACACTAAGATGGAAACAGGCTTCATCTCCCACCTCTTCATTACCTCACAGGGAACGGATTTGGAACTCCTCTACTTATATTGATAAGCCCTCATGAGGTCTGGTAGTTTTTATGGCTGGCAAGAGGTGACAAGAGGTAACACCAGGGATGGGATCTGCACAGTCTAGGCTGGGAATTTTCAATGTGGGATATGCTGCCATGCTGTGGCCCCAGATGTCAAGCCAATGGGAATTCAGCATCTTCAGCGAGATGCTTCTCTCTGACTTGCTCCCTGAGGTACAGATTCAGGGTGCTGAGGATGAAAGATAATTCTCTGCTTAAACTCATCAACTATTCTATGGGCTGTGCAGGAATCTACTAAATAACAATGTACATTAACTCATTTGTATTAGTCTCTAGTTTCTGCTATTATAAATATGCTGTAACATATGGGTTTCAACATAAATATTTAGACATATTTTAATCATTATTATAAAAGTTATTACTCTGATAGGACTCAAAACAGAAAAGCAAGTGCAAAAGTACTAGCACTGAAATTGATAGACAACTGTAGATGTGTTCTGACAATTTTTGTTTATATATTCTGCGTGTGTGTGTGTGTGTGTGTGTGTGTGTGTGTGTGTGTGTGTGTGTGTGTATGTGTACGCACACATGCGCCTGTCCTGGGCTTGAACTAAGGGCCTCAGCTCTGTTCCTGAACTTGTTTTTCTCAAGGTTAGGACTCTACCACTTGAGCCACAGCTCCACTTTCAGCTTTTTTGAGTTGTTAGTTGGAGGTAAAAGTCTCACAGACTTTCCTGCCTGGCCTAGGTTAGAATTATGATCCTCAGATCTCAGCCTCCTGGGTAGTTAAGATTACAGGCATGAGCCACCCCTGCCTGGCTCTATTTTTATACTTAAAAAGGCCAAACATAGCCAGTTTATAGTTCTCATTGTTGTCTATTGTATAGAGTGGAGGAGTCATTTCCCCTTACAGATTGACTCATATCTTGCTTTTAGGTCTGGAAAAGACTGTCCACATCAATATACAACTTTCTCAAATGTTCCTTTCACTGCAAAAATGTTCCCTTTGTGAAAAGGATTGTTTTAAAACATCTCAATGTTGGCCAAAATGTCTCCAGTTTACACAGAATCATAATTCACATCTTTGGGTGGGGTCATGTATGCATTCCTTTCCTTACTGATTTTCTAGCCTGTCGTATCTGAACCTTTCTTGTAAGGCCACTTCTGTCTTTGACTCCATTAATGTCTTCATGGGTCCTCTCTCTTTAAGCTGTTGTACAAAGAGAACATTTGAAAAAAGTGAGTGTTGTTTTTTCACACTTTGTTTTCTGAGTATCTTCACTGGACAGGAATTGGCCCTATGTTTGGAAAAGTGTACCTGGTTGGTGAACGAACTGCCTTTAATATTTCTCTATTGTTTGAATGCCTTTTTAAAAAATATATTAGAGACCAGGTCTCAACTGGTAGCCGAGATTGACCTAGGACTTACACGGTAACCTACACTAGCCTCAAAATTTCAATCTGATTTTCTGTCAGCCTCCACAGGGATGGGATTATAGATGAGTAATACCCCTTCCAATATGTAATGAGAATCTGAGCTCTTGCAATTGTATCTATGTTACTGATCTTGATTGTGGAAACTCTGAGAAAAGGGGAGTGGATAAAATAACTGCTGATATAAGACAGGTGGATACTCACTCTGCAAGACCTGGACACATAATAAAATAACCATGGGTTTGATCCTTGATCACTAGGATCACTAGGATCCTTGACCCTAGGATCACTGACTCATTCAGCCACTTAATCCCAGAGAATTTTCAGTTTGGTTAATCATAGATACAGCTTTTATTCTTATTGATTTTTCCTAGTATTGTGCTGCTATTAATGTTAATGAAGGCTGCTTCTGCTTTTTTGGGTAATTTTGTTATTGTTTTGAACAGTTTTGAGATATAATTAATACATATTAAAATTCATCTATTTTATACACAACAATTTGTAACTATCACCTAAAACATGCTTTAGATTATTTTCAAATGCCTCCCTACACAAATGCAGTCAATATCCATTCCTGACCTTGGAATGTAGCACAGTGGTCAAATGATGCTTAGCATCTATTAGACCCTGGCTTGTATCCCCAGAACCCCAGAAATTTATATGTAAGAGTCAGTCATTATTAGTTAGGTGCTAGTGGCTCACAGCTCCAATCCTAGCTACTATGGAGGCTGAAATCTAAGGATCACTGTTCAAAGCCAGCCTGGGCAGAAAATCTTGTGAAACTCTCATCTCCAATTAACTACACCAAAAGCCAAAAGAAGTACTTTGGTTCAAGTGGTAAAGAGACAACCTTGAGCATAAAAGCTCAGGGAAAATGCCCTGGCTTGGCAAGTCTTAGGACCAGCAAAAACAAAAGTCATCCATTATTAATCACAAATGCTCAGTCCTTATATATTTTGCCCTTTAGGCCCTATGACAGAAGTTGCACAATATACACAATATACACTATTTTATCTTTTTTCTGACTTTTAATAAATACAATAAAAGTTTATGAGACTCATCCACACCATAGCATGTAGCTACTTTCAGTTCTTTTTTGTCTAATAGCATTTTGTATGGAGGTAAGTTGTTCAAGAAGTCACAGTATTATAGGTATTTTATGCTATTAAGAATAATACCACAGGGGCTGGGAAGGTGGCTCAGTGGTAGAGCACTTGCCTTGCATGCTCGAGGCCCTGGGTTCGATTCCTCAGCACCACATAAGAAAAAAGCTGGAAGTGGCGCTGTGGCTCAAGTGGTAGAGTGCTAGCCTTGAGCTGAAGAGCTGAGGGACAGCGCCCAGGCCCAGAGTTCAGGCCCCATGACCAGACCCCCCCAAAAATAAAAAAAGGAATAATACCACAAGGTTTCAATCAGGTATGTCTATTATTTAGCCATAAGTATTCATTAGTTCATATATTTTCATTTATCTTGAACAAATTATTGACTAGCAATATCAGTATAAGGTAAATTTATGTTCAATGAAAAGAACCTTCTAAAATATTTTTTTAATTTTTAATTTTTTATTTTTTTATTGTGAAAATACCTCACAGAAGGGTTACAATTACATGAGCAAGGTAATTAGTATATTTCTTATCAAGCATTGTTGCCTCCTCCTTTGTTTCCCTATACCATCCCTTCTCAACTCCACTCCCCCTCCCTCCCCCCAACCCTCTCCCCCATTACACCAAAGTTGTAAAGTTCATTTTTCAACATCCTGTCTTGTACATCTCATTGATGCAATGGGTCCACCTGTATCCCTATTTAAACAATTTGTTTTTTCCCTTCCCCTCTCCCAATTATACCAACATCAAATACAGAGAAAACAGGGGTTATATTGTGAGGGAGGGATATGCAAAGCAACAAAGAAATCATCTTATAAATATGTTAGAAACAATAGCGAGAAAGGAAAAAACATTTGAGTCCTTATCTTGGGGTTCATTTCACCTAACATCAACTTATCTGATGGTTTCTGATTGTCTCAGACATATACTAGTTATTGCAAATAAGGGAAACCATGGGACCTCTGTTTCTTTGGTCTGGCTTACTTCACTTAATCTAATTTTTTCCAAGTCTTTCCACTTCCTAACAAATGGGGCAATGGCATTCTTTCTGATGGAGGCATAGAATTCCATTGTGTATATATACACCACATTTTCTTGATCCATTCATCAACTGAGGGGCATCTGGGTTGGTTCCATATCTTAGCTATGGTAAATAATGCTGCAATAAACATAGTTGTGCTGGTAGCTTTAGTATGGTCTTGTTTGTGATCATTCAGGTAAATGCCCAAAAGTGGGATTGCTGGGTAATAGGGGAATTCTATATGGAGTCTTTTGAGGAACCTCCATACTGCTTTCCAAAGTGGTTGAAGAAGTTTACACTCTCACAAACAATGCAGTAGGGTTCCCTTCTGTCCACATCCTCTCCAGCATCTGTTGTTATTAGAGTTCTTGATTATAGCCATTTTAACTGGGGTGAGGTGGTATCTCAATATTGTTTTGATTTGCATTTCTTTTATGGCTAGGGAGGTTGAGCATTTCTTCATGTGTCTATTGGTCATCCTTCTTTCCTCTTCAGAGATGTTTCTCTTTAAGTCTTTAGCCCACTTATTTATTGGGAAGTTGTTTCTTTGAAGATTTGTTTTGGGGGGATTTAATTTTTTGAGTTCCAGGTATATTTTAGATATGAGATCCTTATCTGTTTTATGGCTAGTGAAGATCTTCTCCCAATCCATGGGCTTTCCATTGATCTTGCTAGCTATGTCCTTTGCCATGTAGAAGCTCTGCAACTTCATGCAATCCCATTTGTCCAATCTTTCTTTGATTTGTTGCGCTTCTCAGTCTCTATTAAGAAAATTTCTGCCTGTGCCAAGGAGACCTAGGATTTCTCCTATTCCGTCCTGTAATTTTTTCAGGGTGTATGCTTTGACTCTGAGGTCTGTGATCCATTTGTTGTTGATTCTGGTGCAGGGTGATATATAAGGATTTAGCTTTAGTTTTCTACAAGTAGTTAACTAATTTTGCCAGCACCATTTCCTGAAGAGGCTAATAAGTTTGAGAACTTGGCAGAAATGGATGATTTCTTAGCAAATATCGACATGCCGAAACTAAACCAAGATGAGTTAAACCAACTTAACAGGCCCATATCAAGCATTGAAATAGAAACGGCAATAAGAGACCTCCAATCTAAGAAAAGCCCAGGACCAGATGGATTTACAGCAGAATTCTACAAGGCCTTCAAAGCAGTGCTCACACCAATAGTCCTCCAACTCTTCAATGAAATTAAAAGAGAAAGTTCATTACTGAACTCATTCGATGAAGCCATCATGACCCTCATCCCAAAACCAGACAGGTTTGGTGGATATATATTGTTTCCATTTTTCTTTGCTATGGAAGGTTTTTATTTGACCTTCTGTTATGAAGGAGAGTTTAGCTGGGTACAGTATTCTTGGTTGATAGTTGTTTGTCTTTAGGGCATGGCATACATCATTCCAGGCTCTTCTTGCTTTAATTGTCTCTGTTGAGAACTCTGAGGTGATTCTAATTGGTTTCCCTTTATAGATTGATCTTTTCTCCTTGACAGCTTTAAGGATGTTTTCCTTGGTCTGAATTGATCCTGTGTGGATTATTATGTGACCGTGTGATGTCCTGCTCTGGTCTGGTCTATTTGGGGTTCTAAAAGCTTCTTGTATCTGAAGAGGCCTATCTTTTTGCATGTTTGGGAAGTTCTCTTCTAGGATCCTGTTAAACAAATTTCCTAGCCCATTAACTTCTGTCTCTAGGTGCTCCTTTACACCCATTATCCTCAGATTAGACTTCTGATGGTGTCTTCCAAATGTTGAGTAGATCTATCATATTTCTTGGATTTGTCTTGGATAGTTGTATGTTCTTTCTCTAAAATATCTAGGCTGTCTTCAATCCCCAAGATTCGATCTCCTGCATGGTCTAACCTACTGTCAAGACTTTCTACTTTGTTTTTTATTTCTTTTCCTTCTAATTGGTCAGCTTTGATGGCTTCAAATTCTTTGTTGGAGCTTTGTTTTAGATCTTGTATGAACTTCTTTACTTCCTTAATTTGGTGTTCAGTGTTTATTTTCAAATCACTTAGTTGATTGGTTATGGTTTCCTTGGACTCCCATTCCTTCTGTTGGGCTCCATTCAGCATTCCCTTTGTGTTCTCCCTGAATTCTTTCAGCTGTCTGTTTATGGATTCCATGAATGCCTCTATTGATCTTTGTCTATTGTCATCCCATTCTCACAATTCCTGTATTACTCTTTGATTAGCTTCCTCATGTTCACACAATTCCTGTAGTTCTTTTTGACTGTTTTCAGCTTGCTTATGCAATTCCTGTATTAATCTTTGAGTAGCTTCCTCACACTCACGAGATTCTTATATTAATCTTTGGGTTGCCTCCTCTTTCTCCCTATAACGCTGACACTGAGTCTTTTGCAGGTTTTCAATCTTTTCATTCACCATGTTTACCAGTAGTGTTTGTAGAGTTTTTTGGGAACTCTCCTGTGGATTATTCATTAACTGTTCTGTCACCAGATTATCATGAGTGGGAGTTGAAATAACAGGACTTGCCATTTTTCTTGTGTTTTTCTGGCTTGTTCTGCCCATTTGGTATGAAAGTAACACCAATTTTCTGCTAGAACACTATTTTAAGGCAAGTATCAGAGTCCTGTAGTTGCACAGTCAAAATGGCTTCAGATACAATCTAGTTCAACAGATACAATCTATTCAACATCAAACAGCTATGGATTAATGGGCTAAGAACAGCAAAGAAGGATTTGGCAAACCAGAAATTATTAGGTTTAGAAAGAAATGTGGGGGAAAATAGGATTAAAGGGATGTGGAAAGGTAAAAGGAGAGTGAATTTAACCAAGTCCTAATCTCAGAGTTGGAAATGGATTGAACAGAATGATAGGAGATTAAAAAAAGAAAAAAGAAAAAATGGAAAAATAAAAATTTAAATTTAAAAAGTGAAATACTTAAAAATTATGTAATTATAAAGAAATGATATTGAGAGAAGAAAAGGATAGGAGGGGAGGGATAGAGAGGAGACATGAGAAACTAAGAAATAAAAATTCTTAAAATTAGTTACTTGAAAATTTATATAGGTATAAAGATATAATACTGTTATTAAAGAAGTTAAGCCCAAGGGGTTGTGAATTGAGTAATAAATTTCTGGATTAAGTATGAACACAATGGGTGATAAAGTCTAATAATCAACAACGGGTATATATCTGGGGATGAGCAGAACAGCAATTTAGTCACGCAAAAAAGAAAGAGAAAAAAATGAAAAGAATAAAAAAAAATGACCAAAAGGTCAAAAGAGATCTTTTAAAAAGCAAACACACACATATACACCTAAAATTAAAATTATGAGAGAAAAAAATTAATAGAAAACAATTTTAAAAAATAAAAAATTAATAAAGGTACAAGAGTTCTTTGATTTTTTTTGGGGGGGGGGAATGGGAAGATCCTGTATCTCCCCTGTGTCCGTAACCAGTCTCTTGGTGGAGTCTCTGGTCTGCTTGCAGTGTTTGGTTTTCCTGTGGCTTGATTGGTTTCTTAAGTCAGTTTGTTTGAGCAGGCAGAAAAATGCTCTGAGTTACCCAGGATTTTGTCATCCTCCTTCCAGGCCAGTTCAGTGGGAGGGAGATCTGCTTTGAGTATCACAAAATAGGGAGATTGCTGTTTCCTCTAGTTTGGAGATGCTGTGATGAGGCTAGGTTCTGGGTAGGGTTGAGGCCTTTCAGCAAACTAACTTTTCCCTGAGGGGCTAGTTCCTGAGACACTCACAGAGCCCAGACTAGAGCCATTCTCAGGGTTTATGTTTATTGAGTTTCAATTATTTGTCTAGGCTGCTGTAGGGAGGGGCAGCCTCTTACTCAGTGAAGAAAGTCACTCCTCTGGGGGCAGAGCTTCCTTTGCCTGGGCTGGGTGACTTTTCCCTGGGTGGAGCTGAGCCTGGCAGGTCAGGTCAGGTTCCTGTGACTTGCTAAATGACTCATTTTCTTCCAAGGCCTGAGTTGGAGCTAGCTTCTCAGAAGGGCATTTGTCAGTATCAAAGATGGAGATCTCTGGTGGTGGGGGAGGGGCGGCCTTCCCTCCTCTGCTCCCTGCGAAGGAGTGAGGATGTCAGGGTTCTACTCACATCAGAATCTTGGTTCCTGGGCCATCTCTGGTCTGCGATCTGCAGGATGAAGATATCTCCTCCTTGTCAGTTCTTGCTGGTAAAATCCGCTAGCCTGCTGCGTCTGTTGCCTTTGTCCTGGACTCCCTCTGTTGTAGGTATGGTGGCTACGGCCACCACCACTGCCACTGTTGCCAAGGCAGCTGGGGCTACTGGCAAGTGCTCAGATCTGTCTTCTTGCCTGGATTTTCCCTCTCTGGCCAAACTCTGTATTCTGATGGCACACTTGGTGTGATTCTCTAGCCTAGAACTGTTCACTAGAACACTAAAACTGCTTTCTATGCGAGAGCTTGTTTAGCCTCCAGCTTCTCCTCCGCCATCTTCCTCCGAAATCTTCTAAAATATTTTATGAAGTGGTTGAATTGCTTTATTTTACAATGCTCCTATTGTTTATTGATTATAATCATTCTAGTGGATGTCAATAGGGTTAGATCTTTTCTTCATTTGCACCCAAGAATCTCCAAAGTTTTAGTATCAGGTAAAATCACCCTCTAGCTATGGTGATGAAAGCCTCTAATCCTGGCACTTGCATAGGTAAGGAAGGATGATCAGGAGTGGAGGCCTACCTGGGCTACATACTTAGGTGGCTGCCAGGAAAAATCAGAAACAGAAAAGAAAAAAAGGAAGAGGAAAAATAAAAGTACACCCAAAGGATTATTTAAATTTGCTTTTCCCTGATTTGTAATCTAGTTATGATTTATTTGGCTTTTTGCATGTGGCTTCTTTCATTTAACAGGTTTTCAATGTCTATCCATGTCATGGCATGTAGCACTACTTCAGTACTCTCTATGGTTGAATAGCATTCCCTTTATGAATATAGCAATTTTGATTGAGTTGTTCTCTTCTAATGAGTGGTAGGTACTGCTTTGTATATCTTATTTTCTAATTTTTGTTAGAACTTTTGTATTTGGTTATAGATCCAGGAGTGTAACTGCTGAAAGATGATAATTCTATATTTAGTTTTTTACACTTTTATTTGCATCAATTAGTTGTAGAAGGGGCTATTATTTTGATTTATCCATATATGTATGTAATGTACCTTGAGCACACCTACCCCTTCAAACCATATCAGCAAGCCTCACTGTTCAATCTTCACACATGTACATAATGTATTTTTATCATATTAACTCTTTTGTAAGAAGCCAGTTTTCCATTTCTTGTTAACCCCCACCCCCAGTCCTGTAACTGCATGCACCTCTGGCCACTACCTGAATCAGCAGAATGCTGTCCACCTGGTCCTGACTACAACTGTTGAATTATCCCCTCCCCAATGACCTTTAATGTCCAGCAGCTGAAGATATGGAGCTTCTGTAAATCAGCTTGCTTTGCTGTGAAACTGCCACCTGTGTGTGGTTTTTGCCTTTATAAACCCTGCCCCATTGGAGGTTGTAGCTGCTCTTAGTTCTGAGACACTGCAGCCCAGGACAAAGCAGTTACTGACTGACTAATAAAGACTCCTCTGTCACGTTTGACCGTGCCTCCATGGATTTCTTGACTCCAAGGTTATTTCATCTTTCACACTGTTGTGCCTCCATGGATTTCTTGACTCCAAGGTTACTTCATCTTTCACACTGTCTGTTCCCCTGCATTGTTCAGAACAGGGCCTGTTTTAAATTCCTGTCATTCACCTTTTAAGAGTACTGTCAATTGGGATTGGAAATGTGACTTAGTGTAGAGTGCTTGTCTGGCATGCATGAAGTTCTGGGTTTGATTCCTCAGTACCACGTACACAGAAAAACCCAGAAGTGGCCCTGTGGCTCAAGTGGTAGAGTGCTAGCCTTGAGCAAAAGAAGCTCAAGAACAGTGCTCAGGGCCAGAGTTTAAGCTCCAGGACTGGCAAAAAAAAACCCAAACCAAATCAAACCAAACCAGTGTCAGTTGTCCTGTCCAAAGGGATTGTGCCATACCACACATGCATATTTTATCCTTCAAATCAGATTAATTCCTTCTATTACTCTCATTTTCCTTATATCCCTAACCTATTATTCAATACCTTTCATATGAGTTTCATTTGGCTATCTTCATTCACAAATGCAATATATTTTTTCCTTCTCTCGTTTAATCCCTTCAAACATTTCCAAGTTCACAAACATTCCTGTATGCATCAACATATGAGAAAACATTTCATTTTTAGTGGCTGAAAAATACTCCCTTGTGTATATGCACCAGTTTTTAAAAAATCCGTTCATCAATTGTAGGGCATCTGGGCTTAGCTATTGTGAATAGTACTACAAAGAATAAGGTGCATACATGACTCCATTATATTCTGACATAGATTCAGATATATGCCCTAGAGTGTTATTGAAAGATTATTGGGAAGTTCTAATTTCAGTTTTCTGAGAAACCGCCATACTGGTTTCCATAGTGATTTATATTCCTTCTAAGAGTTACTAAGAATTGCTTTTGCCTCCAAGTCCTTGACTAAAGTGAGACAAAATCTCAATGTTGGTTTGATGTGTACTTCATTTATAGCCAGGATGTTGAGGATTTCCTCATGTGGCCTCTGTGAGCATCTTTTAAGAGCCCTAAAATGGGACCAATATCTGCGCGTTGTGCTGAAAACTGGTCAACAGCTACATGGTTACCTGAAGATTGACAAAAGTCCTGTGAGCCAGAAATCATTATAGTGAGCAATTTTGAAGGCTACTCACCTATCACACAGCACTGTTCCACTGTTGGGCCTTGACTCTTGCATAACCTCTACCATAAAAGATTCTGATTTTACACCTTAGTTGAGATTTCTATTTCAAAGGTTGTTTCTTACACATGAACTGTTTCACAAATAAAATTAAATGTTGGTTTTATTTTTATATTGAATGGTATTTTTCTTGTTAGGGATTGAGAACAGGGCTGGTCCATGTTAAATACACTAGGTCTAAATGGAGCTACACCCCAGAAAATAGAGGAGTTTTTATTTTGACACAAACAGGTAATTCCTTGAACTATTTGGAGGACTTAAAGAAGATAACAATAGCCTCGTATAATGACATAAGCAAGTAATCCCAGCAGATTTGTCACTTTGAGGCCATGATAAAGGTTATCATGAGACTTTATCAATCAAGCAATAAACAAAATGCAATATAAAAGAATACTGGTGTTATACTAGCTAACTTCTGGAAGTACAGTAAAATCAATGTGGAAGTCACTGTGTAGATTCCTCAAAGAATATAAGTAGAACTACCATTGGCTCCAGTAACATAAAATTTGGGCATTTATCCAAAAGGCTGAAAGTCAGGATACTATAAAGGCACTTGTACACCCATATGCACTGCAGCATTATTCCCAACAGTCAAGTTATGAAAACAGCCCAGATGCCACACAAGTAATAAATTAACAAATTTAATTAACAAAATTAACAAATGGAATTTATGTGTATATACAATGGACATATTCATACTCAGGAATAATATGTCATTTGCAGAAAATTAAAAGATCTGGAAATAATCATATTGATTGATGTAAGTCAGTTTTAGAAAGACAAAGGACATGTTTTGTTTTGTTTTTTTAATTCATGGGTGAAAGTTAGAACCAAAATATGAACATACACGCGAAAGCATACAGTGTCATTGGCAAATATACACAATCAAACTGACTAAAGGATCATATATGCAGGAAGGAGATTCCATGGTATAACCTCTTTGAGCAGTTAATAGACAGTTTAACAAAATGAACATCAGGAAGCTGAAACATGTCTTGAGGGATATCGATAAAGGGCAGTACAGATTAATGGAAAGGTGAATGGTGGACAAACAGGAATCTACTCAATGTGTACAGATATAGGAGAAATTAAGAAAATTGAGGAGACAAATATGGATGGGATGGATGGGAGGGTGAGGGAGAATGATAGAAAGGGTAACACTGATCAAGATGCCATATACATATAAATGTACATGTTAAATTTAAACCCCTATGTACAACTATTTGAAAATAATAAACAGAACATAGAGAAAAAAGAAAACATTGACATATGAAAAGTGTTGGCAAAAACCTCTAGACTCAATTAAAGATCATATTTATATGTTATCAGTACTGAAGAAAGAAAAGAGAAGGTAGCTAAATGCATATGCAATATATCCAACAGATTAATTGTAGATAAGTTACCAAATCTCAAAAAAGAGAAGCTCATCAAGGTACAGGAGGCTTTTTACAACACTCAATAGACCAGACTAGGGAAAATTTCTCATAACATTGAGCATAAGAAGAAAGAAAATGAAAATCTTTAAGTGAGAATAGTGAAATCACTTACATAGGAAACACCTATCGGAATATGCAATAACAGTTAATTTCTCAGCAGAAACCATAAAAGCAACAGGGGAGCAAAATGATGAATTTCAGCTTCTGTAAACAACTGCCAGTATAGAATACTCTATACTACAAAGCATTCATTCATAACTGATGGCCAGCCCTGCAACATACTGGTTACTTTGGAGATCATAAACAGATGCTTAGTGCAATTTTTGTGAGGGTAATGGTAGGGTTTTTTGTGTGCTGGTCCTGGGTCTTGAGCTGAGGACTTGGGTGCTGTCCCTGATCTTCCTTTGCTCCAGGCTAGCCCTCTACCACCTGAGCCACAGTTCTACTTCTAGCATTTTTGGTAGTTTAGTGGAGATAAAAAGTTTCAGACTTTCCTGCCTGGCCTGGCTTTCAACTGTGATCCTCGATCTCAGCCTCATTAGTAGCTAGGATTAAAGGCACAAACCACACTGCCCAGTAAAGTATGATGGGAATTTAACAGGTCTTCATATATGCTAGGCAATTGCTGTCACTGAGCTATACCACCAGCCCCTAGCCTCAGTATAATACATGTTTTTAAAATTCACCCTTTTCATGTGAAATGCAGTTAGCATGTAGAAAGCTACAAAGCCCTGAATTCAGTCTCCAGAACAGAATGAAACCAAAAGCAAGAATGGAGTGAGAGAGAGCAAGAACAAGAAAATGAAGAAGATGAGGAAGAAGCAGAGATGGGGAGAATGATTGCTACCAATCCTTCAGTTAGTATTATTACTGGAGTTTACCCTTTTGGGAAGATCTAATAAAGCCAGATAATCAGATGAATGTTCCATATTCTTGAATGACTTTAATTTTTCATGATACAGCACAGTAGATATACTTATTTCTATTGTACAAGGAGTACTTCAATTATACCACATTATCTCAAGTGAAATAGCTGGAAAAGAAAGATAAGTATGATATGTTCTCTCACACTTGAGGACCAAAAAGAAACTGCAGGTAGAATAATAATTATCAGAGACTAGGAAAGGTGATAGGAATATAGGTGGGGTAAAAAATTGAAGAAGATATGGTTGATTATTTTTGTACTTTTCATTTGTTTGGAAATACCATGCTATATCCCATTAATATGTATGAATATGTGTTATTAAAACTAAATAAAGGGGCTGGGATGGTGGCTCAGTGGTAGAGCGCTTGCCTTGCATGCCTGAGGTCCTGGGTTCGATTCCCCAGCACCACACAAGAAAAAAGAAAAAAGCCGGAAGTGGCGCTGTGGCTCAAGTGGTAGAGCGCTAGCCTTGAGCTGAAGAGCTGAGGGACAGCACCCAGGCCCAGAGTTCAGGCCCCACAACCAAACCCAAAAAATAAAAATAAATAAAACTAAATAAAAAGGATATGTACGTACATGTGTGTATATGTGTATGTATGTGCATGAGTGTATGTGTGTGTTGTGTGTTAATAGATACCTGATATCTTACGCTGCATGTTTTGAGAATAACCCATTTCAAACCACTAATTTTCTTTTTAGTTTTAATTTACACTATATTTTTTATCAGAAATATGCATTACTAACTGAACTAACTGAATGAGTTACTTAGTACCTTATTTTAGAAAAACATTCTCTTTAGCACACAAAACTACAGGAAACTAGAGAATAACAAGATTAGCAGAGGGGAAATGATTACAACTGTTGAAAGAGAAGACTAACGAATTTACATCCTTGTGCAAAAAAAGAATTTCATTTCATAGTTGTACACAGAGAAAGTAAAAATAATTAAAAAGAGGATTCATAGCTAAGCACCAGTGGCTCAAACTTTTAATCCTACCTACTCAGGAGGCTGAGATTGACTTCCAGAGTTCCAAGCCAGCCTGAGCAGGGAAGTCCATAAGTCTGCCCTCCAATTAACCACTAAAGATATGAAGGTAGAGATATGGCACAAGCAATAGAACAGTAGCCTTAAGAATTTTTTTTTTTAAAGCTCAGGGACAGTGCTCAGGCCCTGAGTTCACTACCAGGACCAACAGAAAACAACAACAGAGCCAGGTTTTGAAAGGATTCATGACATCCATCCCAGGGGACCACACAGAGGCAGGCAGGCACAGAAGAAAGATTATTACAAAGTTTATTAGAGGAGCCATATCTCCCCAGGAGAGAGAGCACATGGCGACCTCCACTATCTAGGTAGCAACAGGGTCTGGGGGTAGGAAGTGAGGTAGATGGGAGCTCAGGTGGGTCTGGGTGGAGAGAGAGGGGGGCCAGTTGTATGGTGGGAACTCCAGGGCAGGGACGAGCTCAGGTCTGGATGGAGCTGAGGACCAAAGGTGGGCATAATGCTTACAGCTATCAGTGGCTCACAACTTTAATACTAGTTATTCAGGAAGTTGAGATCTAAGGAAAATCCATGAGATTCTTTTTTTTTTTCTTTTGGTCAGTCATGGGACTTGAACTCTGGGCTTGGGCGCTGTCCCTGCACTCTTCAGCTCAAGATGAGTGCTCTACCACTTGAGCCACAGTGCCACTTCCGGTTTTCTAGTGGTTTATTGGAGATAAGAGTCTCATGGACTTTCCTGCCTGGACTGGCTTTGAATTACCATCCTCAGATCTCAGCCTTCTGAGTAACTAGGATTACAGACATGAGACACTGGCGCCTGGCTTCCATGAGATTCTTATCTCCAATTAACCACCATAAAGCCAGAAATGGTGGTGTGACTCAAGTGGTAGAGCACAAGCTCAGGGGCAATATTCAAGCCCCAGGAATAGTACGTACATACACACACACACCAATCATTTCTTACATAGATGTCTGTCTTGATAAATCCACAGCTGGAATTGTCCCCAAAGGGGTCATAAGGACTACACACATGGAAGTACACCAAACCCCATGGACATTGGGTATGGTCGGATTACAAGAAGCGCTAGAGGACAGGTCATACCATTACCAGATATGACAAGGGAAAGGGTATGGTAACAGGTGTGTCCACTGAGATGATCAGATTATGCTGGTGGGGACACTGGGGAGTAGAGAATTAGCCCTTATGCACTGTTGGTGGGAATGTAAATCAGTGCAGCCAACATGGAAATCAGTATGGTGGTATCTCAAAAAAACTAAAAATAGAACTATCATATGACTGCTGTACAGCTTACTCTTGACATGTAGCCAAAGGAATCAATGATAGCATACAGTATAGATATGTGCGTGTTCCTGTTTTGGGCAGGTCTATTTACAGTAGGTACATTAGGGAATCTACCTAGGTACACATCAACAGAAGAATGGATTTTTTAAAAAAGCAATCCACAAACACAATGGAGTTTAATTCAGACACATAGAAGAATAAAACCGTGGAAAAGAGAACAGGATATCAGCATGTGAGGTGAAGAAATAAGGCACACTGAGAAAGACAAATATTCCATTTTTTGCTCATATGTGAAATCTAGTGTAAAAACAGACATGTGGAGATGGGAGGAAAAACTGGGAGAGAGTGAGGAAAAGAGTGCCATTTCCCAAAAAGAAATGTACTTTTTACCTGACTTATGTAACTGTTACCTCTATGTAATCACCTTTGTAATAACAATTTAAATTTTTTTTTAATGCACTGAAAAAGGCACGGGGGTTTAGAGGACCAAGGGAAACCATCTTGAAGGTAGGTGTAAAACAAGATAGGATGATGGTGACTGGGTATAAATATGATACTGCATATCTTTATGAAAATGTCATGAGAGAAACCCATAATTTTGTAGTATGCAAAAACATGTACCCTGGCTTCTTGTTTAAACCTGGGGAGAAATGTCAGCTTTTTGTCTTTTGATCTCCATTTTAGTCCAAACGAAATACCAAAAAAGCAAGAGTGTCATCTCTGTATCTGACAAAATTAAGAGAAGGGCTTCCAGAGGCATAGACAATTAAGAGCCTTCAAAGAATTCAGAGCAAGCTGAAGGCCACAATACGAGACAGCAAAGGCTAGAATTCATTGCTGAGGGTGGATATACACTACAGTGCAGGATCACAGGCAGCTGGGGCAACTAGAATAAAGTTTATGGGCAAGTAGGCTTTTTCAGGCCATGTGACGCCTGAGGAGAAATAGATTTGAGCCACAAACAAGAAGTAACTCAGAAAATCCTTATTGGGTATTGTAGGAAGTAGTTTGTATAGATAAGAGAAACAGCTGGAGGAACTCAGGCAAAGACAAGACAGAACACCTCCTGTTTCCTGAATTAGGAGAAGTAAAATCTGAATCAACTGACAAATGATATTGGGGAAGTTCTCAATTTTTAGAAAACACTGGCTGGGTGTCAGTGGCTCAGCCAGTAATCCTAGCTAAGATCTGAGGATCACGGTTTGAAGCCAGACAGGGCAGGAATGCCAGTGAGACTCTTTATCTCCAGCAAAAAGCCAGAAATGGAGTTGTGGCTCAAGTTGTAGAGAGCTAGCCTTTGGCAAAAAAATCTCAAGGACAGAACCCAGGCCCTGAGTTTGAGCCCCAGGACACGGACACACACATACACACACACATACACGCACGCGCGCACACACACACACACACACACACACACACACACACACACACACACACACACACACACACACACACACACACACACACACACACACACACACACACACACACACACACACACACACACACACAGAGTTCTGATCTGCTTAGAATGTGCCTCTCTGGTATATTCTCTCACATGAACCTTCAGCGAAAAGCAAGTCTAGGAATAAAGCTTCTATTCAATGAGAACCACTTAAAAATTAGCAAAATGAGCTGGATGCTAGTGGTTCATATCTGTAATCCTAGCTACTCAGGAGGTTAAGATTTGAGGATAGAGGTTTGAAGCCAACCCAGGGAGGAAAATCCATGAGACTCTTATCTCCAATTAATAACCAAACAACAACAACAAAAGCCTAAGCAGAGCTGTGACTCACATAGTAGAGTGGTAGGTAGCCTTGAGCAAAATGAAGGTCAGGTCCTGAGCTTGAGCAAAATAAAAAGAAAGTTAGCAAAACCAAAAATGGGTTTTAAGCCAGGATTTCCATTCCTAGAAAAGTATATACTCACATATGTTCAAAATAATCAACATAGAAGGATTGTGAGTGCACTGTTTGTGAAAACAAAAGTTGGTAGCTGTCCAAATATCATCACCAATGTTTTGCTTTCCAGCTTCATGATATATTTTTATTTGTTCAGCAAACTCCTCTGCAGAGAAAAGGAACAAATCAAATATTTACTTTTGATAAGGTAGTATATCCAGTTAATTTTCTCAAGCCATGAAAGGACACACACTTCTCCTCCTCCAACTTGAATTCCCCCAAGCAATTGCCTGTCCCTTCCCTATGACCAGGAAATTTGGGTTACTAGCTTCTTGTGGGTTTTTTTTTCCAGAAATAGTTCATGCACATGCAATCAATAAATAAATAAACTGAAAACCCAACCAGATATTCAATCAACCAACCTCAAAGGTAGACAAGAATTAATATAATCTTCCTGAGAGTGGCAAAGAAAATGTTTCTCAGATCAGCTGGGACCATCTTACATGACCCTAAAATCATTGAAACTAGAATACATTTCTAATTTAGGATGAACAGTTGTAGTTATGCAACTTTTTTCCCTTTTTGTTTTTTCCTTCCTTCCTTCCTTCCTTCCTTCCTCCCTCCCTCCCTCCCTCTCCCTCTCTGTCTCTCCCTCCCTCCCTCCCTCCCTCTCTCCTTCCTTTCTTTCTTTCCTTCCTTTTTTTCTTTCCTTTCTTTCTTTCCTTCCTTTCTTTTTTTCTTTTCTTTCTTTCTTTCTTTCTTTCTTTCTTTCTTTCTTTCTTTCTTTCTTTCTTTCTTTCTTTCTTTCCTTTCTTTCCTTTCTTTCTTTCTTTCTTTGCCTGGGTGCTGTTCCTGAGCTTCTTTTGCTCAAGGTTAGTGCTTTCCCATCTAGTGCTGTCCCATTTGAGCCAAAATGCCACTTCCAGGTTTTTGAGTAGTTTATGAGAGATAAGAATCTCATGGACTTTCCTCCCCAAGCTGCCTTCAAACCACAAGCTGCCTTCATATCTCAGCCTCCTGAGTAGTTAGGATTACTGTCGTGAGCCACTGAAGCCTGGCTTCTTTCCCTATCTTAAAAAATGATTTTTTATTTCACATACTCACATCCATGCATGCATGCAAGCACACGTGCACACACACACACATTTTTGTAAGGTATAAAACGTGAATTTGCAGAAAGTATGAGTCAGTCTCTCCAAAGGACACAGTTCTGCTGGAGGCACATAATTTCCAAGGCAAGAGACAAGCTCAAGACCCATGGTCTGAATGGTCTCATCTAAGAACCACAAAACAGATGTGGGCTGCCAATCAAGATGTCCTGCTTATGAATTACTGTATTTGTGATTCTCATGCCAACATGGTTATACAAGGGCAGCATCACTCATGGAAGTCCACAATGGAATCTGTGTAGAACCTGGAGTTGGGCAGGGTTTACATTTATAAAATATCTGGGAGTATTAGAACTGTGACCATGCATGTACCCCCCCAAACTGTCTTTCATTCCCCAAATTATCCTCAAACAAAATGAGCCTCTTCCTCTTTTTAATGCACTCTGGTGGACAGACATGGCTTAGTCAGTACTTTTCATGCAGGACTGGCTGACTGGTTGCTCTTGGTGTTGTTGCAGGAAGGATGCCCAAAGCACCTGGAAGCACCTATTTGACTTTCATACAGCTATTGAAGGACACAGTTCAGTGGGGTGGGGGCTGGAATCCCACTGATGGAAGAACTAGTCATAACTTAGTGATGGTACAATTCTGCACAGGTGCCTGTGGCTCACATTCTGCTAATGTAGCTACAGAGGGTTCACTTGGCAGCTTTGTGGATGTTGTACAAGGTGTCATCAGATCCAGGCTCCTGCTTCACTGCAAAGTAAAAATAACACAATCACTTTGATTATCCAGGAGGTGGTAGCTTACACTTATGATCCTAGCTAGTCAAGTGGCTGTGATCTGAGAACTGCAGTGAGAAGCCAGTTGGAGCAGGAAAGTCTCTTGAGACTACAATTAAACACCAAAAAGCCACAGGCAAAGCTGTGGTTCAAGTAGCACAGCACTTGCCTTGAGCACAAAAGCTTATGGACAGCACTCAGGACATGAGGTCAAGCCCCAAGACCAGCACAAAACATAAATCACTTTGCTTGAGACAGGCAATCTAGAAATACATACAATAGGTTGCAGGTTTTCTAGGTAAGGACTACTGAGAAATATGTGACACCAAAGTACTGCAAGATCCCAAAATACTGCCTATACCAATTGTATTATATCTCCCTTCTACATCCAAATTGTACCATATTGAAATGTCTATCAAATGAAGAGAACAGTGAAGGAACTGTGGCCAGTGCTGCTTCATGCAGAAACACAATTACAGCTTCATGTTCACAGAAGCCTCAACTCTGGAATTCACAGCACAAAAACCTGCACCTCCAGCCACTTCCTCTTAATAATGGTGCACCCCTGATATGGACCTGATCTCTGGGACCCTTTCCAAATCCTATCCATGCTTCATTCAGCATTGGCAAAGCACACCACCCAAGACTTGGTACAGAGAGGGACCTCACTGCTTCCATCTGCTGTGCTCTGTGAAGCAAACAGACCAGGCCTGCTCTCCACACCCATGAGGTAACCCTGTTTCTCCTGGGCCAGGTGACCCTACTTGTGTGATTCTCAGTGGTCCATCAGATGGCCTGCTTCTAAGCACAGGTGACCTGGTACTCAGCACCCACCTGTGCAGCCTCTCACCTGAAAAACACCTCCTATCTCCAGTGGTTACTACACATCCATTGCTGGCCCACGCTGCCCTGGGGACAGCAGGGTTACTTAGGAACCAAGCCATATGCACAGTGCACAGAGACAGGCAACACAGGGCAGATAGGTGACAATGGCAACTCTGCTGCTGGGATATTTGGGATGGTCATTTTTCTACTAACAGGACCAGATACCAACACCAAGGCCTTTACTCCTCCTCTTCCTGAGTCTACTACCACAGCCAACACCCATTCCAGCTTAGTCTGTGACCCATAGGTACCTTCTAAGTTTTGTGGCACAACTTTGACTACAAACCAGATCCAATCATCTGCTATTAACCAGTGCCATCAACCAGAGCAATGGGTCATTGTATGGAGTCCCATTGACAACAAGCCCAGGGGGAGCATGCTCCTGACATTAGAACCATGATGCTCAGGATTAGTGCAGTCAAATTAAAATTTTAAGCTTAAAAAGTGTTGACTTGTAAGCATAATGTGATATCTAGAGATTGGCAAGGGTATGGAAAGGCAGGGTGGGAAGATGATGAAGGGTGTGTGTGTGTGTGTGTGTGTGTGTGTGTGTGTGTGTGTGTGTGTGTGTGTGTGTGTGTGTGTGTGTGTGTGTGTGTGTGTGTGTGTGTGTGTGTGTGTGTGTGTGTGTGTGTGTGTGTGTGTGTGTGTGTGTGTGTGTGTGTGTGTGTGTGTGTGTGTGTGTGTAAATACTACACTCAACCCATTACTATGTGCAATTAATACATATTAAGTTTAAAGAAAACAAAAAAGGGGTGCTGGTGGATCAAACTACTTACTCAAAGGCTGAAATCTGATTATCACTGTCCAAAGCCAGATTGGGCAGGAAATTCCCCTGAGACTCTTATCTCCAAGTAACATGCAAAATAGCTGGATAAGAGCTCCAGGAAAACACCCAGGCCCTGAGTTCAAGCCCCAGGACCAGCACGGGAACAAACAAAAAATTAGAAGAAAACAAACAAGAATAAAACATCAATGGTTCTCATACATATCAAATTGATAGTGTAATATGCCTCAAGAAAATACATCAATAAAAAAATAAAGCCTGTAATACACACATAACACAAAGCAACCTGAAGGGAGTACAGAAATGCAGCATGGTAGATATTAAGGATGTCCTGCCAAGAATGAATGCTCTAACAATGGCTGTCTTTTGTCTTATTTATGGTAAAGCTCTCTTCCCATCCTTTAAGCATCCCACTTAGTGACCAATAAACCAAATGATCATGGGCACCTTTCCATCCATCACCTCCCTGGTCATCTCACTACATAGATAGAAAGCAGTCTGCACTAAGGCCCAATAGTGGGGTTTACCACCAACTTGGTAATTCTTCTCTAACTCACTTTCCCCATTAATAACCCATTTCCCCATTACCACACGACATCAATCCTTGGAAGTGAACTCAGTGATCACAAAGCTGCTGTTCCAGAGAACAATGTAAGTATGGGTATTTCTGCAAAGACAATTCTTATAAAAGTGACTCTGACACAGAAGGAGAAGCCTAAGCAATCTGTGCATGGGTTCCTCCTTTCCAAATGGACAACCACTGTCTTAAGCTACCTGTTCCCACATAGCCAGTCCAGAAGCGGCAGATGTCAGGCAAATGGCTACCTACCACAGCTTCCTCTACATCAGAAGCAATATAGCACATGGTCCCCACCAAAATACAGCCATGTCCAGATCAGTAGGAACACAAATACTCACATGTATGATGTAATCCATGTCTACCTTTTAATGAACATAAGTCTTACTGAGGATCCCACATGTGAGTACCCCACAGTCCAGAGTTCACTTTATTACTTGACAAAATAAAACAACATAGTACAATACAAAAAATTTACAGGACACCTACATAGGTTGTGTCATGACACACAAATAAACCAATGCTATTTAAAACTGGCAGTTACTAGGAAAATGAAACTCAGTGCAAACCTATAAAAAGAAGGAACAAAATTGCCCACCAAACTAAAGCAGTATCTAACCTTAGACATAGCCAGCCTGACATGGCAAACTGAACTGCATGCTGGGCACATTGTTACCTATCAGATTCTAGTGTAAGTTGGGTAGTGCTTCTCCCTTTGTCAGTCTCCTATAACCTTGAGTTGTCAGGGTAACTCGTCTATAATCAATCAATGACAACCAAAAACTTTATCCAGAGGCCAATCTTACCCAATATGTGGCTCGTTGTGAACTGAATCAGTAACCGATTGATTTGGCTAAGACTCAGAATGCAACTTTGTTTGGTGAAGAATGAAGTTATATCATCTGCAGAAGAATCAATGGAACTGGAGATCATGTTGGGAGAAAAGGCAAGGTCAATATAAGCTGATGCTAAGTGAAATGAACCCCAAAATAGGGACACAAGAGATTTTATCTTTTTTGCTGTTCTTTTTAATGTACTTATAGTGTAATATGTGATTTTGTTCTTTGTATGTTCTTCCCTCATGGTATAACCCATTGTCACTGTATTTGATTCCGGTGTCCTGCATCTTGTATATACATTTTTCTAATTTGGGGAGGGGAAGGGAAATAACAAAATGCTGAAATAAGGATACAGGACAATCCATTGTAAAAATGAGATGTACAAGACACAATGCTGAAAACAAACTTTTCAACTTTCAGGGGAGGGAGGAGTTGGGGAGGTGCGGAAGAAAGGGATGCTAGGGGAAACAAACGAGGGGGTAGCAATGCTCAATAGGAAATGGATTCATTACCTTGCTCATGTAACTGAAACCCCTCTGTACAGTATCTTCACAATAAAATACATATTAAAGGGGCTGGAAAGGTGGCTCAGTGGTAGAGCGCTTGCCTTGCATGCATGAGGCCCTGGGTTCGATTCCTCAGCACCACATAAGCAAAAAGAAAAAAGCCAGAAGTGGCGCTATGGCTCAAGTGGTAGAGCGCTAGCCTTGAGCTGAAGAGCTGAAGGACGGCGCCCAATCCCAGACTTCAGGCCCCATGATAGGACCCCCAAAAAAATACATATTAAAAAAGAAACAACACACACACACACACACACACACACACACACACACACACACACACACACACACAAAAGTCAAGATCAGTATGACAAATCTGTTTTTTCTTTCCACTGCAGAATTTAGATCAACAATAATAATTGTAAAATTGATAAAAGCATGATTGCATAAAAGCATCTATTTTGTGGAGAAAAAAACAGAGGAGGCAATGGGGGAAAACACAGGTAGGTGAGCTATGAGCATGACTGAATTACTATGTGTATGTATGCATGTGGGTATAGGATAATGAAACACAACACAAAGAAAATGGAGGGAGAACTAAAGAAGGTCTTAGGAAGACTAGTACAGGGGGTGAATTTGATCAAAGTACACATTGGAACTCCTCTGTACAACATACACTAATAAACATTTAGAAAAACCAGAAATTCTGTAGGAAAAGTGAGTATGGGCAATCAACAGAGTGAAGAGACAATCCAAAGAATGGGAGAGTATCTTCATCAGCTATTTATCTGATAAAAGATAAATATCCATACTATATTAAAGATTAAGAAAAAAAAAACAAATACCAAGCAAACCACTTAAAAATGGAAAATGATCCAAACACATACTTCTCAAAAAGAAAATACAATTAGCCAAGAAATAAAAATATGCTCCATTAGCCACCAGGGAAATGGAAATAAAAACCAAAGACATCTCCCACCAGTTAGGATGGCGAGTAAGCAAATGCTGGCCATGATGTGGTGTCAAAGAAAACCTTATGTACTATTGGTTGCTAGTGAGAATGCAAATTTTTATAGACATTGTGGTTTTGCAAAAAAAAATAAAAATTATATATCATATGATTCTTCTATCCTACTCTTGGGAATTGATCCAAAAGAACAAAATGAGCTGTACATCCGGTTATTTTAGCATTATCCAAACTAGCTAAGATGTTGAATCAGTGAAGGTATCCAACAACACATGAAGGGATAAGCAAAATGAGGTAGAATCATAACAGAGCATCAGTCAGCCCCAGAAAAAGAAACAATGTCATTTGTAGTAAAAACTTGCTAGTGAAAGGTATTAGGCTAAGTGAAATAAGCTAGACACAGAAAGTCAACTATCATATGTCTTCTCTCATATATGGAAGGTGAAAAAGCCAACCTAGAGGCTTGAAAGGGTGACACAAGAGGTAGAGGACCTGCTTAGCAAGCACAGAGCCTCAAGATAATGCCCCAGGAAGTACCACAAACAAAGGAAGGAAAGAAAAATAAAGATAACCTGAAAGTAAAATAATGATAAGAATTGAGGAAGGGTGAAGGGATGGAGGAGGGTGGTGGATAAATCGAGTTTGGATTTGAAAAGTGTATGCTGGATGCAAATACAGAAACATCATGAGTGTAAGAATAGTGTGTTAACAAAAATGACTATTTGTTAACAATTTAACACAAGGCACAAGGCAAAAGAGCTCTGACATAGTTAACTGGAGAGGCACAAAGGGAAAAGCCTGCTGCCATCTGGTGGTGAGCATGTGGAACAACCAGAACTTTCCTGCCCTGCAAGAGAGGTTGCCACGTGGTATAGTTACAAGGAAACCAGTGTTTTAGTCTATGCAGGTTACTAAAATAAACCAGACTTTACACAAGAGAAAGTTCTTGCTCAGTTTTTTGGATGCTGAGAGTCCACAATCAAGGTGCTTGCAGATTCAGTGCTGTTGAGGACTTGCTTTAGTGCTTCTAGTTTTGTCCTCACATAGTGGAACCACCAGTGAGTGATCTCCTTAGGGTTTCTTTTATAATGGCATTGATTATACTCAAAAGGCTCACCACCTAAAACCATCCTCATTGAGGTTAGGATTAACATGGAAGCTCTGGGGATGGATATAACCCATCAGATCATAGCAGATAACCAATCACAGAATTCACCCCACTATCCAACAGCATGCTCTGGGAACAAAGTCCTGCTTCTTCAGGCCTCCCACTGAGCTTTGTCCCTCACTGCAACTTTCTTAACTACAAGTGTATTCCTGACTTCTGGCTGGAGGGCTTAGACAATGGGAACACTTCCTCAAAACAAATAGTGCTTACATGGATGCTTTCATCACACTGCACTTATGATTCAGGCTCTTTTATGGATGACACTTAAGACTTTCATATCACTTTTACATAACTAAAAAGGATCAACAGTAGGAAAAAATGTTGCATGACAAGACACCTACTGTACTAAATAAAAATTTTATTCATAAAGAAATCACGTTACAAATGTGCCACTATCACAAATGAATATTAAGCTTTTTTCCTGCATGTTAGGGACACAAAAATGCCAAATACATATTCCTTGTCCTTGGGAGGGAGGGGCTTGGAGTCAGGTCCAAAAACATCTAAATGCTACAAATTTGAGAAAACATGAAAGCTTGGAAAGGTGCTTTGTGTCTTAAAAGTTGATGTGGAAAAGCTTTGACTGGATGGGCTCATCAGGAAGGACAGAGTCCATAAATGTGCTGGGTCCCAATCAACAGGTAAGAATGAGGCAGTAGGGGTAGAGAGTAAGCCAACATGCCAAAAATTGAGGTGAGTCAGGAGAGGAAAAGAGGGTGAGAATTTCCTGCCAACTTGTGAGTGGGGATGAGGTGACATAATGACTGGGGCAATTCTACATTGAGCACAACTTTCACACTCTGCAGGCCACTGTGTTCCCTGCAACCACCTGACCGATACCTCCACTGTGCTCTAGGCTAGGGTGACCTGAAAATGTCTCTTCACATGGCCAAAGCTGTACAGGAAAAAACTACAGGGAACAAAGAAGGCACTTATGGGTGATGACATGCCCAATTTCTGCATCACCAGTCTCTATTAACATTCTCAAACTTGGAGGTTTACTCTTAAAGCAAGTACATTTTCATAGGTAAATGAGGCTATATTTCAACAAGAGTTTATGTAAAAATAATGATTTAAATAGTTTAAAGGAACATAGAATGTGATTTATACTATCAAATTACTATGTTGGGAAAGAAAGCTAGAAATATTACGTAAGTATCATCCAGAAGTTATATAAAGAACAAAAAGTTTTCTTCTTTTCTTTATCTTGCTTTTTCAGAACAGGAATCCCTACATTGTCCAGGCTGGCCTTGAACTCAACATCTTCTTGCTTCAGCCTCTAAGTGCTGAGAGACACACCACTCCCAGTAATCTTTCTAATGAGAAAAAAATGCCTGATAAATGTAAACAAATCATCATAAAATGAAGTAAATGAGCCATGTGCTGGTAACTCAGGCCTATAATCCTAGCTATTCAGGGGGCTGAAAACAGGACTGGGGTTTGAAGCCAGTCTGAGCAGGCAAGACCTTTAGACTTTTAGCTCCAATTGGCCACCAGAAGAGCTGGAAGTGGAGCCATGGCTTAAGTAATAGAGTGCTAGCCATTAGCAAAAAGCTCAGAGAATCTGGGCACTAGTGACTCCAGCCTGTAATCTTAGCTACTCAGAAGGCTGAGATATGACTATCAGGGTTCAAAGGCAGCCCAGAAAGGAAAGTCTGAGACTCTTATCTCCAATAAAACAACAAAAAGCCAGATGTAGAGCTGTGGCTCAAATGGTAGAGTGCTAGTCTTGAGCGAAAAAAATGAAGGACAGTCCCTAGCCCCTGAGTTCAAGCCCAGGACCAGCACAAAAATAAAAAACCATCAGGGACAGCACTCAGGCCCTGTGTTCAGGGCCCCCAGCACCAGCACAGAAAAAATGTAAATGAACTTAACCTTAGAGTCTATAGGCTACTCCAGTCTTCCAGAGATAAAATGAGATTATCATAAAATAAAGAGGCTCATAAATAAGAACAGAAACATAATGAATGTGTCCAGAAGGGATATATAAATGACAAGAATACAATGTGAATTTTGTAAGTAAAGATTCAATTTTAGGATTATACCAACAAAGCAAAATGGTATTTTTGGTGCTGGGGACCAAACCCAGGCCCTTACACATGTTAAGCAAGTGCTCTCCCACTGAACTAACTCCCTGGTTCCTTAGTTTGCTTTTATGTATAAACTTATCATGTCTGCAAAAGGATACAGAGAAGAGATGTCTGACAGATATTAGAATTGAAATTATTTCTAGAAAGCAGCCTAAGGAGTGTTTAAAAGGTGGCATACATATGAATAGGACTGTCATTCAGCCACAAGAAAAAATTATCATACTTCCTGGAAAAAAAGCGTATGAGTAGAAATCATCACATTAGGAGAAAAAACCAAGATGAATGTTTCTACCAATGAGATATAGAAAAGTACTAAATCTATGTAATCTTAAGAATTCTACTAATTCTAATCAAAACTATTTGAATATTAACCTACATTTTCTTGGACTTGTATACTTATTTCCTCTATCCAGTTATACATAGTGTAGGTTTGCATTCAAATGCGTGAATTTAAACTAACATTTTTATGCTCCCAAAACTTCCCTGATTCTCTTATATCCTCTAATAAAAATTATTACACAAATTATACAAATATCACCTATTCTCTGTCATATGTGGAAAAGAAGGTATAATAAGAGTGAGAAACTGGGTGGGGTTTAGAATGACAGTGACTATTTGGAGTTGGGAAGCTAAAGAGTTGAAGGGGGTGAAAAGAGGGGGCAATGGGTTGTGTCTATAATCTAAGTATGTCACAGGCATGTGTGAAAAGAGGCCTTTAAATCCTGTTAACTATTTTTAAATGGAGGGAAGAGATAAGAAAGGATAATGACTGAATTCGATTAAAACACATTAAACATATAAATGGAAATATTAATCTACCCATTCCATAGCCAGGGCAGAAACTGCTAAAGCATCAAGTGGCTCATGGTGGAGGGAGCACTCACAAGAACCCAGGAGCACCTAAAGGACTGATTACTCAAAATCTAGACACTATGAAAGCAATGGAATGAAAAGAGTGCTGTGCAGAGATCATCAGAGAGGAACCAGTATCCTAAAATATTCCGTGCCTCTCCCTATACAAGAATCAAATGCAAAGCCACCGGCCAGCCGGCCCGGCGGGGGCTGCGGGAGCCCCAGAGACACAGCAGAGACACAGGGGGCCGCTTTCAGATCACCAGGTACTGGTTTGCAGAACAGCGGTTCGCCAGGAACAGAGAAACCTACCAGCCGGGAGTCTCCACGAGGATCCCACCCCCACCCCTCACTCTCCACCCGAGCAGAGAGGCTCCATCCCGCCAAAGCCGCTTGGCACCAGCAGCGTAACAAAGGGACCTGTGGGCAGACCACCCACCCGCCCGATCGCGATCGCAACGACCCGGCGGGGCACTCTGGCCCCAGAGGTACCGCGAAGAAGCTGCCTGAGCGTGGACACTTTTGACCCGACAGCTTCGACAGAGGCAGAGACAGAAAAGAATTACACAGAGCCACCACCGCCCAACCCAGCCCGGATTGCAACAACAACTGACGACCTACACCACACAGAAACAACCAGCTCCAGGGTGAGTACCCCACAGGGGAAGTATATCCCTCAAGGGAGACCAGAGCTGGAGGGAATCGCCAGACCCTGACCTACACTCCCTACCCCAACACCCGGACCACAGGACCCACTAAAACTGGGAACTGTTTGAGAGCTCCACCAGCCCGTGGAGCACACTCAGCTGGCCAGGGTAGAGCAAGAGCATCCCTGGAAGGGAGCTTAAATGCCCAAGCCAGGAACAGCGCCCCTGGGTCAAGACTACCAACAGTAGAAGAAATTTGAACTGTGTCCCCCAGGCTGTATAACCTAGGTGGTATACACATCAGCACAGGCCTAACGAGTGCGCTCCAGGCTGCATAACCTAGGTGGTATACACATCAGCACAGGCCTAACAAGCGCGCTCCAGGCTGGGGCCGGAACCAGGCCCGGGGATCCGGCGCCTGAACAACACAACCAACTCCTCCCAATTGAAGTAAAAAGCTGAGCATACGCCTCAACAGAGGGGAGAAAACCAGGAAACAACACTCCCCGGGAAGCACGCCTGTGACAACAAAAGACCTGGAGGCCCAGGACAAGAGAAGCCCAAACCCCACCAAAACTCCACCCATATACCCTAGACTGGGAATTGGGCAACACAGGCTGCCAGCACCTGATAGTAAGCAGGAGCTCAGACTGTTAAGGCGGCTCAGCAATAGAGTGATAGTCTTGGATGTATGAGGCCCTGGATCTGATTCCTCAGCATCACAAAAGCAAAAAGGGTCAGAAGTGGTGCTGTGGCTCAAATGGTAGGGTGCCAGCCTTGAGCTGAAAAGCTGAGGGACAGCACCCAAACCTAGAGTTCAAGCCCACAACCAGCCCCAAACAAACAAACAAAAACACATCAGGAGCCCATAGCAGACTCCAGTATTTGGGAGAGTGCATCCAGAGCATCTGTTCTTCACAAGAGCACCCGTAGGAGCAAACACAAGCAGTCTAGGCTGCTCAACCCTTCCAAAGGCGGGAACTGCCAGCAATCTACAGCAGAGAGCTGAGAATCCTAAGTAAGTCAGAATAGCAGCTGGAAATAGGCTCCCAACAGAACCCAGATCAGGCACAGACTCTCTCTACCAATACAGAATCAGCAACTAAGCAAAGACAGACACACCAAAACAAAATTGAAGAGCAGTCTCCTGAACCTCCATGCGAAAATCACAGAGAAAAATCACAAGGTTTACCACCACCCAGGACAGCAAGCTCACCTCAAAAGCCAGCAGCCACGCAGGGGAGAGCCCCAGTGGGAGCAAAGCAGGAATGGAAGACAAAAGCTACATCCAAGGGTTGTTGGAGGCAATGACTCAAGAAATAAAGCGAGAAATTGATCAGAAATTGAAAGAGCACAAGGATGAACTATCCAAAGAGATACAGGGTATCAAACAAGAGATGCATGCAAAAATAGAAGCTGCACAAACCTCAGTAAGAAGTGAGATAAACGCCAAATTAGAGGTAATGCATAACTCATTGAGAGGTGAGATCAGTACTCTGAGAACCAACATTGAATCCATAAAGGGATCCATTTCCTCCATGCAAACCACAATAGAAGCCACTGTCAACAGAGTGAATGAAATGGAAGGTAGAGTGTCAGATACAGAAGACAGAATACACCAACTGGACCAAAAAGTGACAGATATGGAAAAATCACTCAAATTAAACCAAAGGGATATTCAAGAGCAAGCAGATAATGCTAAAAAATTTAACCTTCGCATAATTGGAGTGGACGAAGGTGAGGAATTCCAGAGCAAGGGAATGCAACACCTATTTAACAATATAATCAATGAAAATTTTCCCCACCTCAAAAACGACCATCTTAACTACATCACAAAAGCTTATCGAACACCCAACAAGCAAGACCCCAGGAGAAACACTTCTAGACACATTATAGTAAAAATGATAGATCTGAATAATAAGGAAACAATCCTGCATGCAGCAAAAATGAAGAAGGAGCTATACTACAACGGGAAAAAAAATAAGAATCACTGCAGATCTCTCCACACAAACAATGAATGCAAGAAAAGCCTGAGAAAGCACCATACGAGCCCTGAGAGCCAATAACTGCCAACCCAGACTGATATACCTGGCAAAGCTAGCATTCACATTCGATGGAGAACTGAAAACTTTTAATAGCAAAGAAAAACTAAATGAATACATAAACATTAAGCCAGCATTACAAAGAATTCTAAGAGGGGGGACACAACCTGAAGAAAGCAACCAGAAACTGGGGCCTGCCCCAAACAGGCGTTACTCAAAGTCTAACTGAGCAAGCACAGGAGGAAAGGAAAGAAGAAAAACTTAGGAAAACGGAATGGCAGGGACAACAATGCATCTCTCTATACTTTCTCTTAATATAAATGGGCTGAATTCGCCAATTAAAAGAAAACGAACTGAGGACTGGATCAGAAAACAAGACCCATCCATCTGTTGCCTTCAGGAGACCCACCTCTCAGCCAAACATACAAACTCAGAGTGAAGGGGTGGAAAAGGATCTACCAATCAAACGCCCCCAGTAAGAAAGCAGGTGTAGCTATCCTGATATCTGACAAAATAAACTTTTCATTAAAATCAGTACAGAAAGACAAGGACGGATACTACATATTAATAAAGGGAACAATCCAAGAGGAGGATATAACCATCATCAACTTATATGCCCCAAATATTGGTGCACCCAGATATGTCAAACAAACGCTCTCAAACTTACAGAATAAAATAGATCCCAATACGATAATACTAGGAAACTTTAACACACCATTCTCACCAAAGGACAGGTCTACCAACCAGAGGATTGGCAATGAAGCTACCGAATTAAGAGAGGCCATACTTCAAGCGGAATTAACTGACATCTACCGAGTATTTCACCCTAAAACAACACAGTACACATTCTTCTCAGCAGCTCACGGAACTTTCTCCAAAATAGACCATATCATAGTTCATGCAAGGAACTTAAGCAAATACAAAGGGATCGACATAATCCCCTGTATCCTATCTGACCACAGTGGAATCAAGCTAGCTCTCAATAACAAAGCATACCACAGAAATTTCTCTAATACATGGAAATTGAACAGCACACTCCTTAACAATGCCTGGATAACAGAAGAGATCAGAGAAGAAATAAAGCATTTCCTACAACTCAATGAAAATGAAAACACCTCACAAAGAAACTTGTGGGACACAGCAAAAGCAGTCCTGAGGGGCAAATTTATTGCCCTCAGGGCCCACATCAAGAGAATGGAGACAGACCAAGTAAATAATCTCATGTTGCAATTAAAACAGCTAGAAAAACAAGAAAAAATGGGACCTAAAGCTACTAGACGAAGCCAGATAACCAAATTAAAAGCAGAGATTAACCAATTAGAAAATCAGAAAACCATAACCAAAATAAACCAAACAAAAAGCTGGTTCTTTGAAAAAATAAACAAAATTGATGGCCCATTGGCTAGATTAATTAAAAAAAGAAGAGAGGGAACCCATATTAATAGGATTAGGGATGCCACGGGAAACATCACAACACGTACCCAAGATATCCAAACAATTCTAACAGACTACTTTCAAAAGCTATACTCTCTAAAGGAAGAAAATCGGGCAGAAATGGATGCATTTTTAGAGAAATACAAGTTGCCCAAACTGAGCAAAGAAGAAGTTAACCAATTAAATAAGTCAATATCCTATAATGAGATACAGGAAGCTATCAAAAGTCTTCCAACAAAAAAAAGCCCAGGGGCTGGGAAAGTGGCTCAGTGGTAGGGCGCTTGCCTTGGATGCTTGAGGCCCTGGGTTCGATTCCTCAGCACCACATAAGCAAAAAGAAAAAAAAAGCCGGAAGTGGCGCTGTGGCTCAAGTGGTAGAGCACTTGCCTTGAGCTGAAGAGCTGAGGGACAGCGCACAGGCCCAGAGTTCAGGCCCCACGATCGGACCCCCCCCCCAAAAAAAAAAAAAAAAGCCCAGGACCAGATGGATTCACAGCAGAATTCTATAAGACCTTTAAACAAGAACTAATACCCATACTCCTCAAGCTCTTCAGAGAAACAGAGAAGGAAGGAGCTATCCCAAACTCATTCTACGAAGCCAATATCACACTCATCCCCAAACCAGGAAAAGACCCAACCAAAAAGGAGAATTACAGACCAATCTCCTTGATGAACACAGATGCAAAGATCCTTAACAAGAGTCTAGCTAACAGAATCCAGAAACACATAAAAAAAATAATTCACTATGACCAGGTAGGCTTTATCCCAGAGACACAGGGATGGTTTAACATACGTAAGTCAATAAATGTAATCCAACATATCAACAGAGCCAAGGTCAAGAATCACATGATTATCACCACAGATGCAGAAAAGGCCTTTGACAAAATTCAACATTCATTCATGCTAAAAGCTCTGGAGAAATTAGGAATAGAAGGAACATTTCTAAAAACAATAAAAGCCATTTATGACAGACCAATAGCCAATATTATACTTAATGGGGAAAAGCTACAACCAGTTCTCCTAAAATCAGGAACAAGGCAAGGATGCCCACTGTCTCCACTCCTCTTCAATATAGTCCTAGAACCCTTAGCCAGGGCAATAAGGCAAGAAAAAGACATTAAAGGGATCTGCATAGGGAAAGAAGAAGTTAAACTATCCCTTTTTGCAGACGACATGATACTATACCTCCACGATCCCAAAAACTCCATCCCCAAACTCTTAGAAATCATAAATCACTTCGGCAAAATAGCAGGATACAAAATAAACCCACAAAAATCAGTTGCCTTCCTATACACTGATAATGTACAGGAAGAGAGGGAAATAAAGGGAGCAACCCCATTCACAATAACCTCCCAAAAAATAAAATATTTAGGAATTAACCTAACCAAAGATGTAAAAGAACTATTTAATGAGAACTATAAAAAGTTAAAGAAAGAAATTGCAGAAGACACTAGGAAATGGAAAGACCTCCCATGCTCCTGGATAGGCCGACTTAATATAGTAAAGATGGTAATACTTCCAAAACTAATATACAAATTCAACGCAATTCCTATTAAAATCCCAATGACGTACATCACTGAAATACAGAAAACAGTCCAAAAATTCATATGGAACAACAAAAGACCTAGAATAGCCAAAAAAATTCTAGGGGATAAAGACAATATGGGAGGGCTATCCATGCCGAACTTCAAACTCTACTACAGAGCTATAATAAACAAAGACAGCATGGTACTGGCACAAAAACAGACCCGAAGACCAATGGAACAGAATAGAAGATCCAGAAATAAATCCACAGGCCTACAGCCAGCTGATATTCGACAAAGGAGCCAAAGACATACAATGGAAGAAACACAGCCTCTTCAACCATTGGTGCTGGGAAAACTGGGCAGCCACATGCAGAAAACTAAAAGTGGACCCCAACCTATCACCATGCACCAACATCAACTCAAAATGGATTAAAGACCTTAACATTAAACCTGAATCTCTGAAACTACTGCAGGACAGAGTAGGAGAGACACTTGAACTAATAGGCACAGGAAGGAACTTCCTGAACAGAGTCCCAGGGTCACAACAAATTGGAGAGAGACTCGACAAATGGGACTACCTTAAAATAAAAAGCTTCTGCACAGATAAAGCTATCGCAACCAAGCTAGAAAGACAACCAACTAATTGGGAAAAAATATTTACCAGCAATATATCAGACAAGGGGTTAACATCCTGTATATACAGGGAACTCAAGAAACTAATCCCTCCCAAACCTAACAAACCAATTACTAAATGGGCAAGGGAACTAAAGAGGGACTTCTCAAATGAAGAAATAAAAATGGCAAAGAAACACATGAGGAAATGTTCATCATCCCTGGTGGTGAAGGAAATGCAAATAAAGACAACCCTGAGATACCACCTTACCCCAGTCAGAATGTCCCACAACCACAAATCAGCCAACGACAAATGCTGGAGGGGATGTGGAGAACGAGGAACGCTATTACACTGCTGGTGGGAATGTACACTCATACAACCACTTTGGAAAGCAGTCTGGAGGGTCCTTAGAAAGCTAAAGATTGACCTCCCTTACGACCCAGTCATACCACTTCTAGGCATCTACCCTGAACAACAGGAACCAATATACAAGGACACGTGCACCTCCATGTTTATTGCAGCACTGTTCGCAATAGCTAGGATATGGAAACAACATAGATGCCCCACCACAGATGAATGGATCCAAAAATTGTGGTATCTATACACAAGGGAATATTATGCAGCCATTAGAAATGACAAAATAATGGCATTTGCAGGGAAATGGATGGAGCTAGAAGGAATCATGTTGAGCGAGGTAAGCCAAGAACGAAGAGACAAACAGTACATGGTCTCCCTGATAAGTGGATGATAAATCCAAAATGTTAGGTGATATGACAAAACTAACAGGACTTAAGAAACAAAGAACTCCCACTCATCTGGTTGAACCACTACCAAATATCCCCATGCTGCTGATCACATATATGGTATATAACATGTGAGCACCGTTATATATTACAGACTGTGATAGACAATTTGCTCCAGGAAAGTTAGAATGAACTTGTGATTTTAATTAGCATCATTATTCCACAATACTGTGAATTTCCGGAAATTAAGTAATCACTTAATCACAATCCAAAAAAAAAAAAAAAAAAGAACCTTGGGAGGGAGGGAGGGGATGGTAGGGGGAAAACAATGGAGGGGGTAACAATGTTCAAGAGGAAGTGTACTCATTATCTCACTCATGTAAATTTAACCCTCTGTATAGTATCTTTACAATAAAAAAATTAAAAAAAAAGAATCAAATGCAAATGTTGTCGTGGTACTCATCTATTACCTAATTGTTAGGGCAATGAAAGGTTTTGAAAAAGTGAAGCACATGGCTCAATATTGGCACCTAAGGCCCAAATGTAAATATTACAGTGTTAGTATCCACAAGCTGAACTTCTCCTCCATCAGGTTGGACTTGCTTACTTGAGAATAGTATTCACTCTCTTTCAGCTCACTCTCAGCTTGTCTCTGAATGCACCCCACTCATGCTCAGGTAGCTGCCATCCTCATGGACACAATACAAACTGAGACCCAGAGAAAGAATGAAAGGAGATCATCACAAATGGTAGAATTCCTGGTCTTTAGCACCTGATAACTTCAGCTCACCCAGGCTGGGAGAAGCTGGCTCTGGGTGGCAATCACACACAGCTATTGCTGAGAAACACTGGGTGGCAAAGAACCATGGGGAACCACTGCGTCCTGCCCACCACCCACCAACTCAAGAAGATCCACTAAGACCAATGACCTTCCCATGCCGATCCCATCTACAAAGCTCTTGCCCCACAGGCAATAACATCCAGAAAGCCCTGTCATGGAGGCAGAGCCTGATCCCACTAAGAACAGTGGAACAAACTTTAGCCCAGACTTATAACTTCTTCCTCTTAGTAGGAGGGCCCTGAGTCTCTCCCCAGCACACAGAGGCCCCACTTATCAGTCAGAAACATCAAACACCAGCCCAGTGTGCAGATTGTCTCACCTAGGTAGAGGGGACCTAAGCTTCTACCCAGCACTTGGGAAATCCTACATCCTAAGTAGCAAGCTCAGAAAGCCAGCCCACCGGATACAACTTCCCTCTTACTACCTGGGAAGGCTCCAAGTCTTCACAAAGCAAGCTAAGGCCAAATACATCCCCCTACAACTTCCCTCTTGCTAAGTGGGAGGCTCTAAGTCTCTACCAAGTACACCAGTGCCCCATCCAACAGGTACAAAGCTCTGAAGGCCAGCCCACTATGTACAATGTCCCAACCCTAGAAGTAGCATGCTCCAATAATAACCTACCACTTACCACTTCCCATTCCCACCAGGTCTAGAAGCTTGAAGTCCCAGACCTTCAAGTAGAATGTTCCACCCACCAAACAAAATGTGACAAAAGCCCCTAGACAAAGCATGCCCAAAAGACCAGTCCACCATGCTCAAATTCTCATCCATCAAATAGGTAGACTTCAACTCTCCATTCACCCCTGGGAACCTTCCACTTGCCAACTAGATCAAACCAAAGGGCAGTCCATCTGGTACTTTGTCAATTCCACAAGATATACAAGCAGGAAAGGTCTTCTTCCATGCAGAAAGCAAAACCCACCAAATAGAAAGCCCAAAGGCCAGCCCACCAAGGAGAGGCTGGAAAGCCATTCCCACAAAGTACAACTTCCCACATCCCCCCAACTAGGACACCTCCAAAGCCAGCTCACTAAGTAGACCCCACCCACCAGATGTGGGGGGGTAGAATCAAGCATTCCACCCAGCATGTACACTACCTAAAGTCACTAACCTGCAGGAACAATATCATACCCACCAAGATTAAGAGTACATAGATTTAGCCTGCCCTAGCTATACAGGAGGCTGAGATCTGAGGGTAGTGGTTCTATGCCAGCCCAGGAACAGAAAGTTGGTGAAGTTCTTAATCTTTAATCAGCTACCAAAAAAATCAGGAAGTAAAAGCTGAGGTTCAAGTGGCTCTAGTCTTCAGCAAAGAGGCTCCTGGACAGTGCCCAGGTACTGAGGTCAAGCCTCATGAGCAGCACAGATACAAAAAAAAAAGCCCATAAATGGACTTAACATTTTAATGCCAAGTAATGTCTTTGCAGAACAGATACCATAAAGTAGACGATACTGGGAAGTCCTGGGGCTTGAACTCAGGGGCTATGTGCTGTCCCTGAACTTTTTGTAAATCTAATCTAGAGTTCTACCACTGGAAACATACCTCCACTTTCATTTTTTGGTGACGAACTAGAGATAGACTCAGAGATTTTCATGCCCTGGCTGGTTTCAAATCATGATCCCAGCCTATATTGGAAAATTTTATGTCAACTATTTATGGCAATACAAATTACATGAATTCATGAGCTACTTACATATTATTTACAGACTTGACCTTTTAGAGTCTAAGACAAATATAAACTGAAGGAAAAGTAGGTAAAAATAAACATGAAGGGATAAGCAGAAAGAGGTACATTCAGAATCAAAGAAGAATCAAACACTGTCATATGCTGGAAAAAAACATGTGAATGGAAGATGTAAGGTTAAGTGAAATAAGGCAGTCACAAAGAACATTGATCACACGTTTTCTCTCACATGTGAAAGGTAAAAAAGCCAACCTGGAAGCCTGAAAGGGTGACTCAATAGGTAAAGCACTTGCTTTGCAAACATGGAACCTCAAGTAAGTACCACAAAAAAAGAAAAGAAAAAAAGCCAACCTGAAAGTAAAAAGTGAATATGATGGAGTTACAGCAAAATTCTACAGGGCCTTCAAAACATAACTGACACCAATACTCCTCCAACTCTTCAATGAAATTGAAAGAGAAAGTTCACTACTGAACTCTTTCTATGAAGCCATCATAACTCTCATCCCAAAACCAGGCAGGGACTCATCAAAGAAAGAGAACTATAGACCCATTTCTTTGATGAACATTGATGCAAAACTTCTCAACAAAATTTTGGCCAATCGACTTCAACAATTCATAAAAAAAAATCATACACTACCATCAAACAAGATTCATTTCAGGGATGCAAAGCTGGTTCAATATACCCAAATCAATTAATATAATTCATCACATCAACAAGAGCAAGGATAAGAACCACACGGTTATCTCAATAGATGCAGGAAAAGCACTGACATGATCCAACACCCCTTTATGATGAAGGCTCTGGAAAAACTAGAAATTCAGGGAACATACCTCAATACAATAAAGCCAGCATTATACTTAAGGACAAAAAACTAAAGCCATTTCCTCTAAACTCAGGAACAAGACAGGGGATGTCCACTCTCTCCACTTCTCTTCAATTTAGTATTAGAATGCCTACCTACAGCAATAAGACAAGATGAAAACATAAAGGGGATCCAAATAGGGAAAGATGAAGTAAAACTCTCCCTCTTTGCAGATGACATGATCTTGTATTTAAAGAATCCCATGGACTCCACTCCCAAATTACTCGAGCTGATTGGAAACTTTAACAAAGTAGCAGGGTATAAAATTAACACTCACAAATCAATGGCTTTTCTGTATGAGAAGAGTGCAGCTGAAATCAGGAAAGCAACTCCATTCGTAATAGCCCCACAAAAAATAAAATACCTAGGAATTAACTTAAATAAAGAAGTGAAGGACTTCTATGATGAAAACTTTAAAAACCTGAAAAAAGGAAATCAAAGCAGAACTTAGAAAGTAGAAAAATCTCCTATGCTCCTGGATCGGAAGGATTAACATCCTGAAAATGGCAATACTTCCCAAGGCTAACTATAAATTCAATGTGATACCTATCAATATTCCAACCTCAGAAGTGGCACTGTAGCTCAAGCCATAGAGCCCTTGCCTTGAGCTGAAGAACGCAGGGATAGCACCCAAGCCCAGAGTTCAAGTCCCGTGACCGACCCCCCCAAAAAAAATTGTTCAATATTCCAACCTCATTTTTCAATGAAATAGAAGAAGCAATCCAAAAATTCATATGGAACTAAAAAGACCACAAATAGCAAAAACAGAAAGAATAGTGCTGGAGGAATATCAATACCAAATTTCAAATTCTACTACAAAGCTATAGTAATCAAAACAGCTTGGTACTGGCACAAGAACAGACCTCAGGACCAATGGAATAGAATTAAAAACCCAGAAATGAACCCATAGACCTATAGCAACCTAATCTTTGAAAAGGGAGCTAAAAAAATAAAATGGAAGACAGCCTCTTGAGTAAATGGTGCTGGCAAAATTGGTTAACTACTTGTAGAAAACTAAACCCAGATCCTTATATACCACCCTGCACCAGAATCAACTCCAAATGGATCAAAGACCTCTAAGTCAAAGGAGATGCCCTAATAACATTATAGGAAGGAATAGGAAAAACCCCAGGTCTCCTTGGCACAGGCCAAAATTTTCTTAATAGAGACCCAGAAACACAACAAATCAAAGAAATGTTGGACAAATGGGATTGCATGAAATTGCAGAGCTTCTTCATGGCAAAGGACATAACAAGCAAGATCAATAGAAAGCTCATGGATTGGGAGAAGATCTTCACTAACCATATAAAAGATAAGGGTCTTATATCTAAAATATGCTTGGAACTCAAAAATTAAATCCCCCAACAACAAATCCTCAAAGAAACAACTGCCCATAAATAAGTGGGCTAAATACTTAAAGAGAAACATCTCTGAAGAGGAAGAATGACCAATAGACATATGAAGAAATGCTCAACCTCTCTAGCCATAAAAGAAATGCAAATAAAAACAACATTCAGATACCACCTCACACCAGTTAGAATGGCTATATTCAAGAACTCAAATAACAACAGATGCAGGAGGGGATGTGGCCACAAGGGAACCCTACTGCATTGTTGGTGGGAGTGTAAACTTGTTCAACCACTTTGGAAAGCAGTATGGAGGTTCCTCAAAAGACTCAATATAGAGTTCCCCTATAACCCAGCAATCCCACTTTTGGACATTTACCCAAATGATCACAAATAAGACTATACTAAAGCTACCAGCACGACTATGTTTATTGCAGCATTATTTACCATAGCTAAGATATGGAACCAACCCAGATGTCCCTCAGTAGGTGAATGGATCAAGTAAATGTGGTATATATACATAATGGAATTCTATGCCTCCATCAGAAAGAATGACATTGCCCCATTTGTTAGGAAATGGAAAGACTTGGAAAAAATTAGAATAAGTGAAGTAAGCCAGACCCAAAGAAACATAGGTCCCATGGTCTCCCTTATTTGCAATAACTCGCATATGTCTGGGACAAGCAGAGAAGGTCAAAAGCTATGTACATATGACCAGATAAGATGATGTTATTTGAAATGAACCCCAAGATAGGAATGCAAGTGGTTTTCTCTTTCTTGCTATTGTTTCTAACATATTTATAATGTACCATGTGATTTTTTTTTGTTTCTTTGTATGTTCCTCCCCCACAGTCTAACCCCTGTTTTCACTGTATTTGATGTCGGTGCCCTTCATCTTATATATACACTTTTCTAATTTGGGGAGGGGAAGGGAAAAAACAAAATGCTTAAATAGGGATACAGGTTGATCTACTGTAACAATGAGATGTACAAGACACTATGTTGAAATACAACTGGGGGGAGTGTAGTTGAGGTGGGAGGGAAGGGATGGTAAGGGAAAAATAAAGAGGTAACAATGTTTGATAGAAAATGTACTCATTACCTTTTTCATGTAACTGTAACCCTCTGTACAGTATTTTTACAATTAAAAACATATTAAAAAAGAATGGAAAAAAGTGATTAGGAATTAGAAAGGCAGCTGAGATGAAGGAGGGTGGGTAGAATGGAGGTTCATGTGAAAAGTGTATGCTGTACAGAAATATAGAAATATCACACTGAATCTAATATGTACAATTTGTGTGTTAAGAAAAATAAGTAAATAAAAGATTTTTAATAACACAGGCACAAGGTAAAGAGCTCTGAGATAATAGCTAATCGGATGAGCACAAAGAGAGAAGTCTTCTGCCACCTAGTGGTGAGAATGTAGAACAACCAGAACTTTCTTGCCCTGCAAGAGTGTCACATGCTAGAGTTACAAGGAAACCAGTGTTTCCATTCATGCAGATTGCTAAAATAGGATACACAGGAGAAATTTCTTGCTTACAGTTTTTGGATGCTGAGAGTCTAAGATCAGGGTGCTGTTAGATTCAGTGTTATGGAAGTGCTGTTTTAGTACTTCTAGCTGATATACTTGGGCTTTTTTTTTTTTATAAGGACACTGATGGAACTCAATGGCTCCACCACCTAAGACCATCAACTTCTGGGCTAGGATTGGAATAGATATGAACTTCCAGATCTTACTGCTTGAGTGACAGCTCCACTTCCAACTTTTTTTTTTTTTTTGCTGGTCCTGGGGCTTGCACTCTGGCCCTGGGCCTGTCTCTCAGCTTCTTTTTGCTCAAGGTGAACGCTCTATCACTTGAACAACGCCACTTTTGATACTTTTGAGTTTATTGAATGAAGATAAATGTCTCTGGGTTGGCTTCCAACCATAATCCTCAAGATCTCAGCCTCCTGAGTAGCTGGGATTACAGGCATGAGCCCCAGGCACCAGGTGTAACTTTTTTTTTTTAATGGTTAAAGATTAGAGTCCCACACACTTTCCTGCCCAGTCTGGCTTCAAACAATGATCCTCAGATTTCAGCCTCTTAAGTATCTAGGCATGAGCCAACAGCACCAAGGTCCTGCAAGTGTTTCTTAAGGCCACCCACTGAGCATTGTTCCTGATTGCAGCAAGTTTCAACTTTCTTAACCACAAATGTGTTCCTGCATCCTGGTGGGACTGTTCCTCAAAGGATGAAAAAAACAATAAACAAAAAACAAAAAACAAAGGGTGCTTATGTGGATGTGTTCATCATGCTACGCGCTTATGGTTCATGCCTGCTTGTAGATAACTCTTATACTTTCATTCATGTAAAAGGATCAATAGAATGTACTCATTACCTAACTGATGTAACTGTAAGCCCTCTGTAGTCACCTTTGCAATACAAATTTTAAAAGTAAATAAAAGGATCAATAGTAGAATAAATGTTCCATGGCAAGGTATACACAATATAAATAAAAGCTTCATTCATAAAAAAATCATACAAGAAATGTTGTTGACACTGAGCATAACAAACAAGTTTACTCCTAAGATGCGCCTAAGCCGTTTCTGAATTTTAGAGACACAGAAATGCCAAATGCACATTCTTTGTCCTCGGGAGGGAGAGGGGGTTGGGGTCCGGTATGAGAACATCTGAATGCTGCAAATTAGGAGAAAAGCTGGAATTTGGAAACATGCGTGTGTCTTGAAAGTTGATGTGGAAAACAGTTGCCTGGCTGGGCTCATGAAGAGGGAGAGTCGAGGTAAACCCTAACTTGGATGAGTCCTAACCAACAAGTAGCAATGAGGTGACAGGTGTTTAGAGAATGAGAGTAAGCCAACATGCCAAACACCGAGGTGAGTCAGGAGAGGAAAAGAGGGTGAGAATTTCCTGCCAACTTGTGAGTGGGGATGAGGTGGCATAATGACAGGCAATTCTACACTGAGCACAACTTCCATACTCTGCAGGCCACTGTGTTTCCTGCAACCACATGACCAATACCTCCACTGTGCTCTAGGCTGGGGAGACCTGAAAATGCATCTTCACATGGCCAAAGCTGCACAGGTAAAACCATGGAGATTGGTCAGGCACTGGTAGCTCACACCTATAATCCTAGCTAGTCAGGAGGCTGAGATCTGAGGATTGTGGTTTGAAGATAGCTAAGGCAAAACAGTCTGCAAGACCCTTATCTCCAATTAGCCACCAGAAAATGAGAAGTTGAGCAGTGACTAAAAGTGGTAGAGTGCTAGTCTTGAGCAAGAAAGCTCAAGAACAGTGCCCAACAAAAGAGAAAAAAATAAAAACCTATGGAAAGGCACTGATAGGTGACTGAAATGTTCAATTTCTTCATTACACAAGTGGTGACAGGCTCAAACTCTGTTGTGGTTTACCAGTAAAATGAATCCCTTTTCCTAGGTAAATGATAGATTTCAATACAAAAGTTCAGTGTTTTAAATAGTCCAAAGAGACATACAGTGAGATTCATACTATCTACTTATTATACAGAGAAAGAAAGCTTTTTAGCTTTACATTACCTATGTATAATCCAGAGATTTTATAAAGAACAAAAAAATTTCTTCTTGTCTTCTTGATCTTGCATTTTGGCAAGATGGAGCCCTATACTGTCCAGGCTGGTCTTGAACTCAAGATCCTCCTGCTTCAGCCTTCTGATTGCTGAGAAGAAAGGCATGCACCACTACTCCCAGTAATCTTCTTTCTAAATAGGAAAAAAAAAAACGATAAATGTAACCAATCACCTTTAAAGGACAAATTAATTCAAAGGTAGAGTCTATAGACTATTCCAATCTGCTAGAGATGAAATAAAGATAATATTAAAATAAAGAGACTTGAGAGACAGTAGGAGAAAAATGAGGGAAGGGGTAACAAGTTTGATAAGAAATATACTTATTACCTTACTTATGCAACAGTAACCCCTTTGTATATCACCTTGACAATAAAAAATAAAGAGACTCATAAAGAAGAAAAAAACATAATTAACATTTCCAGAGGGGATAGTCAAATGATGAGATCATGAGGAAAATATTCCAACTAAAGATTAAAATTCTGGAATACAAAAAAATAAGTACTAATTATATATACACTATATGTATATATATATTTTTTTTCGGTCATGGGAGTTGAATTCTGGTCCTGGACGCTGTCCCTCAGCTCTTCAGCTCAAGGCTAGTGCTCTACCACTTGAGCCACAGCACCACTTCTGGTTTTCTGAGTTGTTTATTGGAGATAAGAGTCTCACGGATTTTTGTGCCCCGATTGGCTTTGAACTTTGATCCTTAGATCTCAGCCTTCTGAGTAGCTAGGATTACAAGCATCAGCCACTGGTGCCCAGCTGAATGATATTTTTGGTGTTCCGATGAAAACCAAGGCTTCACATATTCTAGGCAAGTATTCTACCACTGAGCTAACTTCCTAGATACATATTTTGTTTTTATGCATAAATTTGCCATGTGGATCAAGAAAGAAATGTCTGAGAGATGAGAAGGTAGGAACTAGTTATAGAAAGCTGCCAAAGTGAGCAGATACCCACCTGAGCAAGTGAAAATGTGGCTCATTGACCCAACAGAAGCCCTGAGTATTTACAAGGTGCTATCAGGTCAGCATCCCACACGTGGGATGCTGGATGGCAACAGAGGACAAAGTGGACACCACACCTTCTTGACATGTGCTGCCATTAAGTACACAAGCAACATAAAGCTATGGGGAAAATGGACAGACAGTGGCTGCCTGAACACCAAAGAGAGAAAATGTTTCTGTAATCTGAGATGGGCACTTATGAGTATATTACTGTACAGAATGTTATTTTAGGAATGTTACTATACTTACAGCATGTTACTTTTAATAGAGGAAGATAGACAGATGTGGTCCAGAATGCCTTTAATTCCAGAATTGGATAGGCAGGACAGAAAGATAAAGGTAAAGAAAATTGACAAAGCCAGGCATGTCTGGCTCACACCTGTAATCCTAGCTACTCAGGAGACTGAGATCTGAAGATCATGGTTCAAAGCCAGCCAGGGTAGGGAAGTTTGTGAGACTCTAATCTCCAGTAAACCACTAGAAAACCGGAAGTGGCACTGTGGCTCAAGTGTTGGAACACTAGCCTTGAGCTGAAGAGCATAGGGACAACGCCCAGGCCCAGAGTTCAAGCCCCACAACAAAGAAAAAGAAAGAAAGAAAGAAAAAGAAAGAAAGAAAGAAAGAAAGAAAGAAAGGAAGGAAGGAAGGAAGGAAGGAAGGAAGGAAGGAAGGAAGGAAGAAAAAGAAAGAAAGAAAGGAAAAGGAAGGAAGGAAGGAAGGAAGGAAGGAAGGAAGGAAGGAAGGAAGGAAGGAAGCAAGGAGGGAAGGAAGGAAGGAAGGAAGGAAGGGAAAATTATCATGTGTTACACTTTACCTTAGCCCTTCAATCTGAAAGATTTCAACTACTATAGGTAAAACCTATTAACAGGTTCTTTGAATATGAAAATGAACTAACTTATGGGTTATCACAGTCTACTTCATCCATATATGTAGTACGTAATGTTGAAGTCAGGTGAAATAGTAATATTTTCTTAAGACACATTTTCCTTAATTTGAACAGGGTCCTGAAAATGTCATGTTTCCCAAGCAGGCAGCAACAAACTTGAGCTATAATCTGAACGCTTTCTGCTTTTACTATTTTTTGTACCAATTCTGGTGCTTGAACTCAGGACCTGGGCACTGTCCCTGAGTTTCTTTTGCTCAAGATTAGAATTCTACCTCTTTAGCCAAAGTGACACTTACAGCTTTTTTCATGTGGTACAGAGGAACTGAACCTAGGGCTTCATGAATGACAGGAAAGCATTTTACCACTGAGCCACATTCCCAGTCCTGCTTTATTTTTTTGAAAGAGTTTTTTAGACACTAGCCTGGTACACCATCCTGTTAATACTTCATATTTAGCTGGGAGGAAAGCACCACCATGCACAGAATTGTCTTGGTTTAAATATAGGTCTCGCCACAATCATTTTGCCTGCGCGGGTCTTAAACTGAAATCCCACATTCTCCCAGCTCAGCATCCAACTTTGATTAGGTTTAGGATGAAAACTTTCACAATTCTTCCTTTAAGGCTTTTGGATGAAAACTTTCACAATTCTTCCTTTAAGGCTTTTAGAAACTACAGAGCATTCTTGTTATCTATAGTTAATCTGCATGCAGTAGAACCTCTAAGCAATTCCTTTGTGTCTCTTTTCATTTGATTTTCCAGAGACAAAATATTACTAGGTGTCTCTACTGTGACCTGGCCTCATACAGGATTTCTAGGGCACACCTTTCTATCCATTCACACACTCCATCTCTCTTCTTCCCATGCCCACACTGACAACGTGCCTTCTATCCTGTCATCATCAGCCACACATTAGTACTCCCTCCACCCGTACTTCATCCTGTAGCACTCCTCTCAAATAACATCTGTGTTCTCCTCAGTCTTTCATTCACAAAAAGGAAGCAAGCCAGACTCTCCCATCTGCTATCCTCCCCAGCCCTGCCCCAACTTCCTCCTTCCCACACCACTCTTAAGATTTGGCCTTCCACCTTCTCTGATTTGCTATTACCATAAGCCTCCTAAGCTGCAGGAACAGCCCAGCCTCCCTACAACCAGGATGGCCAGGCAGGAATCCACTGTCATGCAGGGGCCTTCCTCAACCAACTCTCCCCAGCCCCAACTCACCTCTTCTCTCCAGCACAGTCCTTCATTCTATGTCTCTCCAGGCAGGTACCCTTCACTGAGCACATGCATTTCAGTCTGTCCCACAGGATGCCACACTTCCACAGGTATGTCTGGTCACCTCAAGAGCAGACTTGTCTTCAAGGTTTTCATTTGTACCTAGACCATACTTGTAAAAGAGTATAAGAAGTCAAAATACCATGTACTGTTTTAGCTGAAAAAGCAAGCAAACCAGGTTACTGGTAAAAATGCTAGATGTCTATCACTGCTCTACCAAATTCGCTGAAGACCCTTTGGGCTTAGAAGATGTAGTGAGGAATCCTTATTTATGTGTTTAGGTAGTGTCACCTAAGGTCCTAAGGCCTGAAAATGAAAAAAAATGGCAAAAAATTGGAGGAGGGTCACAGAGCAAGCCCAGGAGCTACATGGAATTCACATGGTCTTTTTACGTAAGCAGAAACGTCTGAGGGCGCTCAGGCCATCCCAGGGGATGGGGTGAGCCAGTTTCACTAGCAATACTGGATGCAGGTTTGATCTAAAAGTTTCAAATTACAAATTTATCTAATTAGTTACACATTCTCCAGTATAATAAGCACAGGCCTAAGAATCCAAGTCTACAGAGACAGGAAAGGCCAAAGACGAAAGCACTGATCTAGCAAGCAGAATCTGAGGACTGTCAGGGGTGGTAAAGTATAAGCTTAATGACTGTACAAGGCAGGACAAGATAAAACAAGTATCCGAAGTATTTAAAAATAGTATAGGGGCTGGGAAGGTGGCTCAGTGGTAGAGCGATTGCCTTGCATGCATGAGGTCCTGGGTTCGATTCCTCCGCACCACATAAGCAAAAAAAGAAAAAAGCCTGAAGTGGCGCTGTGGCTGAAGTGTTTCAGAGCTAGCCTTGAACTGAAGAGCTGAGGGACAGCGCCCAGGCCCAGAGTTCAGGCCCTATGACCGGACCCCCCCCAAAAAAAAATTTACTATAAATATGTACGGCTTCTAAATCTGAATTGGGACCTCAGAATGCTATGGAAGTGCTATTACAAACCTGAGATCAAAGGGCTGGTTTAATTCAATGAATAAATAGGCAACAGATCTTTCTCAACAGAAGAATTACAAATGGTCAAGAAAATATGAAGAAATGGTCAACATAATTCGACATACATAAAATACAAATCCAAACTACACTCAGATTCCATCACACCACACACAAAGTGACTACAATACCTGGGCACTAGGATCAAGTGGTAGAGGCTTACACTCAAACCAAATTAATGTCCCTCTCAAATATAAAAACACCAACCTGGTATGAGACCAGGCGCCAGTGGCTCATGCCTGTAATCCTAGCTGCTCAGGAGGCTGAGATCAGCAGACCAACTTCAAAGCCAGCTTAGGCAGAAAAAAAAGTCCATGAGACCTATTTCCAATTAACCACCAAAAGGAGCTGGAAACAAAAACAAACACTATGGATGGGAACGTAAATGAGTGCGGGTGTGACATTAATCAGTATGAAAGTTCTTCAAAAACTTACAATGGAACTTGGAAATATATCTAAAGAAATGTAACTCAGCACATAATGGAAATACACACACTTCCATGGTTACAGTAGCATGAGTCACAATACCAATTTACGGAATCAACCTAGGTGTTCATCAACTGATGACTGAATTTTAAAATGTGGTATATATACAAATTGGAGTGTCATCTAGCCACAAGGAAGAATAAAATTTTGAGTCTTCCAGGAAAAAAAAAAACATATACAAGTGGAAATCATTACATTAAAAGAAAGAACCAAGATAGAGAAACACAGGTATCACATACTCTCTGCAATAGCTGTAGACTGAATAATGACAAAAGTGGAAAACTAGGAGGGGGTGGAACTTGTGTCACTATTTGAAGCTGGGAGGTTCAGGTGAGTGGGGAGGGGGAAAGGAGAGGGTAAAGGAGAGGCAGATCTAATTGAAGTACTGCATAGGCGGGTGGGAAGAAGGCAATGAATCCTTTCGATTATTTTATAAAGGAGAGAAGATGTAAGAGAGAATATAAGCAGTGAAGTTGATCAAAGAACATTAGACACCCGCATGGTAATATTACAGAGAAATCCTTTGGTACAATTAAATTATTGCTAATTAAAGAGAAGCATGGGAAAAGAGCATTTGAGACACACAAAGACATTATGAAGTGCTTTGGGAAGTCTTAGCTAAGAAAATAAGATAGCAAATAAAGAAAATTCGGGGGGAGGATTATGTGCTGCCCTGCGCATCCTAGATAACTGGGTGAGGAGAACCACTATTCAGATTGTTATATGGGGATTCTAAACGGCATGAAATGATACAATTTGTTTAATTCGATGATAGGGTTGAGGCACTGCTCCATCCCTGCATATGACTGGAGGGGGGGGGCAATTTATTGTGGTCTGAAGATAGGAGGATACAGATCTGGCTGACCTCGTGATTTCTGTGGCTCTTCTTCTTGGGGACAACCAGCGCAGAAACTGCTAGAGCATCTCAAGCGGGTCATGGTTGAGGGAACACTCACAAGGTCCCAGGCGCTCCCGGGGGACAGATTACTCACCATCAACGCTGGGAAAGCTGATAATGGGAAGAGTGCTGTGCAGACGTCAGCAGAGAAGCCCAGTATCCTAAAATATTTCACGTCTCATTCCCTCAAGACTGATCGAATGCAAACGGTCGCAGTGCTCACCTTCTACCTACTTGTTAAGAGCATGGAAAAGTTCTGGGAAAAAGTGAAGCACTTGGCCCAGTGCTGGCACTTAAGGCCCAAATGTTAACCATTACCGTGTTGGTGTCCACAAGCCTAACTTCTCTTCCTTCACGTTGAACTGGTTCACCTGCGAAGTCTTCATCCCTTTTCAGCTAGCTCTCGGCCCTGCTCCAGGGCGCCGCACTCCCGCTCAAGGGTAGCAGCCATCCTCCTGGTCACCTTACGACGGGACGAACCGAGACCCGGGAAAGGAGAGAAAGGAGATGACCGCAGAGGCTACAAGTCCCAGTCTTTGGCACCTGGCAAATTGAGCTCAGCCAGGATGGGAGAAGCTGCCTCCGGTGGCAAAGGCACACAGCCATGGCTGGGAGGCACTGGATCGCAAAGAAGCGCACGCGGGGAGCCATCGCGCTCGGAACCCGCACCGCCTGGTCCACCACCCACCGATTCAGGACGATCCGCAGACACAACGATTTTCCCACGCCGCCCCACCCGCAATGCTCCCGCTCCACACGCAAAAAGCCCGCAAGGCCTACCGGGGAAGAAGAAACAGCACACCAAGAACAAGGCTCTCGACAGCCAATCAGGTTACAGCTCCCTCCCACCTAGGAAGAGGAGCCTATGCCACACGCAGCACGTTAGGGTCACACCCACCAGGCTTGGAAGGCCAGGCCTGCTACGTGAATGTCTCCACCCACAGGAAGCGGGACCCTGAGTCTCCACCCAGCACTTAAGAAAGCATACCGCACAACTACCCAGCATGCCCACCGCACATAGCTTCCGTTTACCTCACGGGAAGGCCTGAGTCTCCAAAGAGCACACTGAGGCACAGCCCACCGAATAAACTGAGCCACAGGCCAGCCAACTAGCAGCAATTCCCCTCTTGCTAATGGGAGGCTCTAAGTCTCCCACCCTCGGCGTACAATGCGCCGAAAGACCTGCCCTCTAACTATTTCGTCCCGCCCCTACAAGCTCAAATGGCCAGGCCACCACCTACAACTTCCCTCCCGACAGGTCCCGAGTCGAAATTCCCTGCCCAGCAAGTTGAGTGTCTCACCCACTAAGCTCGCCCAGCCAAAGGTCAGCCAGTGTCCCGCCCTTAGACCTAGCACTCTACCCCCTTCATCTTCTCTCTATTTAAGGAGTTAAACGCTAAGTCTCCACCTACTAGCCCAAGACGCACCCACTCAGCTAGTAATTGTACCAAAGGCCAGCCCACTACGTACCACGTCCCGCCCTTATACGTACAGGCACGGAAGGCCAGCCCACCACGTACAACGTCCCTCCCGCCAAGTGGGTGGGCCTCTCAAGTCTCCACCCACCAACCTGAAAACTTCAAAGGCCAGGCCTTCTGGTGCTTTGGCAATCCCACAGGAAACAGACGCTGCAAATCCCCGCCTTACACGGAGAAAGGCAGAGCCGAACTACAAAACCCAAAAGCCAGCAGACAGAAAACAAGGTCCTTTCCGCCAGGGAGAGGCTGGAACGCCACGCCCAGCAAGTAAAACCTCCCCAACCCCAAATACAAAGCCCTGTAAACCAGCACACTATTATAGAACGCTCCCAACTACTGGGGAATCGAGTTCTCCGCCCAGTACACACAATCTGCAGGTACAAAGTCGCACCCACCAACGTTCAGAGTAAATAGACATAGCTGCGCACTGGTGGCTCATGCCTTGAGGCTGAGAACTGAGGATGTCAGTTCGAAGCCAGTCAGGGCAGGAAAGTCCTTGACACTCGTATCTCCAATTAACCACCAAAAAGCCAGAAGATGCAGAGTGTTACCCTTGAGCAAAAAAGTTGACGGACAGCACTAAGACAATGTGTCAAGCCCCTGTGAACAATGAGGGAGAAGGAGAGGAGCCAGAGGTTGGGGGGGGGGGGGGGGAGAGATGGACTTAATACTTCAATCACAAGTAATAATACCACCAGAACGAATATAATAAAAATACACGATATTGGGAAATTTTATGTCGGATTTAATTTTGTTTGTGTCTGTCATGGGGCTTGAACTCAGGACTCAGGGCCTGGGTGCTGTCTCTGAACTCTTTTGCTCAAGGCTACCCCTCTTCCATTTTTAGCCATAGCTCCAATTCACATGATCAGTTGGAGACAAGAATCTACCAGGACTTCCCTGCCAAGGCTGATTTCCAACCATGATCCTCAGATCTTAGCCTCTTGAGTATCAAGAATTACAGGCATGACATGTGTTTCTAACGCATTTATAAGATTATTTCTTTGTTGCTTTGTATGTCCCTCCCCCACAGTGTAACCCCTGCTTTCACTATATTTGATGTCAGTATAACATGTGGAGGAGATGGGGACAAACAAGTCGTTTAAGGATTCAGGTGGACCTGTTGCAACAATGAGAAGTACAAAATGTCATGTCAAAACCAGCTTTACAATGTCGGCGTGGGGGGGGAGGGGGGTATAATTGGGTGGGGGGAGGGGGGAGGCGGGGAAGGGAGGTGAAGGGTAAACAAAGGAGGAGGCTGCAATGCTTGGTAAGAAATGTATGCATTATCCTGCCCATGTAATTGTAGCCCCTCTGTACAGTATGTTCTCAAATAAAATAAAATAAAATTTAAAAAAAAAAAAAAGAATTACAGGCATGAGCCACCACAACCTGGCTTATTTGTTGTTTATTCAGCAACCAAAAACCGCATTAAAGCAGGAGCTACTTACATATTCCTTACAGAACAGACATTATATAGTGCAAAGCCCACCCTCCCCCCAAAAAGAAAAAACCTGAAGGAAAAAATGAGTAGAACTTATAGCATGTAAATATTAACCATAGAATGTTGCATAGGGTCTGGGAATGTGGCTTAGTGGTACAGTGCTTGCCTAGCATGCATGAAGCCTTGGGTTCGATTCCTCAGTATCACATAAACAGAGCCAGAAGTGGCACTGTGGCTCATGTGATAGAGTGCTACCACTGAGCAAAAGGAGCTCAGAGACAGTGCCCATGCCCGAAGTTCAAGCCCTAGGACTGGCAAAAAAAAAAAAAAAAAAAGAAAAGAAAAGAAAAGAAAAAGAAAAAAAGCAAAATATGTTATCTAGCTCTATGTAAATAAGAGATAAAATAAAAATTATGATGAAAATTATATTCATTAAGAAACTGCATATTTTATGAGTTTAAAAAAATCAATCACGCATAGTGGTGCATGCCTGGAAAGGCAGTAATCTGGAGGCTGGGACAGGAAGCTAGTGAGTTTCAGGCATATCTGGGAAACAGAGTTGAGTACAAAACCAATTTGTACTACACAAGCGTTACTGAATGCTAGCTCAAAAAGAAAACTCCAAACCCAATATATTAAACAATTAGAAACATATGCACACTAGAATGATACCCATGATATATCATGGAATCCGCAACACTGAGGGATGGAGAAAACATTCCACAGTAGCAGTTGAACACATCAAAATGTAACTTGTGTTACAGATGGCTTCAACAAAGAATGAGCCAAAAGGATTGAACAGATATCTAGAAAACACAGGACCCACCAAAAGCAAGAGTACAGTCTCTCCCTTTGAGAGTTCCCACACTGTTAGATTGTGCCTCTATGTTTCTGCTTGTCAGCTTTGTGTCTACTTCTCTCCTTACTTGCTTACTTACTAAAGTCCTGTCAAGTTTTCTTACAAAAAAAAAAGAAGCAAGAATATACCCTCTGTGCAAGGGCATTAGGAATATTTTCCAAATAATAATACACTATACCCTAAACCATAAAACAGTTCAGCATTGAAAAAGGAAATACACAGTACATTACTTTCTGACCAAAATAAAAAGGAATTGCACACTAACAGAAGGGTGTTTACAAATAGGTAAAAAATAAAAATATACTCCTAAATAACCAGAAGTCTAGGCAACAATGAGGAAATGAAAAGAAAACCCATTGAGGTGAATGCAAACTAAAGAACAGTACATACAATCTGATAAAATGCATAGTCAAAGAAAAAAACATGTGTGACTGGAAATTAGATCTTGTCTCATTTTGTATATCAGGAAAGCTCAAAATCATTATGTAGCTCAGACTGGCCTTTGAATCTCATGATCCCCTTGCTTCAGGCTCCCAAGTGCTGTGATTACAGGTATATGCCACGATTCCTAGTTTCAAACGAATACTTTTTAAAGATCACAAAGTTATAAAAAGTTAAAACTACCAACAGAAAAAAAACTAGACAAAGAAAAGCTAAATACAAAGAAATCAGAAAGAAGGAAATGGGAGAGGTAGAGAAGGAAAAGGAAAACAATTGTTGTTACTTTCGGGAGCTGGGGGGGGGCATATGAAAAACATTTCCTTTGTTCTCAATGAAAAGGCAGAAAGAAAGCAAAGGAATGAAATGAACAGTGAAAGAGAAAAAGTCACTAAAGGCAGCAGAACTGGTGGGAACCCTACTATAAGACTACATGGCAAGAATGGATGTATGTAAAATGAAATGAGAAAATGTGTAGAAGGCAAGAAAACCCTTAAAATTGGAATGTGTATTTAAGGATTAAACATATTGAACTTAAGGCTTCCAATAGAAACAGATCAGGTCTAGAAGACAATACTGAAGAATTCTATGCAATAAAAAATTGCATCATCTTCTAGGGTCATAGGTACATAGCTTTTGAGCTTTTCTGCTCATCTGATAGGATTATGCTAGACTTATACTAATTATTGCATTATAAGGGACCCATATTTCTTTGGGTCTGGCTTATTTCACTCAATATGAGTTTTTCCAAGTCTTTCCATTTCCTAACAAATGGGACGGTGTCATTCTTTCTGATGGAAGCATAGAATTCTGTGTGTGTGTGTGTGAGAGAGAGAGAGAGAGAGAGAGAGAGAGAGAGAGAGAGAGAGAGAGAGAGAGAGAGAGAGAGAGAGAGAGAGAGAGAGAGAGAGAGAGAGAGAGAGAGAGAGAGAGAGAGAGAGAGAGAGAAATCAATTCATCTACTGAGGGGCATCTGGGTTGGTTCCATAGCTTAGCTATGGTGAATAAACCTGCGATAAACGTAGTTGTGCTAGTAGCTTTAGAATGGTCTTGTTTGTGATCATTTGGGTAAATGCCCAGAAATGGGATTGCTGGGGCATAGGGGAGATCTATGTGTAATCTTTTGAGCAACCTCCATACTGCTTTCCAGAGTGGTTAAACAAGTTTACACTTCCACCAACAGTGCAGAAGGGTTCCCTTTTGGCCACATCTCCTCCAGCATCTGTTGTTATTAGAGCTTTTCATTATAGCCATTCTAACTGGGGTGAGGTGGATATGGACTCAAGAGGTTTTTCTTTGCTGTTGTTTGGAATGTACTATGTGATTTTCTTTTGTTTCTTTTGTATGTTCTTCCCTCTATGGTATAGCCCCTGTTGACACTGTATTTGATTTTGGTAACCTGCGTCTTGTATATTCATTTATCTAATTTGGGGAGGGGAAGGAGAATAACAAAATGCTGAAATAAGGATACAGGATGACCCATTGCAACAATGAGACTCACAAGACACTATGTTGGAAATGAACTTGACTACTTTGGCGGTGGGTGGTGGGGGGGAGGAATGGGGGAGGTGAGGAAGGGAAGGGATAGTAGGAGAAAGACAATGCTTGATGAGAAATGTACTCATTACCTTACTCATATAACTGTAACCCCTCTGTACACCATCTTTACAATAAAATGATTTTTTTAAGATAGAAAACACTTAGAAAGATAGCAAAACATACTCTAATAAATCTTCAGAAATAAAAAAAGAGGAGAGTAGTCACTTTCCATTTCCATCTGTGAGGTCACCATTACATTTATGTTCATAGAAAATTATAGCGCGTGCATAGAAAGTAGCTGGTAAACCATTTTTTTCTCATTGAGAAAACATACTACCGCTGAAGCTGACATCTGAAAACTAACAACTAAAATAAACACAACAGAAACTATCACGGTCAGTTTACCATAGCATCTGAATGAATAAACAAATGAAAACAAGCAAAAGAATGGCCAGTCACTGTTGTTTGACAATGTGGACCATGCCCTAACCACTTCCCACTAAGAAAGGGCAAGAGGTATTTATTTCTGAGGGATTGAGGACAGAAGTTGATTTTAGCCTCTCCAAACAGGCTATGACTCTTTCCTCGTATAATAGAGGAAAGGAGGCCCAGTCTTTACCAAATGTTATTGATACACTTTTCATTTTAGTAAACAAACTTTGTAATCAATCCAATTTGGGGGCACCTTTTGTCACTACCCCAGGGATATTGATTCTTAGGGCAAGTGGGTAATCAGCCTCAATAAGGCCTTGAGTTTTTGTCATTTTACTGTTCGCCACCAGGGGACGGCATAGGAATGACCATTCTGAGCTGAGTCCCTAAGCTCTTTACACCAAAGCCCATGTTTGAGCAGGCATTTGCTTAGCCATTTGATCTAGAGGTTTCAGGAAGCATATTAAGCAGCAACAGTAACTGTACTTTTTTCCAAATTGTCAAGTCCCTCCTTTGGGGACACTACTGGAAGTTCAAAATAATGGTGTCCCTTAGATCACTGGGACTTGTTATTGCTCTGATCCCCACTGGAAAATAAAAATATACGTGTGTCAAAAATGCTTTGATGAGTACCCACACCTGGTGGAGGTGGGGAATGTGTCTGCTAGAATACGAACATTCAGTTTCTAGGAGCTTGTCTGTTATGGGATTAGGAATCATTCTGCCTCTGAGTTCCAAATGTACTTTCCAAAATCAACAGACTTTTATATCCACTGTAGGCTAACTATCCATGGTCATCTGTCAGTGAGAGCTTGCTTACTAAGGTTTGAAAAGATTTATAAGTCAGCACTGGTCATGTCCAGTGAAGAGCCTGACACTGGTCTAATGGCAAATCTTAGTTTCTGATGAAATCACAGAGCAGGTTTCTGGGTCCTGTTGGCAATGATTGTTTGATTGGGGGGATACTTTAATTATCCACTGAGGACATGGCTAAGGGTACAGTGTTGTATCCCAAAGATGAAGTCAAATGTCACTGACTCATTTTGCAGATTTTGCACTGAACACAACATCTTACACCATCTGCCTCTACCTGTAGATTCAAAGTTAAGAGGACAAAAGAGAGCATGGATTTCATAGAAACTCAGCCTCATAGTCACATGTAATGCCATCAATTAAGCCACCAATGTCTAGAAGAGGAGCTGTAACAAAGAAATCAGCCTGCTTAACTCTGATATTTACTAAGCTGCATTTTTTTTTTTTTGGTCGGTCGTGGTGCTTGAACTCTGGGCCTGGGCACTGTCCCTGCTCTCTTCAGCTCAAGGCGAGCTCTCTACCGCTTGAGCCACAGGGCCACTTCCGGTTTTCTAGTGCTTTATTGGAGATAAGAGTCTCACAGAGTTTCTTGCTCGGGCTGGCTTTGAACCACGACCCTCAGATCTCAGCCTCCTGAGCAGCTAGGATTACAGGTGTGAGCCACCGCGCCTGGCTCTGAGCTGCATTCTTTAGTAAGCAGTGTCTTCTAAGACAGAGAATACATTATAGATGGAAGGTGAGATGGTAAGAGTCAGTATTCTTCACTTATGTAAGATCCTTGTCACAAGACATAATGTTTGGTGCCATCCTTTAGCTATTAGTGGTGATATTTTTTACCTCAGTGAAGAAGAAAAGGTTAAGTGGTTTCCACCAAGAAGTGCCCCCCACATAGTATAAAAGCCTTCGTCTTGTTGGGTAAGTTTTCCTGCTGATTCCAAAGTCTATTCCAATAATGGGAAAGTAGTCGGGGGTAGGCTGAGGATGGAGCAACCACGATACAAGGATTTTGTTTGTTGTGTACTGGGCCAATATGAATAGCTAACTTGGAAACCAGCCTTTTCTTTCACAGAGCTGAGGACTGAAAGCAGGGCCTATACTTGCCGGGCAAGTGCCCTTCCACTGATCTAACTTGCCAATCTGAGGATTCAGCCTTTTAATTCACTATCCCTTCTTCCACCCAAACAGGAAATCTCCTGGGGTAGGGACATCCTTCTACAGCCTGAAAGCTTGCAACTTGCAGTTTCTTTACTGCAGTTAGGAAGATTTGGGTAACTTGGGTATCAAAGCCAGCCAATGTTGTTTATTTGGGAAGCCCTAACCACAGGGAATGTCTGCATGAAGAGGCCATCCAGAACTGTCAGAACACTATGTGTGACAGAATGCCTAGCCACTGACATTGACCAGAGTGTAGAATACAAGGCTATCTCTAAAGGGAAACCTCATGATGGGGGTGGTTCATAACTTGTAATCCTAGTAAGAGTCGTAGTTGTTCCAGTGAGTCGCCAATAATTGAGACCCCCCTTTCTCCCCTAGGTCTCTTGCTCATCACACAGATCATCTGGAGATGGTTTGTTAGGCTTACAAGAGGGCAGCTTCACTAATGATGGTAAGTTTGATTTAATCTAGATAGTGTTTGCCATATCCATAGGCAATAACTGAGTCGATTGTGTTTGTCTTTCATGAGGTTCTATTAAGTCCAGGGCAGCTCTGGCATTTGGATTTATTTCAGCCCTGCCCATCTATGCCCAGTAAAGAGGATTGAGTGGTCAGCAGATCCCACAGAGAAAGTTGGGTAGACTCAGGACTCGGGGAAGACGGCATCCAACCTTCTTCATGCCAATGCCATTTGTCATTTAAGAAGCCCACACTTTTATCCTCAAGTGCTGAAACACATCTATGGCCTGGGCTAGCATTTTTCAAGGACAGTTTGCCCAAGTCATTTGAAGACCTATTATAAGGTAGACAACATGCTAAGCCATAAAAATGCGTATCAGTCATACAAGTGCAAGGGCGATCCAGGGCTGCCCTGTGAGGGATCCTCAGTTCTGCTCTAACTCTACAGCATGCTTGGTAGGGATATTATACACATCCTGTACCATGGCAGCCAACAGGTTAAGTTCATCCCCTGTTAGGTGGAAGTAACTCCCTGCCAGGTATATTCTAGATAACCAGGCAGTCCTGTGCTAGTTTTTAGGTCTTGCTTGGGGAATTACACAGGTGCTAGGGCCCTGACACAGGGCCTAGGCTCTGTCCCTGAGCTCTTTTGCTCAAGGCGAGTGCTCTACCACTTTGAACCACAGCTCCATTTCTGGTTTTCTGGTGGTTACTTGCAGATAAGAGTCTCATGGACTTTCCTGCCTGGGCTGGCACTAAACCCCAATCCTCAGATCTCATCCTCCTGACTAGCTAAGATTACAGGCGGCAGCCACCAGTGCCTGGCTTCCTGTTTGATTCTTATTGTGTCTTTTACCATTCAGTCATCCTTTCAGAAGAATTTTCACATTCTCTAAATGTGACTATTACTAGTGACAATCAGGTTTGAGGCACATTCGTGTCTTGGAGCCTGTGTGATTCACAGCCGAACCATTCCTGTGTCACAAGTGTGGCATTTATGGAACCCTCTGGATAAACTGCTGCTTCTGAGAGAACAAAACCTCCATGAGCACTTAATCCAAAGGCCACTTCTGGCATGAGTGGAGGACCAATCACCATAACAGACTGACACTGTTCCAACAGGAAAATATCCAATCGTTTCCTGTCCACAGTTTTTCTCTTTCCCAGCACTTCATCAACTGTAGGTTGCATTCAAAGTTCTCCTATCTTCTGACACCTTTGCAGAAACAAAGTATTTTATTTTGGGGGTATGACATGGGTAGGACAGTTGTTGGATGGAACCTTGTGAGTGCTTGTGGCCTGGACCTGGAGAATTTGGGAGAAGCTTAGGAAGAAAAGTAGGCCATGTGGATGCTAAAGCAGTAACCTTTCATCTGCAAACTTGTGATACATGATGGAAAGCCAGCTAAAGCCTTTCTTATGAACAAGGTGAACAGGTATCTTGTAAACTTCCACTTGCACCAGGGCTTGCTCCTCAGCTGAGTGTGAGTCCATATGCCACCTCATAAGGAACCCAGAGGCAAAGTCCAATGCCAAGAGAAGCTGTGTGATCACTGCTCAGAGTCCTAGGGATCACCTCTCATGCACCCCTGAGGATGAAGTGAGGGTGAGAGTGAAATGCTCAGATACTAAGGGTAAGTGTACACATGCTCTGGTATCTATGGTACACAGGTCTCAAGGATGAAAAGTATTGGAAAGTAGTATGGATATGTCTGAGAAGTTAATCCAAACCCATAGCATGCAGATGGCTGATACTGTCCTCAGACATGGAAGACTGGACCTTGGACGCAGTAAACATCTCCATAGAACAAATAATTGTGGCAGAGCTTTGCAGTCACTTGCTCTACTGGCAGACTGGTGAATTTTCCCATGGAAGGGTCAGATCATCAATCTGGCTCCAGAAGGATGCTCTTCCTCAGAGCAACTTCCACAGGAAGGGATTGCAGAGAGGAATACCTTTGTGTGTGCTTGTGTGTGTGTGTGTGTGTGTGTGTGTGTGTGTGTGTGAGAGAGAGAGAGAGAGAGAGAGAGAGAGAGAGAGAGACAGACAGACAGACAGACAGACAGACAGACAGACAGACAGACAGACAGAGACAGAGAAGGAGACAGGGAAAGGGGAGGGAGGGAGTGTGTTGGTGTTAAGCCTGAACTAAGGGGGCCTGCATGCTGTCCCTGAGCTTCTTTTATCAAGGCTAGCACTCTACCACTTGAGCCATAGTTCCCCTTTTGCCATTTAGGTGGTTAATTGCAGATATGACTCTCATAGTCTTCCCTGGCCAGACTGGTTGTATATCATGATCTTGAGATCTCAGCTTCCTGTGTAGCTAGTAATACAGGCATGAGCCAGCAGCTCCTAGTGAAATGGCTCTCTGAAAACTCCTCTAAGCCCATCAGAAGATGGCATGTTTTCAAATGAGAGGGAAGGGTCGCATGCACAACGTCTTAGCATAGCCACTCAAGCCCCATATACAATTGCATGCTTGGTATTTATTATTGTGTTGGTTTTCATTTCCACTAAGAAAAATCAGGGTAAGTCAGGAAAGCTCTGTATACATAAAATCTGCGAGGAAAAAGTGAATCTTAATCTAAGACAATCTAGGCTACCTAGAGCATTTAATTATTTTCTATGGTGGGGATGAAAAGTGCTGATTCTGGTTATTTGGGCCAAAGTTGATGACAGGATAGTCATCAGGTTTGCATAAAATGTAACAGAAACATGGAAGTGCTCGTGCCTCCTACTCTCCTTCATAGAGGACCAGGGAGACACAACCGACTTCACCTCCAGGAGCTACCAAATCACATGGCTCTAACTCTGCAGGGTCTAACAGAACAACACAGAATATTGTGGAATTGGACACAGTGGGGAGGGAAGACACCATCTTTTGTATGAGTGTGTGTGTGTGTGTGTGTGTGTGTGTGTGTGTGTGTGTGTGTGTGGTGTATGTGTATGCTGATACCTGGGTCTTGAAATCAGGGTGAGGGCAGTCTTTCATACCTCTTTGCTGAAGGCTGACGCTCTAGGAGTTGAGCCCAACCTCCCTTCAAGCTTTGTAATGGTGAATTGGGGATAAGTGTGTCATGTACATTTCTGCCCAGGATGGCTTGGTTCTGTGATCTCCAGGTCTCAGGTTCCTGAGTATCTAGGATTATAGTACCCAGCAAAACACAATTTTCTTGCTGTTCACATCACCTCTTTCATTCTTTTATATTTTTGTGCAGTTCCTGCAGTGCTCAGGTAGGGGAATATAATATGGGCCATGTGGATAAGTGCTTAGTGTCCTTTCCACCGGAAGGGATGCCACTAAATAGTACAGCCTTCCTCAGAAATTGCAGGTACTAATTGTCTATTTCCAGAAATCCTATTGTGGTCTTAAAAAATTTCGAACAAGTGAGAAAGGCTGGTGGAATTCTTAGTGGTGACAAAAGCCAAAGGACATGCCTAAGTGTCACTCCTCTTGCTGGTGAAAGAATTTCAGGTTTTTCCTGTGTGACTTACCACTGACAGTGTGCCAGTTGAAGAGAGTTGGGCCAGGGAACATGGGGAAGCAGCGTCTAAAGAAAAAACTTTCCCCAGTACATATGACGGTGCTTGTGCTCAAGGAGGTATCAGGAATAGGAAGGCAGGCTAGCCCTCTGGGTAAATAGAAGGCTGTGCGGTCGTTTTTTCACCTGGGAGAATGTGTTCTGGGTACTGGCAGGCACAGAAAAGAAAATGCAAGGTTTAGTAACTATTAACATCTTTTTCTTATAATGCACAGACATCTTATTATTTGAATTCGATTTTATGGGGCAGGAGACCTCTTTATGAAAGAACATTAAAATGTCCCTCATCTCAAAACAAATGAATATACAAATTCCTTAAGAATAGGTATTTTGACCCATTAAAATGGCAGACCTGTATAATTTTTTCTTATGTCAAATGTGTCCCCTTTGGACACTAGCCAAATGGCTCTCGAATATGCACTTTGTAAGTCTAGCAAAGAGTCTGCTCTCTTTTTCCTCACAAGACAGGGTCTGAATGGCCTAGTTGTAAGAGCATCCAAGACTTCTCCATTCCTATCTTGGGCAGAGGCAACTATCAGTTAGAAGAGCATCATTTCAGGTATACATCAGTCATGAGGAGAACATTTTGTTACTCAAGCTTGTGATGGAAGAAGAAATCTTACCAGACAGCAAGGCCCTCCTCTCAATGGCAGCAGGCAAAACTTAGGACGAAAATACAGGTCTCAATTGGGTGCTGGTGGCTCATTCTGTAGTCCTATCTACTGGAGAGGTTGATATCTGGAGGACCACAACGCCTAGCCAGCCCAGATAGCAAAGTTCAGGAGCCTCCACCTTCAAAATCCCCAGCAAAAGCCAACCACCTATTTTTGCTCAGATGGGTCAGAGCCAGCCACAAGCAAGGATGTCCAATAAAAGCTGAAAGCACTGAGTTCAGCCCAAAAACCTGAAACAAAGGAAATAATACAATTTAAAAGCAGGATATACAGGTTTTCTGTTCTACGCTAGTAACAGCTCTTTTTGCCTGGGCCTGACTTTTGTCACAAACCTGGTTTTGCCTTGGGGAATCCTCTGCCCACCAAGAATCCTAAGCAGCCAACTACATCTCCTGAAATGGCCAGGACAATTGCTCTCACCAGTAGTCACGAGACAATCTTCCTGGTAAGAGTGGGGAAATTCATCCCGGGCTGGAAGGTTCCCCTCTGGTGAAACCAACTAAGAAGAGAAGGAACTGTCCTAAAGCTCCCAACTTAAATGATCTGAAGCCAGCTTTTAGTTATTCCCTCCTCCAGGTTCATGCTGCTGTCTGTACTCTTTAATAAAGAGGGAAACATTTAACCGTTTTTCCTACAACATAACTAAAATACCAAGTAGAGGGGCTAGATGCCCACTGACAGAGGTGTATTATGCACACTGACGGAGGAAGTGGCCATCCTATAATTTCTGGTTGTTGGAGCTGTGGATGAGAATATTCTGGGACTGTCTTATTCATGGGCCCACAACTTGTGTCCGCGTGCAAGTATGTAACCCTAACTTGGCCTGGTGATCAGCTCCTTGCTGCCCTCTTTCCTTTTTTTTTTTTTTTTTTTTTTGTATTTTGCACCTTGTTTTTTTTCCCCAGAGCTGAAGACCCTTGCACTTGCCGGGCAAGAGCTCTTCCACTGAGCTAACTCCCCAACCCCTCTTGTTGCCATCTTATCTTCCCAATCACTTGACTCCTACTGCCTTCTCTGGTGACTTTTGCCCCTGGCACCTCCACACCTGCTGCTTGTTTAATGTAGTCCTTAATACTACACGCTTCCAACTCCAAGGGCCTCTTGACCCTTTGAACAGGGCAATGTTAACTCTAGGCTTCCCAACGAAGCCGGAACCATCTACCCCATTCCTAACCTATACCTACCTGATTGTCACCAGCCCCATGTTGTCCACACCACCGTATTCTAGACAGCAATTCCTTGTTTGCTGTGTGACTATAGATCAGATGTTGTTCTTTAGATAGCCTCAGGCACTAGCAGACCTGTGGAAGTTCTCTGTCACCCAGTGGGTTCTTCACCAAAGAAGTGAGGAACGCAGTTTGGCGTAAGAGCTTCTATTCTAACTTTATCCTCTCTTGGCACTGTCCTCAATCTTCAGAAATGTCCTCCCAGAATTTTCTTGCATATCCAGTAAGGCTAGGAAAGGAATAAAATGATAGGAAAGGAAAACAAAGGTTTGGGATTAGTTGCAGATGACAGGAATATATACATAACATGTTGCATGATATTTGCAGGCCTCTGATTTGAATCAAGAAAAGATACTTAGCTACACTTTGGTTCACACCTATCATCCCAGCTAGTCACCAGTCAGAATTGGCATTCACAGTTCCAAGTTCAAAGCCAGACTGGACAAAAAGAAGATGAGATACCCTCTTCATAATAGCTGAGCATGAGGATACCGGCCTGTCATCCTTGCTGCTCAGGAAACTCCATAAGAGGAAGCCTGTCCCAGCTACTTCTGATGCAAGCACAAACCTTGTTCCTGCAGGGCAGAGTCTGGCAGCAGGCTCAAGTGGTAGAGTGCCTGTCTAGGCAAGTGTAGGGCTGAGTTGGAACCTCCTGCACTATCAAAACAAAATAAGATAGAATAAAAGAGTTTCTACCTTTAAGTTGATCACCGATGGCTCAGTCCTATTATTCTAGCTATTGAGGAGGCTGAGATGTGAGAAATGCAGTAGGAAGCCAGCCTTTATAGGAAAGTCTGTGAGACACTTTCTTCCAATTGACCACCAAAAAGCCAGAAGTGGAAGTGTGGCTCAAATGAGAGCAAGGTTTTCACTAAAGTGTCTGGATGTTAAGCTCTAGATGTTAAGGCTAAGGAATGATGGTGCCTGGGCCCTGTGGTTAAATCCTAGCACCAGTACTAAAAAAGACCAAGTTTGGACCTTGGTAGATTAAAGCAATAACGTAAGTCAATTCCCTTGCCATCAATTTCCAGAAATGAAAAAAAAAAAAAAAAGCTTGAGTGAAAACAGAGAAAGGACAGCACTAAGGCCCTGAGTTGAAGCTCAGGCACAAAAGGAACAAACAATAACACTAACAAAACAAAGAGAAAACCAATGATGGTGAGACACAAACATACAAAAATAATAAAAGGTACGCTTGGGCCTGGGAGAGCACGCCCTCATGTGGTCTACCACCTGCATTACAAGTGCAAGGTCCTGTTTCCTGCCCCAGAAACTTTTTCTTTTCTTTCAATGACAGTGCAAAGAATATTTCTTTGCCCCACGATTTCACAGAAAATATTGTTAAAACAGATTTCGATTTCACAGAAAATACTGTTAAAACAGATTTTGTTAAAAGAAAAGCAATATGATGCTATGTGTGACTAAATCATGAGAACATTCATAAATAGGGCACAAAATAAAAATTCATACAACAGAGCAAGGGAAGAATGTGGTCACTATTATGGCTGTTAGATAAAATATGTAATGACCCAATTAAGCTGGAAAGCAATGATGGAAAATGGAACAAGAAATATATTAGAAGACTTAAACTTGACCATGCTTTCTATGGAAGAGAAACTCTACAAGTGTGAAAAGCAAAAACTTAAAGGAAGTTTAGATGCTGGCCATCCCTCGATTTAAAAAGAAATCAATAAATTCAGAGAAATGCTTCCTATAGGTGAATATGTGAGGAAGCAGGATTTGTCTGTGCTGCTGTGGGGACGAAAATTGGCACAACTACTGAAGAAAGCAAGTTGGGCTAGTCTGAGCAACATAGTGACATCCTGACTCTCTGCCCCTGCTTCTTCCTGTCCTTGCTGTTTCTACCTCCCTCGCTTTTTGCTCCCTGTCTCTGTCTGTTTGTCTAACTGTCTCTGTCTTTGTCTCTCTGTCTCTGTCTCTCTATCTCTGTCTCTCTGTCTCTCTCTTTCTCTCTCTCACACACACACCTACACAAAAGTCAAATTGACATCATTTTATGCATTTGAAAATATCTATACCGTATGGACCATGATTTCATTCTCGCATGGATAATCTAAAGAGGTTTTTACATCCATTCCGTGGACAAGGTACAAGATTGTTCCCGATAATGCTCCAAGGCCAGAAACCATCTTAGTTTGCATTATCAAGTTAGTGTACAGTGGGATGGCACAGGAATGCCATTATCCTATAAGTCTATACCTATAGTCATATGCGGCTGGGATACCACTCGATAGTGGCATAGACAAAGAATTTACCCACCGCTACAGTGAGCAACAGGTAATTCTCAAATATAATACAGAGTGAAAGGAGCTAGTCATAAAGGAAGCATTTGGGTATGATAGTGTTTACTAAGTCTATAAAGCTGCACTATTCATGGAGGTGTACAAGCAAGGAGATGCTAGAAAGCAGAGCACTGAAATGATTATCACCAAATCCAGATAATGGCACATCCACAAGAGGGCATGAGGGTTGTGATTGGGAGGAACAGAATGGCTCTATTCTGGAAGGCTGGCAACATTTTATTTCAACTAATAGACCAAGGCCAACAGCTTGGTCCTGGTTTCGTTGGTGTTGGAGGCTCCCCTTTGTACCTCAGACTTGAACCCTGCTTCCTGCCAAGACTGAATCAAGAGAGAGAGAGAGAGAACAGAATAGAAATTTTGCTGAGGTTTGAATTCTTGTGGACGAAGAAAACTTGATTTTTCCGGCCAAGAGGCCTCCAAGTATCTACTATGCTCCAAGTATCAAATGCTAAGGTGGGATGGAGGTGGAGGTGGAGGGAAGACTGGTGGGTTGTTCCAGTGACGAGACTTCCACGACCCAGTCATCCCGTAGAGTTTTCACTCACCAGACCCTTCACCCTATATTTAGGTCACTGGTCAGCTCACTGATGACAAACAGGTTGGAGGGGCATCGTCATTCATTTGCCCACCAGGCATGATCACGGGCTGCATCCACGACAGCAAGACTTAACTGGAGAACAGCTAGCAGGTGGTTGTCAGGCTGCGTTTTACTCCAGGGAGCCAACTGCAGCGATTTAGGCCTTAAAGTAGACTCGTGGAAGTGCAGCTCGTGCCAGTCTAGAGACCTCCCTGAGTGGAGAAGCAACGGAAGGAATTCCTGCTTGCTCTGTGACACTGGGCCTGAACCTCATGTGCTATTGAACAGGAAACTTGTCATGGCGTAAGCGATGATGGTGGACGGCCAAAGTGTGCCTTCAGGCTGAGAAGCTGAGTCTGTAGGAGAACCCAGGCTCGGGTTGGCTGTTCCAGATTCCAAAATGAATGGCTTTCACCCTCCAGGCTTTGCACTTCCAGGCTGACAAGTGCTCACGTGATTGGGCCCCATCCCTTCCTCTGATGTCTAGGCCAGGAGGACGAAATCGTATGCAGGTGGGCATTTTGCTCTGAGAGCTTGCTCAAGACCATTCTGGGTGCAGACATGTCCTCGCAGCCAGGCAGCCAGGCAGCCAGAGCTGAGCCCTGTTCAACAGAGAAGCAGCAGCACCAGGCAACAGGCTGGGGGCACCAGCAAGGCGGGCAGGAAAGTGTTAATTTCCTCTGTAGGCAGTGGGGTAGGGACTTGAGTCATCCCGGGTGCCAGATAGCCTAGGTGCTGCAGCTCCAAGGGCCAAGGAGCTGTCATTTGCCCCCATTGGGTCTGATGCCCTTGGCGACTTCCTAATAGCAACAGGGGTCCTTATTTGTGTCCTGGGGGCTGTGCCCCCGGGCTCTCCATGCAGTTCCAGAGACCCAGTACCCGAATATTTAAATCACTATGGCGTTAAACACGTTTTAATATCTGATAGGGCCAGTTTCTGCGCATTGCACATTTTTTTTTTCCTTTGAGGAACATGTTTGGGCCCGCGGCAGGGGGCGGGGTCGCGCCTCCGCCTCGGCTCTGGTTCCAGCAGAGCCTCAGCGACACAGAGATGGAAATCCCGAGGCTGCTGCTGGCTCGCCGGACGGCGCAGGGCGGCGGCGGCGGCGGCGGCGGCGGCCCCGCGGGCGGCGGCGGCGGGGTCCACCGAGGCCCCGACTCGCCGGCTTGTCAGGCCCCGGCGCGCCGCCTCCTCCTGCTCCGGGGGGCCCAAGATGGCGCGCCCGGGCCGCGGAGCGACGAGGCCCACAGGGCCTCGCGGGGCCCCGGGCCGAGCCCAAGCCCGAGCCCGCTGGCGCCCAGGCCGGATCTTGCGATCGGCGGCGGCGGCGGCGGCGGTGGCGGCGGCGGCGGCGGCGGCGGCGGCGGCGGCGGCGGCGGCGGCGGCGGCGGCGGTGGCGACGACTTCTTCCTGTTGCTGCTCGACCCGGTGGGTGGCGACGTGGAAAGCGCGGGCGCGGAGCAGGCCGGAGGGCCGGTGCGGAGGGAGGAGGCCGAGGCGGGCCTGGGGCCCGAGCGGGGCGAGAGCAGCGCGCAGCCCGCCAGCCGCCCCGCGCTGGTCCCCCGCCGGCTGGCGGCAGTGGCGGCGGCCTCGGCGCCCGTGTCGGTGCCCGTGCCGGCGCCGGTGCCGGTGCCGGTGCCGGTGCCCGTGCCCGTGTCGGTGCCGGTGCCGGGTCCCGTGCCGGGCCTGAGCCCCGCGCCGGGCCCCGCGGCGGCCTTCGCGGGCACCATCACCATCCACAACCAGGACCTGCTGCTGCGCTTCGAGAATGGAGTCCTGACCCTGACCACGCCCCCGCTGCCCGCCTGGGAGCCCGGGGTCGCGCCTTTCCCCCAGCCGCAGCCCGGGGGTCCGGCCGCCCCGCCGCCGGCCGGCTTCCCGCAAGCCGCCGCCGCGCAGCTGGGAGACTGCCCCGAGTTGCCGCCCGACCTCCTGCTGGCGGAGCCGGCCGAGCCCGCGCCCGCGCCGGCGCCTGAGGAGGAGGCCGAGGGGCCGGCGGCGGCCGCCCAGAGCCCCCGCGGACCGCTGGTGCCCGGCCACCCGGGCGTGGTGCTGTACCTGTGCCCCGAGGCGCAGTGCGGGCAGACGTTCGCCAAGAAGCACCAGCTGAAGGTGCACCTGCTGACGCACAGCAGCAGCCAGGGCCAGCGGCCCTTCAAGTGCCCCCTGGGCGGCTGCGGCTGGACCTTCACCACGTCCTACAAGCTCAAGAGGCACCTGCAGTCGCACGACAAGCTGCGGCCCTTCGGCTGCCCCGCCGAGGGCTGTGGCAAGAGCTTCACCACCGTGTACAACCTCAAGGCACACATGAAGGGCCACGAGCAGGAGAACTCTTTCAAATGCGAGGTGTGCGAGGAGAGCTTCCCCACGCAGGCCAAGCTCAGCACCCATCAGCGCAGCCACTTCGAGCCCGAGAGGCCCTACCAGTGTGCCTTCTCGGGCTGCAAGAAGACCTTCATCACCGTCAGCGCCCTGTTCTCCCACAACCGCGCCCATTTCAGGGAACAGGAACTCTTCGCCTGCTCCTTCCCGGGCTGCAGCAAGCAGTATGACAAGGCTTGCCGCCTCAAGATCCACCTGCGCAGCCACACGGGTGAGAGGCCCTTCCTCTGCGACTTCGACGGCTGCGGCTGGAACTTCACCAGCATGTCCAAGCTCCTGCGGCACAAGAGGAAGCACGAGGACGACCGCAGGTTCACCTGCCCCGTGGAGGGCTGCGGCAAGTCCTTTACCAGGGCCGAGCACCTCAAAGGCCACAGCATCACCCACCTGGGCACGAAGCCCTTCGTGTGCCCCGTGGAAGGCTGCTGTGCTAGGTTCTCTGCCCGGAGCAGCCTCTACATCCACTCCAAGAAGCACCTGCAGGACGTGGACACTTGGAAGAGCCGCTGCCCGGTGTCCACCTGTAACAAACTCTTCACCTCCAAGCACAGCATGAAGACCCACATGGCCAAGAGGCACAACCTGGGCCAGGATCTCTTGGCGCAGCTGGAGGCGGCCAATTCCCTCACGCCCAGCAGCGAACTGACCAGCCAGGGCCACAGTGATCTCAGTGGCCCCGAGATAGTGTCTCTCTTCTCCGACGTGCCTGGCACTGGCTCTGCCGCCGTGCTGGACACGGCCTTGGTCAATTCGGGAATCCTGACGATCGATGTGGCTTCTGTGAGCTCCACTTTGGCGGGGAGCCTCCCCGCCAGCAGTCCGGATGCCCTGGGGCCCGCTGTGGATGCCCGCGCCCTGAGGCCCGCCAGCGACCTGCCCCAGAGTCTGGACACCTCGCTCTTCTTCGGAACCACGGCCTCTGGCTTTCAGCAGAGCCCCCTGGACCTGGATGATGTCTCCAGTGGCAGCGTGGGGCCCTTGGGCTCCCTCGGCTGTCTGGCCATGAAAAACGCAAGCGCAGAGCCCCAGGCTCTGACGCCCAGCAGCAAGTTGACCGTGGACACGGAAGCTCTCACTCCTTCCAGCACCCTCTGTGAAAACAGCGTCTCCGAACTCCTGACTCCAGCCAAAGCCGACTGGCATGTCCATCCTGACTCGGACTTCTTCGCACAGGAGGAAGACAGCCAGTTTGGCTTCTCCAACCCAACAGGAAACCATGGCTGTCACAAAGAAACAGATCTTATCACAGCGACGGGCAGCTCCTTTTTGGTATGAACCGACTCTGTTCCTTCCCCGCCACGCCACGGGGCTTGCTTTTATTTCGCTCGAATTTGAGGGGCCTCTGGACTGAATGCTTCCGGCCGTGGGATCATTTCTCACTGCTTTGAGAGACAGCCCCTCCCTCCCTGGACTGCAAGTGTGGAGATTTTCATTCTGATCTTGAGTGGAACTGACAAGTTCTGTGACCCTGAGTGAGTCACTTGACTTCTCTGAGCCTTAATGTCCTTATTTATAAGAGGAGGTGGTTTGATTGGGTTGCTCTATGGTCTTTTGAACTCATTAATTCCTTGGTAATATGCTACTTTCAAAACTTTTCGGACATCTTTCAATGATGATTTTATTTTTGTTTTTACAAACATGCGTTAAGTTAAATTATGTTATAGTGAATACGTTTGTATTTGGCTCCCGCACTCAACAATTATAAATTCATGAACCAGCTCAATATTGTAAATCTTTAAATGTTTTGTGGTCCTTTAAAAGCGTATATTTCATATCGTAGTTAACATTAACCATTATTCCTTATTATGAGTCAATATTCCAGCAGGTTTCAACCTTCCAATTGTCTAATAAATGCAATATGTTTTAATATTTTTGTATTTACGATGTCAATTTGTCTTAAATATGTTTTGTATCTATATATAAACCCCTTCAGATTTTTGTATAATTTTGTTCATTGAAAAAGTAGGTCATTTTTCATTTAGCACTTGCCACAATGTAAATTTTGCTCATGTCATTCTTAAGGTGATGTTTACTTTTTGTGGATCCTGGGGCTTGAACTTAGGGCCCAGGCAATGTCCCTGAGCTTTTTTACTCTAGGCTAGTGCTCTACCACTTAAGCCACATATCTCTACTTTTGGCTTTTTGGTGGTTAATTGGAGATAAGCATCTCATGGACTTTCCTGGGTGGCTGGCTTTGAACCACAGTGCTCGGATCTCAGTCTCCTGAGTAGCTAGGATTACATCCATGCCTCACCTGTTCCTAGCCTTTCTTCATTGTAGTAGTTTAATCAATGACTTGATCAATTAGGTATATGATTTTTGACGTGAATGTTTCATGAATTGTCTGTGTTCTTTTACTAGGTGGCTTATTTCAGGTTTTCTCTGTTTTTCATACTGTCAGCCATTTCTAATCATCACTGATTCTTGATTATTTTTGCTTCTGCTATGATGATTTTTTGGGGGGTAATTACTAACAATTTGGGTGAATGCTGTTTTGGGCACTTATAAAATTTATTAGAAATAGTCAATGCCAAAATATGTACTTAAATTATCATAAAACTATTAAGAAATAAATAGCAAATAAAAAGTGTTGACTATTGTCACTTTGTATTCTTGACCTCTTTTGAGGCAGGGAGCCTGTGTTGTAAATCTTCCATACATGTATTTGACAAGAAACAGACCCAGGATGCACAATTTGTGTTCTGTACTGTATGGCAGGTTAGTCTCACAGGCCTCAATTTCAGTGGATGCACATAAATAGAAGTTTTAACATAGGAGTAAAACATACATTTGGGCTTAATTTGATGACTTAATAGCCTCATTTTATCCTTTCGAACCTTCATGCTATATATAAGGGAGAAAATGAGATAATTCAGTCCTACTCATGTGCAGACAATAAAGGTTTTTGAGATTCAAAGTGAAACAGAGAAGGGAGTCTCTTTTTTTGTTACACTGAAACATTTTCTCCCTAGAGTTATAGGAAATGCCAGGAGTGGAAACGTTCCCCATATTTATTTATTTGCATACCTCTCTCTACATTTGGTCCATTTGTTAACATTATTCTCTCTGTTTTTGATGTCAGGTTTCTCTGTGACTGTGAAGCTGGACTATGTTTTCCTGAGAATCTGGTAATGGGGCAGAGAATGATACTCCTTTCTGTGGTCTGGCATGCTCATTCTTTATAGTTTTCCAGAGTTGAAAGAAATGAAAGTTTGTAGCTGAATATTGTGTTAACTCTCTATCATGAGTATAGCATTTGTCATTTGTGAAGTATTTTCATAACTTGTGTTTTATTTGCTGTTCAGACCAACCCTGTGAAATACTCTTGGCAAAGTCTGTGTTTCTTATTATAATCTAGCCAACTCAAACTCCAACTGGGTTGTGATTGACTGACAATTTTATGTATAGCTTCAAATGAGGAAGACAAACTCCTTTTACCTCTCCTGTCCATAATTTTCATGATTTGTTACTGTATTATAACTAGTTGCTGCTTTCACATTAGTCTGTTACCTTCTATTTACTTTGTCTCTAGTCCACTCCCTTGTATGTGCATTTTAGTCCTTGTCATCATGCCTTGGCTTTTTAAAAGTGTTTAATGGATAGCTCTCTTTCCTGTCACTATTCCTCAGACATTCTCCTCATGGAACAATTTCTTCTGACACTAACATTTGCTGAGTGTACACTGCAGTTCTGTGTGTATAGTTAAGAAGTTATTTTTTGAGCTTAGATATGACTATGTGTATATATGATTCAAATCATAAAGGAGATTATTTTCTATGCTGTTCAGATGAAAAGTGGTTTTTGGTTAATTCCATTTTAAAAAAGATTTTGCCAGGGAGTCCTTCTAATACTTTTTATTTGCTCTAAAGTACTAGCTCAATAGTATTTGCATGTAGATATCTGTGGATGACTGTTGTTGTAGCACTTTTGAAGTGCACTAAAAATTTGCCACTATGAAATGTTTCTGTATTGAGTGTGATTGTATACACACATACCCTGCAGACTCATATATATTTAAAAGTTGTATTCATCCAGTGTACAACAAAAAGTAGAAATACATTTTAAAATCGGAGATGTGCTTCAAATTTCATTGTGTTTATCCATTCAACATTCTCTGCTCTTTGCTTTGGAAATATTTGTACTCTTAAAATATATTTCAAAAATGTTATTAATTAATGCCTCTTAAATAGAGCACTATTTTTGGTGTCTAGTAAATATGTATGTCAAGGATTGAAATGAATACACAGTCTTGAAAATCAAATAAATTTCTAAACATAAAGATTATTTAATGCTGTGGCTTCATTTTTAGTGGCTTAAACCAAATTCCTTTTAATAAAATAATAAAACATTTTTCTGACTTATTCACTTTAGGACAAATACTTTCTCAGGTTTTTATTTTGTCAAAAATTTGGTCAACAAATATGTTCAACCTATTATAACACTTTTTTCTAATAATAGTGGAGAATAGCTTTGTGCTTTTAAGGTAAGAATTTTAATTTCCTTTGGTGGTAGTATAAATTTGCTATCATGTATTTTATTTTTATTTTTGTGTCTGTACTAGGAATAAACTGAAGGCCTAGATGCTGTCTGCTAGATTATTTCTGAAGCTAGTGCCCTACCACTTGATCCACAGCTCTACTCCTGGCTTTTTTCTTGTTAATTGGAGATAAAGAGTCTCATAGACTTTTCCTGCCCAGTCTGGGTTCAAACGCTGATCCTCAGATCTCAGCCCACTTGAGTAGCTAATATTACAGGGTGAGCCACCAGTATCCAGCTTGCATTCATTTTAAATAATGATAGAAGTTCTAATTTTATTCCCTTCTTTTCACTTCTTTTCAAGTGTTGGGTTTAAAAAAATCCTCATTTGAAAACTTGGTAACATGATAGATTATGAAGAAGTCTATTTCTAACGGCTAGATTGATCATGTTGGTTATGAGTTAAGAAGGCTCTGTGTTTGATCCTTAGCACTGCAGAAAAATATTGGCAATAAGGTTTTGCTTTATCCTTTGATTTAATTCATATAATAAAATGCCTGATTAGTAGCATAAAACATAGATAAATTATGTAATCTATTTAAGTTTCTGTCAAGTAGTGATTAGAAGGCAATTTGTAAGTTGCAGATTCCACTGCATTTATTACAAATTAACAAATGTTTACTAACAGACATTGTACAAAATTCAAGATAACATACTAAAAGTTATATGAGAAGAATAACATGAGACTTTAAACTTTAAGAAAATCACAGTTGATAGGAGATAGAAAATAAGTATAGTAAAGAATTTGAGAGCAAAAGCAGAAAAAAGTTAAATTTGGTATCAAAGTGATGGAATGATAAAAGATAAAATAATAGGGAGTTTATTGTGAACACAGAGGACAACTAGTAAATGTTTTTTTGCTTGGGTTTTTTTGTCAGTTGTGGGGCTTGGGCTCAGGCTAGCACTCTACCACTTTGAGCTACAGCTCTACTTTTGGTTTTCAGGTGGTTTATTGCAGATAAGTCTCAGACTTTTCTGCCTGAGCTGGCTTTGAACTGTGATCCTCAGACCTCAACCTAGGATTACAGGTGTGAGCTAACAGCACCCAGCCAGTAAATGTTTTAATAAAGGAATCATTCCATGAAAATAAGAAATGCTAATACAATCAAGTTATCCAGTGTATAAAGATTAGAATTGGAAAAAAAAATAAAAATTTTGTAGCCATTAAGATGTGATATGATGAAGCATGAAGAAAGACTAGCATCAGTGGGATGGAAAGAGATTGCACATATAGAGATAGTTTTTAACTGACTTCAAACATTTAAATATTGGAAGAAAGAATATTAATGCCTTTTATGGAAAAAATATATACAAAGAAATACCATCATTGAAAAGCTGAGAAATTAGGAAGAGTAACTCAGGTTTCCTTAAGAATTATAACAATCATATTTTTACTAAATAGAATAGGAGAAGGAAGAGTTCTTTTGGGAATGAGTGTATAAAGTACATGTATGTAGTTAAATGATAATTTATTAAAACTATCCTGCATAAATGGCCAATAATGTGGTTTATTCACTTTCTAGATGACAGCTGCTACTTCCTCTTTCTTGGTTCCCTCATGCATTCTGAAAACTACCTACACAGTACTGATCTTCTTATTTCCTTTTTCTTTTTTCTTTTTTGCTATCTTTGGTGCCAAACCTGGGGCTTGAACTCAGGGCCTGGCTGTTGTCCTTAGCTGTTTTGCTCAAGGCTAGCCCTCTACCACTTGAGCCACAGCTCTACTTCTGACTTTTGGTGTTTAATTGGAGACAAGAGTGTCATGAACTTTTCTGCTGGGACTTGCTTCAAACCACAATCCTCAGATTTTAGCCTTCTGAGCAGCTAGGATTACAGGCATGCATGAGCTGCCAGCACCTGGCTTTATTATTTCCTTTTAATTTACCAGAGGGCAGTTTATCTTGTATTGAATAATGTTGATCTGCACTAACCAATATGATATCTCCTACTTAAAATGAGGCTAGTGCAACTGAGGAATTGATTTCTTGGTTATTTAAATTTTAGTTTGAACCCTGAGGCAAAATAAAACATTTTCCACTAAGTATTATTCTATTATTTTGGTAGGATTTTAAATTTCAATTTAGCCATGGAAAATTTGACATCCAAATTGAGATGGTCTAGGAATATAAAATAAAAGGCATAATTTAAAGGCACAGTACAAAAGCTTAAGTATCTCATTCATTTTTTTAACAGTACTGGGGATTGAATTCAAGGTTTCAAATTTGCTTAGGCAAAACTGTACTGTTTGATCCCTACCCCTATCCATATTAATATTTTAATCATGACTATAAATTAAAATTTTAGTAAATTTGGTTAATGGAAATATATTATTAAAATTAATTTTGCCTGTTTCTTTTTACACTTTATTTTCTAAATGGATATCTTTTTGAAGATGACCTTGTTATGTGGCCTTAGCTTGTAAATCTCAAACTTGTAGTGGCTTCAAACTTTTGAGTCTCCTTTTTCTTTTTTGTCAGTCATGGGGCCTGAACTCTCTGGGCCTGGGCGTTGGCCCTCAGCTCTTCAGCTCAAGGCTGGCACTCTACCACTTGAGCCACAGTGCCACTTCCAGTCTTTTCTGCTTATGTGGTGCTGAGGAATCGAACCCAGGGCCTCATGCATGCAAGGCAAGGCAAGCATTCTACCACTGAGCCACCTTCCCAGCCCTTGATTCTCCTTTCTTAGCCTCCTAAGTGCTAGAGTCACAGTCATGTACCACCATACATGGCTTTTTTTGGGGGGAGGGTCCAGTTGTGGGGCCTGAACTCTGGGCCTGGGCGCTGTCCCTCAGCTCTTCAGCTCAAGGCTAGCGCTCTACCACTTGAGCCACAGCGCCACTTCTGGCTTTTTTCTTTTTGCTTATGTGGTGCTGAGGAATCGAACCCAGGGCCTCAAGCATGCAAGGCAAGCACTCTACCACTGAGCCACCTTCCTAGCCCTACATGGCTCTTCTTACTTTCTTAATTTGGCTACTAGAAAATTTGAAATTACACAAAATGGCTTTTATTACAATACAAACAGTTTAAATGTAAAAAGTAAAATTGTACTTGTAGCTGTAGCTTTCTTTGTGTTTCTATTGGAACAAACTAATACAGTTGTTACATTACCTATATAAACTCCATATTTATATGCCATCATCAATTTCTCCAGTCTGTTGAGATTCTTTTCTCTTATTGATTTTAAGATCAAGTGGTCATTCTCTTTTATGTTTAGAATAATAATGTATGTATGATAAAAGATTACATCATAATTGTAGGGGGCATATTTTGCCACAGAGTTCAAGAATTTTTTTTTTTTGGCCAGTCATGGGGCCTGAACTTGGCCTGGGCACTGTGCCTCACCTCTTCAGTCAAGGCTAGTGCTCTACCACTTGAGCCATAGCACCACTTCTGGCTTTTTCTGCTTATGTGGTGCTGAGGAATCGAACCCAGGGCTTCATGCATGCAAGGCAAGCACTCTACCACTGAGCCACCTTCCCAGCCCTCAAGAATTTTTAATGAAAGTAAAGTAGGAATTTGTCTCAAATGGAACAGTGAAGAGAAGATCTTTAATTGTTCAATATCCCTGGATCTTAATGAGGTTGTCTTCAGGCTTCTTGCTCAAAATCTCTTCACAGAGAATTGTGAGACAACTGCTGCCAGAGAGCCTAGTGTGGAGAATATGTACCTATTTTGTAGTTGTTACACTACAACTTGAGATACAGTGTAACAAAAAGAGAGAATGAAAAATTTATGAAGAAATGTGGCCTTCACCAGGATTTAAATTGTATCTGACTGTATGTTTGATAGGAAGCCTACATGGTAAGCTAGCATTATCATTCTTTTTTTGCGGGTGGGGGGTAGGGAGTGGGGGTGATGTTTGGTCATGGGGCTTGAACTCAAGGTCTGGGCACTTTCCCTGAGCTCTTTCCCCCAAGGCTAGCACTCTATCACATTGAGCCACTGCTCCACTTCTAGTTTTCTGGTTATCAATTGGAGAAGAGTCTCAAAATTTTCTGTACCTGCTGGCTTTGAACCACAATCCTTAGATCTCAGCCTCTGAGTAGCTAGGATAACAGGTGTGAAATACTAGCACCTGGCTTATTTGCTGCTCATTTTTATTAGCTGCTGACATTAAAAAATTTCTTTAAGGTGTGATTTTTTTCTGAAGAACATTTTAATTTGGTATTTTAAAACAAAACATACTAAGATACCTGAAAACAACAATCTAAGGAATCCCAAGTGAATCTTTCATAGTGTTTGTTTACTAAGTCACTAATCATCATTTATTATTACCTAATATGTGAGGTGCTGCCAGGTGTTATATCTAAAAAAGAGTCATTAACTCACTAAAATGGTTTTTAAATATTATATGACAAATATTGTTCTTATTCTTAAAGTTCTGATCTAGTGGGAAACCATTAAAACCATTTGTCACAAAGTTCTAGGATATACATAATATATTTACTAGAGTAAGAAGTACAAGTTTTTGTGTGTGGGCATACATTTTGATAAAAATAAATAAATATTTAGAATATCAAATGTTATATTTCATCAGATCTAAATTTTCATTTGAGATAAAAAGTATTAAAGCAAAATTGTTTTAAACTTAAACTTTCATAGGATTATGAAACATAGGTTTGATAAACTATAACAAAAATTGCAAATAAATTATGAATAGATTTGATTTTGACTTATTTCTAGATTGCAATCTTTTTTTTTTGTCAGTCATGGGGCTTGAACTCTGGGTCTGGGTGCTGTCCTTGAGCCCTTCAGCTCAAGGCTAACGCTCTACCACTTGAGCCAGAGCACCACTTCTGGTTTTCTGAGTGGCATATTAGAGATAAATCTTTGTTTTTAATTTAACATTTTTTATTTTTATTGTGAAAATACTGTACAGAGGTGTTACAATTACATGGGCAAGATAATGAGAACATTTCTTATCAAGCATTGTAGCCTCCTCCTTTGTTTCCCTTTCCCATCCCTTCCCATCCTCCCTCCCCCACCCCCCCAGCCAATCCTCCTCCCCTCCCCACCAAAGCTGTAAAGTTCGTTTTTCCACATAACGACTTCTACATATTATTGTTGCAATGGATCCACCTGTATCCCTATTTAAACGATTTTTTTTCCCTTCCCCTCCACAAATTATACAAACATCAAATACAGTGAAAGCAGGGGTTATACCATGGGGGAGGGACATACAAAGCAACAAAGAAATAATCTTATAAATGTGTTAGAAACAATCACATGAAAAAAAAAACATTTGAATACATATCTTAGGGTTCATTTCCCTAAAATCAACTTATCTGTCCTTTTCTGCTTGACTCAGACATATACTAGTTATTGCAAATAAGGGAAACCATGGGACCTAAGTTTCTTTGGGCCTGGCTTACTTCACTTAATATAATTTTTTCCAAGTCTTTCCATTTCCTAACAAATGGGGCAATGTCATTCTTTCTGATGGAGGCATAGAATTCCATTGTGTATACATACCACATTTTCTTGATCCAATCATCTACTGAGGGGCATATGCGTTGGTTCCACATCTTAGCTACGGTAAATAATGCTACAATAAACATAGTAGTGCTGGTAGCTTTAGTGTGGCCTTGTTTGTGATCATTTGGGTAAATGCCCAAAAGTGGGATTGCTGGGTTATAGGTGAGTTCTATGTGGAGTCTTTTGAGGAACCTCCATACTACATTCTAGAGTGGTTGAACAAGTTTACACTCCCACCAACAATGCAGTAAGGTTCCCTTCTGTCCACATCCCCTCCAGCATGTTGTTAGAATTCGTGATTATAGCCATTCTAACTGTGGTGAGGTGGAATTTCAATATTGTTTTGATTTGCATTTCTTTTATGGCTAGGGAGGTTGAGCATTTCTTCCTGTGTCTATTGGTCATCCTTCTTTTCAATTCAGAGAAGTTTCTCTTTGTCTTTAGCCCACTTATTTATGGACAGTTGTTTCTTTGAAGATTTGTTGTTGGGGGATTTAATTTTTTTGAGTTCCAGGTATATTCTAGATATGAGACCCTTGTCTTTTGTAAGGCTAGTGAAGATCTTCTCCCAATTCGTGGGCTTTGTATTAATCTTGCTAGCTATGTCCTTTGCCATACAGAAGCTCTGAAACTTCATGCATTCCTATTTGTCCAAAATTTTTGATTTCTTGTGTTTCTGTGTCTCTATTAAGAAAATTTGGGCTTGTGCCAAGGAGTCCTAGGGTTTCTCCTATTCCATCCTGTAATGTTTTGACTCTTGGGTCTTTGATCCATTTGGAGTTGATTCTGGTGCAGGGTGATATATAAGGATCTAGCTTTAGTTTTCTGCAAGTAGTTAACCAATTTTGCCAGCACCATTTACTGAAGAGGCTGTCTTTCTTCCATTTTATTTTTTTAGCTCCCTTATCGAATATTAGATGGCTATATATCTGTAGGTTCATTTCTGGGTTTTCAATTCTATTCCATTGGTCCTGAGGTCTGTTCTTGTGGCAGTATCAAGCTGTTTTGATTACTATGGCTTTGTAGTAGAGTTTGAAATTTGGTATTGATATTGCTCCAGCACTGTTCTTTCTGTTGAGGATCATTTTAGCTATTCGGGGTCTTTTATTGTTCCATATGAATTTTTGGATTGCCACTTCAATTTCCTTGAAGAATGAGGTTGGAATATTGATAGATATCACATTGAATTTGTAGATAGCCTTGGAAAGTATTGCCATTTTCATGATTTTGATCTTTCCAATCCAGGAACATGGGAGTTTTTGCCACTTTCTAAGTTCTGTTTTGAGTTCCTTTTTCAAGTTTTTAAAGTTTTCATCATATAGGTCCTTCACTTCTTTGGTTAAGGTAATTCCTAGGTATTTTATTTTTTTGTGGGGCTATTACGAATGGAGTTGCTTCTCTAATTTCAGCCATGCTTTCTCATTGTTGGCATACAGAAAAGCCTTGATTTTTGAGGGTTGATTTTATACCCTGCTTCTTTGCCAAAGTTTTGAATCAGCTTGAGTAATTTAGGAGTGGAGTCTATGGGATTCTTTAAATACAAGATCATGTCATCTGCAAAGAGGGAGAGTTTTACTTCTTCTTTCCCTATTTGGATCCCCTTTTTGTTTGCATCTTGTCTTATTGCTGTAGCTAGACATTCTAACACTAGATTGAAGAGCAGTGGAGACAGTCGACAACCTTGTCTCGTTCCTGAGTTAAGAGAAAATGGCTTTAATTTTTCACCATTAAGTACAATGCTGGCTGTAGGTTTGTCATATATAGCCTTTATTGTATTGAGGAAAGTCCCATGGATTCCTAATTTTTCCAGAGCCTTCTTTATTAAGGGGTGTTGGATCTTGTCAAATGCTTTTTCTGCATCTATTGAAATAACCATGTGGTTCTTATCCTTGCTCCTTTTGATGTGATGAATTATATAAATTGATTTGCGTATATTGAACCAGCTTTGCATCCCTGAAATGAATCCTGTTTGATCGTGGTGTATGATTTTTTGAATGAATTGTTGAAGTCGATTGGCCAAAATTTTGTTGAGAAGTTTTGCATCAATGGTCATTAAAGAAATGGGTCTATAGTTCTCTTTCTTTGATGAGTCCCTGCCTGGTTTTGTGATGAGGATTAAGATGGCTTCATAGAAGGAGTTTGGTAGTGAACTTTCTCTTTCAATTTCATTGAAGAGTTGGAGGGGTATTGGTGTGAGCTCTGCTTTGATTGCCTTGTAGAATTCCACTGTAAAACCATCTGGTTCTGGGCTTTTCTTAGATTGCAGGTCTCTTATTGCTGTTTCTATTTCAATACTTGATATGGGCCTGTTAAGAAGATTTAACTCATCTTGGTTTAGTTTCGGCATGTCAATATTTGGTAGGAAAAGGCCCATTTCTGCCAAGTTCTCAAACTTATTAGCATAAAGTTTTGAGAAGTATTCCCTTATAATGTTCTGAATCTTGGTTGTTTCTGTGGTGATGTTTCCATTCTCATCTCTGAGTTTATTTATTTGGGTGTATTCTCTTTTTTTTCTGATAAGATTTACTAAGGGTCTGTCAAGAACCAACTCTTTGTTTTATTGATTCTTTCTATGTTTTTTTGGATTCTAATTCATTTAATTCTGATTTAATTTTAATTATTTCTTTCCATCTACTGGATTGGGGTGTATCTTGCTGCTCTTTTTCAAGGAGGCTCAGATGCCTCATTAAATTGCTGGTTTCAGATCTCTCCAATTTGTTGATGTAGGAACTCAGAGCTATAAACTTTCCCCTGAGTACTGCCTTTGCTGTGTCCCAGAGGAACTGATAGTTTGTATGTTCATTTTTGTTGAATAATATGAACATTTGAATTTCCTTTCTAATCTCTTCCATGACCCACTCGTGATTCAGCATTGTGTTGTTCAGCCTCCAGGTGTTACAGGATTTTCTTTGGTGGCTTTTGGTGTTGAGTTCTGATTTTATTCTCTTGTGGTCTGAAAGAATGCAAGGTATAAGTTCAATGTTTTTGAATTTGGACAAGTTTGCTTTGTGGCCTAAAATGTGGTCTATTTTGGAAAATGTTGCATGCGCTGCTGAGAAAAAGGTGTATTCTGATGCTGCTGGGTGAAATGTTCGGTAGATTTCTGTTAAATCTAGTTGATCTATGCAGTTGTTTAGATCTCCGGTTTCTCTGTTGAGTTTTTACCCAGTTGATCTATCTAGTGGGGAGAGTGGTGTGTTAAAGTCCCCAACAATTAATGTCTTTGCATCTATGAGGGATTTGAGGGAAAGGAGTGTTTCTTGGATAAATTTGGGTGCTCTGTTGTTTGACAAATAGATATTTAGAATTGTAACATCCTCCTGTAGGAGAGATCCCTTAATTAGTATGTAGTGACCTTTTTTATCTCTTCTTACTAATTTTAATTTGAAGTTTATTTTATCTGATATTAGGATTGCAACTCCCGCCTGTTAATGGGGGCCGTTTGCTTGGTAGATTTTGTTCCAGCCTTTCACATTGAAAATGTGTTTGTTTTTATGGGCAAGATGTGACTCCTGAAGGCAACAGATAGGAGGATCTTGCTTTTTATTCCAACTAGACAGTCTATGTCGCTTAATTGGAGAGTTAAGTCTGTTAATGTTGAGAGATAGGACTGAGAGGTATTTGGGAGTTCCTGCCATTTGAAATAAGAGTCTTACAGACTTTCTTGCCCAGGCTGGCTTTGAACCGTGATTCTCAGATCTCAGCCTACTGAGGAGCTAGGAGTACAGGTGTGAGCCACCGGCATCTGGCTGCAATCTTTAATTTGATGAATTTTATACCTAAAAGCGATCCTAGAAACCTCATCATATGAATATGAAAAATCAATAGTTCGTACTTTTTTAAATCAAATATTATCACAAAATTTAATTTTTCTGAAGAAATAGGGACATTATTTTGAAGGGAAGCTTATCATCCAGTCACACATGGTATAATGGAGGTAATAATTAATTTCATATGCCATTTGTTGCTGGGAGTTAGAGAAAGATCCCCAACGTTCTAGGTGGGAGTTCTAGCAAATAAGTATTCTGATTTCTAGATAAATTATTGTAGCTCAACATTTTGAGAAGTAAAAGAAAGTTCTTAATGTATAGAAAAATAGAGCTTTTCCTCGCAAAGTATAAATGTTCCAGATGTAAAACAATCGGCAAAAGAAAAATTTCAAATTTTAGACATTTTCCTGATAACATTATAGCAAAAGAAGAACATGTATTCTGAACAAGAAAAACTTCCCTGTTTGTCCACATGATCAAGTAGGAAGATAACTACAATGTGACATTTGACTCCTCAGAGGGAAACAAGTCCCATGTCTGTCAGAAAATGGGCCAGAAAGAGAGCCCTAATATATATTGCAGTTGATAGAGAAGCACCAAATCCACCCCAGGATACTCAAAAGTCTAGTGCTACTACAATGAATACTGAAGTATAGAAAGTGCCAGAATTACTTAATACTAACTGAAGTCAAATATTAGCACCTGCTATTTCTCAGGAGACAGCACTTTCCCCTTAAATTCATATAAGATTTTGGCTTTCTGGAACTAATCATTAGCGATTTAGTTTTCATTTTAACAGTAGTTTTATTAGTTGTTACACCTATAATAGTAGCAATCTTTTCAATTTTTATTTCCACTTAAAATGACTTGATTGTCTTTCCTTATATAATCAATATAACTCACTCCCTTATATCATTCAAATCTCAAATAAAACATCACCATACAAGCTTTTAGATTATCCTATCTAAAATAAGTCTTCTCTTCCTTACTCTACTTATCTTTAATTATTTCCTCCTGATAAAATACATGTTTATTTGTTTTGTATGTATCCTTCTATTCCCATTGAAAGATATACTTTGTAGCAGCAGGAACTACTATATAATCAACCCTTACAATAATATTCAGTTCAATAAATATTTGTTCAATTAACTATTTGATTTCTTATTACCTTTCTGTTAATGATACAAAGAAAGAAGTGAGGTTTTCTCTCACTTACAATGGAAGTCTTAATTTTAAAACTCATTTTCTCTTGAAACATTATATAAAATTTTTCAAAGTATATGTTAGGAAAGAAATTGTGCTTTTGTTGGTTGTATAAATTGTATAAAGGTTCATTCAGAAATTCCTCTTTTCCTTCCAACCCAGTTTGTTTTTCTCAGTATTTGCATATAGTTCCTTAAAAGGCAACCAAAATTCACATGTTAACTTAATGTAATTTCTGTTATTATTCATGGAACTACAAGCTGTTTTACTAGATCATTATTTATGGATTCTAAAGGCTATCAGTATAACAGCATTTTGTTTATTGCTCTACATAGTTCCAAAGGAGCTCTATTTGTTTTATATTAAGTAATGAAGAGAGACATTTTTTGCTTCTTTTTCTAACTTGAAAATGAAAATATGAATCACATTCTTGTGAGACTACACTAATGGAAGCTGATGGAAAAATAAATACAATTGTTTGCATTAAATCAATTTTTGTGGTGGGATGGTACTAGGTCTTGAACCTGAGCTTTTTGCTCAAGGACAGTGCTCTATCACTGGAGTTACAGTTCTATTTCCGGCTATTTTGATGATTAACAGTCTTATGAACTTTTTTGCCCCAGCTGTCTTCGTACCCCAATCCTTAGATCTCATAATTCTAGTAGTTTGGATTAGAGGCATGAGACACAAGCACCTAGCTCATTAAATCAACTTTTAAGTGATGGGCATATTTGACTTCATTATTTGAGGGTGTCGTAATCTCCTCTCTATATTGGAAGTAGTCAAATATACAGCTTAGTTAATATTACTTCGGTAAACCTTTTTTGTGTGTGCTAGTCCTGGGGCTTGAATTCAGAGCCCGTTTTTGAGCTTTTTCACTTAAGGCTAATGCTTTACCACTTGAGCCACAATTACATTTCCAGCTTTTGGAGGATAATTGGAGATAAGAGTCTCATAGACTTTCCTGAATCTGGATCCTCAGTCTGGATCCTAGCTGAGTAGCTAGGATTATAGGTATGAGCCACTGAAGCCCAGAAAGGAAAATATTTTTAATTATAGCTTTGCAATGTTAACTACATGGGAAATAGAGAAAGTTAGGAAAGCTACCTCTATATCATACATCAGTGCTAGAGTTCCTAGAAAAACAGATTCATGAGACATTAGGTAAATCACACTCAAAGAAAAATAATTTGTTTTTTTGGTCTAAAATTATACATTTATATATATATATATATTTATAGTTTGTAACTATATATAATCCTCCATATTGTATACTCATTTAGAAGCCTGTTTTTTTAATTCCCCCACAAAATATTAAATCATCATTTAGAATTTTAAAGTTGGCTTGCCAGTGTTATATTTTATTTTTTTACAAAAGGCATTTGATAGCACATAAGCTTTGAAATATAAGTATACAATATATACAGTTCTTAAATATAATAGCATTTTCCAATATTTTGTTTGGAAAGTGATGCTGAATAATTCATAATAAATTCTTCTGCAATCACAACAAAAATATTTCACAAAGGTAAAATATGTGGATTTGCATTAACATTGCATTAACTCTCCATTCATATAATAAGGCAATAGTAGAAAGCACTGTAGATTATTCTAAACATCTGAGGAAAGGAAGCTGGCCCTAATGGCTCATGCCTGAAATTTTAGCTACTCAAGAGGCTGAAATCTGAGGATCACAGTTTGAAGGCAGCCTGATTAGGAAAGTTCATGAGGCTCTAATTGCCAATTAACCACTGAAACTCCAAAAGGGGAGTTGTGGCTCAAGTGGTAGTGTGCTAGCTATTCTTCAGTGAAAAAGCTCAGGGACAGTACTGGCACAACAAAAACCACGAGAGATTGAAGACAGGTTATGTTATAAGATTAGAAGCATAGCTCAGTTGTATAGCACTTGGGTTTCATCTTCAACAATCCCCCAAAAAGGATATACTAGTGTTTGAAAATATGGGCCATTAAAAAATAAAATAAAAATAAAAATGGGCCATTTTTGTAAGAGAGCTAAAAGGTGTTTTGTTGAGAAAAAATATTTAAAATGCCCACTACACGTATTCAATAAAACCCTATGTAGGCATTACAATTTTACTGTATGTTGAATATTTAGCTACAGTGACTCCAGAAAAAATAACTTTAGGCTTGTTTTTTTTTTTTTTTTTAACAAATTGACATACAAATAAACTTAGGCAACACTACCAGCCTCCTGAGTATGTATATCAGGCTGGAATGAATGTATGGTCTGCTCAAAAAAAAGTCAGTGTTAAGTTTAATTTTGGTTCTGGTCTCAACAGAAAGCACAATGGTAGGTTTTTCATAGATACAGTGGCAAAGCAGGGAAAGAGAAACAAAAACTGGGGAAAAAAACTCAGCAGAAATCAGCCCCTTGCTATGGAAAAAAAACCCCCACAAAACTAGCGAGGATTAATGAACTAAGTGTTACCTAGGACTGGTAAAGCCATAGAATTTCTGCTTTAGCCTGGTGGACAGACAGAGGGTAAATTGTGCTGTGAAGTAATTAGGTGGGACTTGAAGCCAAGTACCATGTAGAGAAAGAGCAGCCTGGTCGTGTCCATTTCTCAAATACTGTACTTGGAATTCCAACTTGGGTTGCAAGCCCAACACTCATGAGAAGATGCCACTGTGTGGCTGCCTGCTCTGAGGACAAGGTGGGGAAAATATGGCCCAGCCATTCATGTCAAGCCAACAAACGCATAAGCCACACAGAGAGAAGCAGAGATTGCTTTGCCAAAATGAGGCTGGAAGCCAGGCAGCAGTGGCTCATGTCTGTAATCCTAGCTACTCAGGAGGCTGAGATCTGAGGATTAGGGTTCAAGGCCAGCCTGGGAAAGAAGGTGTGCGACTTATCTCCAATAAACTACCCTAAAGCTGGAAGTGCTCAAGTGGTAGAGCACTAGCCTTGAGTGAAAAAGGCCCAGGAACAGTGCCCAGGTCCTGAGTCAAGCCCCAGGACCCACACAAATAAAAGAGGTTGAAAACACTGACTTGGCATATGAAAAACAGGTGAACCTCAGGCTACGACACTCCTCTTGGGACAGACACAGTCAGGAGATCTGGAAACAAAGTGATCCAGATCCTGAGGCTGGGTAAGCACCAGGAGCAGCAGGGCTAGGAGGCTGGCCCTGCAGTCCATGCCCCGTGCACAGCTGGCTACCCTCCAAGGCCCCAGGGCTAGTAGCTTGCCAGGTTTTTATTTCACCACCTCTTGGCCTGTACTCTGCAGTCTCCTCCTCAGCTGAGAGCTGCTGGGACTGGCTACAAGTTTTTTTTTGAAGCAACAATTTAATGTCTTTCATTATGACATTTTCCTACATACACACACTACACACACACACACACACACACACACACACACACACACACACACAATGCTTTCATATAGGCTATAACATCTTCATTAACATCTTTTGTTCACCCTCCCACTGGTCCCCTACCTCTTCCTAACTAGTTGCCTTACTACTTTCACACCTTTCTCTCTTTCTTTCTTTCTCTTTCTTTCTTTCTTTCTTTCTTTCTCTCTCTTTCTCTTTCTTTCTCTCCTTCCCTTCCTTCCTTCCTTCTTTCTTTCCTTCCTTCCTTCTTTTAATTTTTTTTTATTTTTTGTGAACATACTGTACAGAGGGGTTACAATTACATGGGCAAGATAATGAGTACATTTCTTATCAAGCATTGCAGCCTCCTCCTTTGTTTACCCTTCACATCCCTTCCCAGCCTCCCCCCATCCCCCCCTAATCCTCCCCCCCCACACCAAAGTTGTAAAGTTCATTTTCGACATGACAACTTGTACTTCTCATTGTTGCAACGGGTCCACCTGTATCCTTAAATGACTTGTTTTCCTCCATCTCCTCCACAAATTATACAGACATCAAATATAGTGAAAGCAGGGGTTATACTGTGGGGGAGGGACATACAAAGCAACAAAGAAATAACCTTGTTAGAAACAAATGCATGAAAGAAAAAAACATTTAAATACATATCTAAGGGTTCATTTTCCTAACATCACATTATCTGACCTTTTCTGCTTGACTCATACATATACTAGATATTGCAAATAAGGGAAACCATATTAAGTGAAGTAAGCCAAGCCCAAAGAAACATAGGTACTTCTTTTAATTTTTTGTGGGGCTTGATCTCAGAGTCTACCTTGTTGGGCTGGTACTCTGCCACTTGAACCATCCCTCCAATCCTATTTTTTGCTGGTTATTTTGGACTTGGAGTCTTCAAGGTTTCTTTTCTGCTTTGGTTTTATTTGAACAGAGGTTCAGATCTCCTAAGTGGCTAGCTAGGATTACAGATGTGAGCCACAAGTATTGGACCATCCTTTCCAACATATGAGTTATTTGTCCTTTTGAGTCTGGCTTATTTCATCTAACATGTGATCTATTCTTTTTATGGCTGAATAAAATTTGATTGAATATATATATAATGCACATATATACATACATATATTATCTATATGTACACACATGTCCTTTATCCATTCATCTTTTTATTTCTACTTAGGATGATTCCATAACTTTGCTTTTGAAAATAGTGTTTCAATAATGAGTGTGGCGGTATCCCCATAGTAGGTTAACTTAGATTCATTTGGCTATATACCCATGAGTGGTATTCCTAGGTCATTTTATTTTATTTATTTATTTATTTTTATTTTTATTTTTTGGGGGGTCCGGTTGTGGGGCCTGAACTCTCGGCCTGGGTGCTGTCCCTCAGCTCTTCAGCTCAAAGCTAGCGCTCTACCACTTGAGCCACAGCACCACTTCCCGCTTTTTTCTTTTTGCTTATGTGGTGCTGAGGAATCGAACCCAGGGCCTCATGCATGCAAGGCAAGCACTCTACCACTGAGCCACCTTCCCATCCGCCTGATTTTATATTTTTTTTTTAATTTAATTTTATTTTATTTGTGAACATACTGTACAGAGGAGTTACAATTACATGGGCAGGATAATGCGTACATTTCTTACCAAGCATTGCAGCCTCCTCCTGTGTTTACCCTTCACATCCCTTCCCAGCCTCCCCCCAATCCCAATCCTTCTCCTTCCCCCCCCTTCCCCCCCCCCCCCGCACCGACGTTGTAAAGCTCGTTTTGGACATGACAACTTGTACTTCTCATTGTTGCAACAGGTCCACCTGTATCCTTACACAACTGGGTTTTCCCCATCTCCTCCACAAGTTATACTGACATCAAATATAGTGAAAGCAGGGGTTATACTATGGGGGAGGGACATACAAAGCAACAAAGAGATAATCTTATAAATGCATTAGAAACACATGCATGAAAGAAAAAAACCTTAAAATACACATCTAAGGGTTCATTTTCCTGACATCACATTATCTGACCTTTTCCGCTTGACTCTGATTTTGTATTTTTGATGAACCTCCAGAGCAGATGGAATATTTTACATTTCTGTCAATAACATATAAGGGTTCCTTTAAACTTACTAACATTTGTTGTTGTTTGCTTTCTTGATGATACCTATCCTGACATGGAATCGCAAACTAATTTTGACTTGAATCTTCCTCATGATTAAAGATATTGAATACTCTTTTCATGTACTTATTGTCCATTTGCGGTTCTACTTTTGAGAACTGTTCGACTCATTTACCTATTTATTGAGGAATATACTTTCAGTGTTTATTTTTTTATTCTTTTTATATTCAAGTTTTTAATCTCTTGTCAGATGGCAAAGATACTCTTCCATTCTGTAAGCTGCCTCTTTATTTTGGTTATAGTATCCTTTGTTTTGCAGATGCTTTTAAATTTGATAGAATGCATTTGTCAAATCTTCCTATTATTTCCTGCACCATGGGCATCCTACTCAGAAAACCATTAGCTATGCCTATGTCTGGAAGCATTTCCTCCTAGTCACCTTAATGTTTCACATATTACATTAAGGTCTTTGACCAACTGTGAAATAATACCCAGTTTGCCTGGCGTTGATATTTGAAGAGACTCTTTTTGGCACTGTTGTGAAAAATCATGCAGCAATAACTGCATGAGTTTATTTCTGAGTCTTGTAATCTACTCTGTTAGTCTGTATCTCTGTTTGTATGCCAGTGCCATGCTGTTTTTCATACTATGGGTCTGTAATAGAATTTGAAGTCAAGTGTGATATCTCCAGCATTGCTCTTTATGTTCCATATTGAATTGGGTCTTTTATGTTCTCATATGGGTTCTAGGATAGTCTTTTCTACTTCTGCCAAGAACATCATTGGAATTTTGATGGAGATTGCATTGAATATGCAGATTGGTTTCAGTAATCTGGCTATCTTAATAATATTAATTATTTGGATATTGAACATAGCAGGTCTTTCTATCTTCTAGAGTTTTCTTCAGTTTCTTTCTTCAGTATTTTATAGTTTTCATTGTACAGGTCTTTCATCTTTTTAGGTGTATTCTTATGTATTTTATGTTTTACTTTTGGAGCAATTGTGAATGGGGTTATTTGCTTTATCAGCATGTTCACCATTGCTATTTAGAAAAGTTGCTGAGTTTTTTTATGGTAGTTTTGCTGCAAGTGTTGATCAGATCTAAGAGTTTTCTAGTGGATTTTTAAAGTATAATATTATAATATCTACAAATAAGATTTTTCCTTTCATATTTGTATCCCTTGCTTTTTTATGTCTTGATGAACACCATTATGTTATTTATTTGGGAGCTAAGTGATTTTATTTAATGTAAGCAGGAACAATTATAAAGTTCCCTCTTCAAACTACAAATCATTTAAATAGGGATACAGGTGGACCCAATGCAACAATGAGACGTACAAGTCGTTATGTCGAAAACGAACTTTTCAACTTTGGTGCGGGGGGGGGGGGGGAGGATGGGAAGGGGAAACAAAGTAGGAGTCTACAATGCTTGATAAGAAATGTACTCATTATCTTGTCCATGTAATTGTAACCCCGTATTTTCACAATAAAAATTTTTTTAAAAACTGACTTTCTTATATACCACAAGTTCAGGAAATTGTGCTTTCATTTTTGTTTAAGAAATTTTTAATTTTTCTACCCACTTTCTTTAGTTACTCACAGATCATTCAAAAAGTATATTGTTCACTCTACATGTGCTTTTATAATTTCTGTAGTATCTCTTGCCATTGATTTCTAATTTTATTCTGTTATCATCTGATAATATAGGAAAATTATTTCAGTTATTTGACATTTTAAGGCTTTTTATGGTCTAAAATGTGTTCTCTTTTGGGGAGAGGTCCATAGGATGTTGAGCAAAATATATATTCTAAAACTGTTGGATGAAACAGTTTATAGATGTCTGTTAAGTTCATATAGCATAGTTTAATCTGAAGTTTCTTTGTGGTTTTTGTTGTTGTTGTTAGATTGTTGAGAGTAGAACATTAAAGTCACGTAGTATGTCTCAAGCCTTCTGTTTCCTTATGAATAGTAGTATTTGCCTTATGAAATTGGGTGCACCTATGCTTGATGGATGCATACTTATAATTCTTAAATCGTCTTGATGGATTGTTCCCTTTGTTGATGTATAGTGAATGTTATCCCTTCTGGTTAATTTTAGCTTAAGTCTACTATATCAGGCATGACTATAGATAGTCCTACGTGCTTTTGAATTCCATGTTCCTAGAATAAAGTGTTCCATCTGTTCAGTGTTAGTCTTGTGTATCTTTGCCAGTGAGTTGAATTTTTAGTAGACAGCAGACAGAAAAAACAAAAGCTATTCAGCCAGTCTGCATCTTTTAATTGGGAAGTTAGGTCTGTTCACATTTAGGGTTATTCTTTTCTTCTTCTGTCCATCATGGGCCTTGAACTAAGGGCCTGGGCACTGTCCCTGAGCTATATTCACTCAAGGCTAGCACTCCACAATGCCATTTCCAGTTTTCTGGTGGTTAACTGGAAATAAGAGTCTCACAGATTTTCCTGTCCAGGCTGTCATTGAACCATGATGCTCAGCTCTCAGCCTCCTGAGTAGCTAGGATTATAGCCGTGAGCCACCTATGCCTGGTTTAGGGTTATTCTTTGGGGGGGGGAGGGGTCTGGTCGTGAGGCCTGAACTCTGGGCTTGGGCGCTATCCCTCAGCTCTTCAGCTCAAGGCTAGCACTCTGCCACTTGAGCCACAGCGCCACTTCCAGCTTTTTTCTTTTTGCTTATGTGGTTCTGAGGAATGGAACCCAGGACCTCAAGCATGCAAGGCAAGTGCTCTACCACTGTGCTACCTTCCCAGCTCCCTTTAGGGTTATTCTTAAGATGTAGGTATGAATTTCTACTTTTTAACCTTAGAAAGTGTCTACTGAGTTAACAATTTTTATTCTTTTCTACATCTCATTTGTTTATTCTCTAATGAGACTTATTCTTTAATAATATCTCAGGTTTGTGTATAACTTTCTTCCTCTTCAGTATAAAATGTTTCTGTCAGTATTTTCTGGATTATTGGTAATAAATTTCTTTAGTTTATGTAGAAATGTCTTTAGTTATATAGAAATAAAGGGAACCTCTTTTATTTCTTCTTTGATTCTAAAGAATATCCTCATCTTCATTGCTAGATTTTTTCATTTCAGGCCTTTTAATGCACTAATAATTTAGGGTTTCTACTGAAATGTCTACTTATTTTTACTCATTTTAATAGTAATAGGATTTGAATTCAGGGAATCATGTTTGCTACATAGGTGCTCTGCCACTTGAGTTATATGTCTAGACCTTTTGGCTTTGCTTGTATATTTATTTGATATTTTTATTTATTTATTTATTTATTTTATTTGTGAACATACTGTACAGAGGGGTTACAATTACATGGGCAGGATAATGCATACATTTCTTACCAAGCATTGCAGCCTCCTCCTTTTGTTTACCCTTCACGTCCCTTCCCAGCCTCCCCCCTCCCCCCAATCCCAATCCTTCTCCTTCCCCCCCATTCCCCCCACCCGCCCGCAACGACGTTGTAAAGCTTGTTTTGGACATGACAACTTGTACTTCTCACTGTTGCAACAGGTCCACCTGTATCCTTAAAGAACTGGTTTTTCCCCATCTCCTCCTCAAGTTATACTGACATCAAATATAGTGAAAGCAGGGGTTATACTATGGGGGAGGGACATACAAAGCAACAAAGAGATAATCTTATAAATGCGTTAGAAACACATGCATGAAAGAAAAAAAACATTAAAATACATATTTAAGGGTTCATTTTCCTAACATCACATTATCTGACCTTTTCCGCTTGACTCATGCATATACTAGATATTGCAAATAAGGGAAACCATGGGACCTATGTTTCTTTGGGCCTGGCTTACTTCACTTAATATAATTTTTTCCAAGTTTTTCCATTTCCTAACAAATGGGGCAATGTCATTCTTTCTGATGGAAGCATAGAATTCCATTGTGTATATATACCACATTTTCTTGATCCAATCATCTGCTGAGGGGCATCTGGGTTGGTTCCATATCTTAGCTATGGTAAATAATGCTGCAATAAACATTGTTGTGCTGGTAGCTTTAGTGTGGTCTTGTTTGTAAACATTTGGGTAAATGCCCAAAAGTGGATTGCTGGGTCATAGGGGAGTTCTATGTGAAGTCTTTTGAGGAACCTCCATACTGCTTTCCAAAGTGGTTGAACAAGTTTACATTCCCACCAACAATGAAGTAAGGTTCCTTTCTGTCCACATCCCCTCCAGCATCTGTTGTTGTTAGAGTTTTGATTTTTGCCGTTCTAACTGGGGTGAGGTGATATCTCAATGTTGTTTTGATTTGCATTTCTTTTATGGCTAGGGATGTTGAACATTTCTTCATGTGTCTATTGGCCATCCTTCTTTCTTCTTCAGAGAAGTTTCTCTTTAAGTCTTTCGCCCACTTATTTATTGGGCAGTTGTTTCTTTGAGGATTTGTTGTTGGGGGGTTTAATTTTTTGAGTTCCAAGTATATTTTAGATATGAGACCCTTGTCTGTTGTATGGCTAGTAAAGATCTTCTCCCAATCCGTGGGCTTTCTATTGATCTTGCTAGCTATGTCATTTGCCCTGCAGAAGCTCTGCAAATTTATGCAATCCCATTTGTCCAAACTTTCTTTGATTTGTTGTGTTTCCGGGTCTCTATTCAAAAAATTTCGGCCTGAGCCAAGGAGACCTAGGGTTTCTCCTATTCCATCCTGTAATGTTTTCAGAGTGTCTGCTTTGACTTCAAGGTCTTTGATCCATTTGGAGTTGATTCTGGTGCAAGGTGATATATAAGGATCTAGCTTTAGTTTTCTACATGTAGTTAACCAATTTTGCCAGCACCATTTACTGAAGAGGCTGTCTTTGTTCCATTCTATTGTTTTAGCTCCCTTATCGAAGATTAGATGGATATAGGTCTGTAGGTTCATTTCTGGGTTTTCAATTCTATTCCATTGGTCCTGAGGTCTGTTCTTATGCCAATACCAAGCTGTTTTGATTACTATGGCTTTATAGTAGAGTTTGAAATTTGGTATTGATATTCCTTCAGCAGTGTTCTTTCCATTGAGGACCTTTTTTGCTATTCAGGGTCTTTTATTGTTCCATATGAATTTTTGGATTGCCTCTTCTATTTCCTTGAAGAATGAGGTTGGAATTTTGATAGGTATTGCGTTGAATTTGTAGATAGCCTTGGGAAGTATTGCCATTTTCATGATGTTAATCTTTCCAATCCAGGAGCAAGGGAGGCTTTGCCATTTTTTTAGTTCTGTGTTGATTTCCTTTTTCAAGATTTTAAAGTTTTCATCATAGAGGTCCTTCACTTCTTTAGTTAAGTTAATTCCTAGGTATTTTATTTTTTGTGGGGCTATTACAAATGGAGTTGCTTTCCTAATTTCAGCCACACTTTTCCCATTGTTGACATACAGAAAAGCCATTGATTTTGGGGGATTAATTTTATAACCTGCTACTTTGTCAAAGTTTTGAATCAGCTTGAGTAATTTGGGAGTGGAGTCTATGGGATTCTTTAAATACAAGATCATGTCATCTGCAAAGAGGGAGAGTTTTATTTCTTCTTTCCCTATTTGGATCCCCTTTATGTCTGCATCTTTTCTTATTGCTGTAGCTAGGCATTCTAATACTAGATTGAAGAGAAGTGGAGAGAGTGGGCATCCTTGTCTTGTTCCTGAGTTAAGAGGAAATGGCTTAAGTTTTTCACCATTGAGTATAATGCTGGCTGTAGGTTTGTCATATACAGCCTTTATTGTATTGAGGTATGTTCCATGGATTCCTCATTTTTCCAAAACCTTCATCATGAAGGGGTGTTGGATCTTGTTGAATGCTTTTTCTGCATCTATTGAGATAACCATGTGGTTCTTATTCTTGCTCCTGTTGATGTGATGAATAATATTAAATGATTTGCGTATATTGAACCAGCTTTGCATCCCTGAAATGAATCCTGTTTGATCGTGGTGTATGATTTTTTGGATGAATTGTTGAAGTCGATTGGCCAAAATTTTGTTGAGAAGTTTTGCATCAATGTTCATCAAAGAAATGGGTCTATAGTTCGCTTTCTTTGATGAGTCCCTGCCTGGTTTTGGGATGAGGGTTATGATGGCTTCATAGAATGTGTTGGGTAGTGAGCTTTCTCTTTCAATTTCATTGAAGAGTTGGAGGAGTATTGGTGTGAACTCTGCTTTGAAGGCCTTGTAAAATTCCGCTGTAAAACCATCTGGTCCTGGACTTTTCTTAGCTGGGAGGTCTCTTGTTGCTGTTTCTATTTCAGTGCTTGATATGGGCCTGTTAAGATAGTTTAACTCATCTTGGTTTAGTTTTGGCATGTCAATATTTGCTAGGAAGAGGTCCATTTCTGTCAAGTTCTCAAACTTATTGGCATAAAGTTTTGAGAAGTATTCCCTTATAATGTTCTGAATCTTGGTTGTTTCTGTGGTGATGTTTCCATTCTCATCTCTGAGTTTATTAATTTGGGTGTGTTCTCTTCTTTTTCAGATAAGATTTGCTAAGGGTCTGTCAATTTTGTTAAGTTTTTCGAAGAACCAACTCTTTCTTTTGTTGATTCTTTCTATAGTTTTTTTGGATTCTAATTCATTTAATTCTGATTTAATTTTGATTATTTCTTTCCGTCTACTGGATTGGGGTTTATCTTGCTGCTCTTTTTCAAGGAGGTTTAGATGTGTCATTAAATTGCTAGTTTCAGATCTCTCCAGTTTGTTGATGTAGGAGCTCAGAGCTACAAACTTGCCTCTGAGTACTGCCTTTGCTGTGTCCCAGAGGAGCTGGTAATTTGTGTGTTCATTTTTGTTGAATAGCATGAACATTTGAATTTCCTTTCTAATCTCTTCCATGACCCACTCTTGGTTCAGCAGTGTGTTGTTCAGCCTCCATGTGATACCGGACTTTCTTTGGTGGCTTTTGGTGTTGAGTTCTAATTTTATTCCCTTGTGGTCAGAGAGAATGCAAGGTATAACTTCAATGTTTCTGAATTTAGACAAGTTTGCTTTGTGTCCTAAAATGTGGTCTATTTTAGAAAACGTTCCATGTGCTGCTGAGAAGAACGTGTATTCTGATGCTGCTGGGTGAAATGTTCGGTAGATGTCTGTTAAGTCTAGTTGATCTATGCAGTTGTTTAGATCTGCGGTTTCTCTGTTGAGTTTTTGCCGAGTTGGTCTATCTAGTGGGGAGAGTGGTGTGTTAAAATCCCCAACAATTAATGTCTTTGGATCTATATGGGATTTGAGGGAAAGTAGTGTTTCTTTGATAAATTTGGGTGCTCCATTGTTTGGCGAATAGATATTTAGAATTGTAATATCCTCCTGAAGGAGAGATCCTTTAATTAGGATGTAGCGACCTTCTTTATCTCTTCTCACGAATTTTAATTTGAAGTCTATTTTATCTGATATGAGGATTGCAACTCCCGCCTGTTTATGGGGGCCGTTTGCTTGGTAGATTTTGTTCCAGCCTTTAACTTTGAAAATGTGTTTGTTTTTACCGGCAAGATGTGACTCCTACAGGCAGCAGATAGAAGGGTCTTGTTTTTTAATCCAACTAGACAGTCTATGTCGCTTAATTGGAGAGTTCAGTCCGTTAACATTAAGAGATAGGACTGAGAGGTATTTGGGAGTTCCTCCCATGTTATCCACCTTCTTGGGGACTGCAAAAACTGGGTTCTTCCTATGGTTCTTGGATTCTCAGTTTGGGTGCAGTTTCTTGGCCTTTCTTGCGGTCTTGTTGGTTTTCTATGTGTAGGACATCTTTAAGAATCTTTTGTAGGTCTGGTTTGGTGGAGATGTATTGTTTCAATTTTTCTTTGCTATGGAAGGTTTTTATTTGGCCTTCAGTTATGAAGGAGAGTTTAGCTGGGTACAGTATTCGTGGTTGATAGTTGTTTGTTTTTAGGGCATGGCATACATCATTCCAGGCTCTTCTTGCTTTGATTGTCTCTGCTGAGAAATCTGAGGTGATTCTAATTGGTTTCCCTTTATAGGTGATTACCCTTTTCTGCTTGACAGCTTTAAGGATCTTTTCCTTGGTCTGAGTTGATCCTGTGTGGATTATAATGTGAAGGTGGGATGTCCTATTCTGGTCTGGTCTATTTGGGGTTCTAAAAGCTTCTTGTATCTGAATAGGCCTATCTTTTTGTATGTTTGGGAAGTTCTCTGCTAGGATTCTGTTAAACAAATTTCCTAGACCATTAACTACTGTTTCTAGGTGCTCCTCTACACCCATTATCCTTAGATTAGGCCTTCTAATGGTGTCTTCCAGGTGTTGGATAGATATATAATATTTCTTGGACTTGTCTTGGATGGTTGTATGTTCTTTCTCTATAATATCTAGGCTGTCTTCAATCCCTGAGATTCAATCTTCTGCATGGTCTAACCTGCTGTCAAGACTTTCTACTTTGTTTTTTATCTCTTTTCCTTCTAGTTGGTCAGCTTTGATGGCTTCAAGTTCTTTGTTGAAGCTCTGTTTTAGGTCTTGTATGAATTTCTTTACTTCCTTAATTTGGTGTTCAGTGTTTGTTCTCAAATCACTTAGTTGATTGGTTATGGTTTCTTTGGACTCCCATTCCTTCTGTTGGGTTCCATTCAGCATTCCCTTTGTGGTCTCCCTAACTTCCTTCAGCTCTTTGTTAATGGATTCCATGAATGCCTTTAGTGATCTTTGTGTATTCTCTACCTGGTCTCTCAATTCCTGTATTACTCTTTGATTAGCTTCTTCCCGTTCATGGGATTCCTGTAGTTCTCTTTCCTCTTGTTCGTGGGATTCCTGCAGTTCTCTTTGAGTGTTCTCAGCCTGCTCACGCCATTCCTCCCTTTCTCTTTGAGTATTCTCAAGTTGTTCACGCAAATCCTGTATCAGTTTTTGAGTAGCTTCCTCACGCTTATGATATTCCTGTATAAGCTTTTGGGATGCCTCCTCTCTCTCCCTTTCACGCTCATACAGAGTCCTTTGTAAGTTGTCAAACTTCTCATTTATCATGTTTGACAGCAATGTTTGTAGCGCTATTTGGGAACTCTCCTCTGGATTATTCATTATCTGTTCTGACCCCTGATTATCAATATTGGGACTTGAGATATCCGGATTTGCCATTTTTCTAGTGTTTTTTCGGCTTACTCTGCCCATTTAAGATGAAAATAGCACCAGTTTTGTGCTAGAACACTCTCTTAAGGCAACCATCAATCAAAGTTTGCATTTGTACAGTCAATAGTCTACAGATACAATCTAGTTCAACAGATACATCTATTCAACATCAAACAACTATATGTTAAAGTACTTCGAACCGCAGAAAAGAATTTGGAAAACCAGAAATTATTAGGGTTAGGGAGAGATGTGGGTAAAAAATAGGAATATATTGGTGTGGGGAGGCACAGGGAGAGTTAACTATGTCCTAATCCCAATGCAGGAAATAGGTTGGGTAGGATGCATGTAGAGAGAGAGAGAGAAAGAAGAATGGGAAAGGGAAATGAAAAGAGACCAGAAAAAAATAGAAACGTAAAAATTAATATTATTATGTAGATTAAAAGACCATCTATTTACAGAGGAATGTGAGTATATTAATAGAAGGGTAGGGACATAGAGGAGAAGTGAAAAACTTAAAAAAATGCTTAAAATATTATATAGGTATAAAGAGGTAGTACTGCTATTAAGGAATTTAAGTCTCAGAGGTTTTGAATTGAGTAATAAATTTGTGGATTAAGTGTGTACACAATGGGGGATAGGGTCTACTAGTTAACTACGGGTTTATCTGAGGATGTGCAGGACAAGAGTTAAGTCACATACAGAAGATCAAAAGAGAAGAAAAGGTGAAAAGGATTAGAAAGGGAGAAAAAAGATCAGAAGTTCAGTAGAGCTAGACAAAAAAATAAAAAGATAATTAAGAAAGAAAGAAAAAGAGAAAGAAGACAAGAAAAGAAAGGAAAACGCACATTCAAGTGTTCCTAAAATAAAAATTATAAGAGGAAAAAAAAGTTACTGGAAAACAATTATTTTTTCAAAAAAGGCAAAAATTAAAGATTACTAAAATTTTTAGAAAAGGAAAAAAAATTTATATATATATATAAGGTACCAAAAAAAGAAAAAAAAAAAAAGAAAAGAAGAGGAAGAAAAAAAAAAAAGTTCTTTGATTTTTTTTTTTGATTTTTTTTGGGAGGGGTGGGAAGAATCCTGTATCTCCCTTTTGTCTGTAACCAGCCTCTTGTTGGAGTCTCTGGTCAGCTTGAGGTCCTGTGGCTTGATTGGTTCTTAAGTCAGTTTGTTCGAACAGGCAGAAAAATGCTCTGCTTTACCCAAGATTTTGAGATCCCCCTCCCAGATTAGTTTACTGGGAGGGTGATCTGCTTTGAGAATCACAAAAGAGGGGGATGCAGTGGTGAGGCTAGGTTCTGGGTAGGGTTGAGGCCTTTCAACAATCAGTAGCTTTTTTCTGGGGCTAACACAGAGCCCAGCCTGGAGCCGTTCTCAGGGTTTCTGTTTTTCAATTGATTGTGGAGGCTGCTAGAGGGAGGGGCAGCCTCTAGCTCTGGTTACCCAGTGAGGAAAGCCACTCCAATGGCTGGTGCCTGAGCTGGGTGACTTTTCCCTGGATGGAGCCGAGTCTGGCAGATCACTTCGCTGCCGTTAAGTTCTTGTGACCTGCTAAATGACTCGTTTTATTCCAAGGCCTGGGTTGGAGCTGCCAGCTCCTCCGAGCTTTGTCGGTATCCAAGATGGAGATCACCGGTGCTGGGGGGGGGAGGGGTGGCCTTCCCTCCTCTGCTCCCTGAGAAGGAGTGAGGACGTCGGGCTTCTACTCACGTCGAGTCTTGGATCCTGGGTCGTCTCTGGTCTGCGAACTGCAGGATGAAGATGTCCGCTCCTTGTCGGTTCTTGCTGGTGTTGAGTAGAATCCGCTCGCCCACTGCGTCTGGCTCCTTCGTCCCGGACTGTCTGTGTGAGCGCTCAGTTATGGCCCGGGCTGCAGACTCCGCCGCGACCCTGCCACCACCGCCGAGGCGGCGGCTGGCAGGCACTCAGATGTGTCTTTTTGCCTTGGCTTCCCCTCTCTTGTCTAACTCTCTGTCCTGTGATGTCACACTTGGTGTGATTCTCTGGCTTAGGACTATTCACTGGAACTCTAAAACTGCTTTCTATGCGAGAGCTTGTTCAGATTCCAGCTTCTCCTCCACGATCTTCCTTTATTTGATATTTTTAAAAATAAGATCTAAACACTTTTTGCCCAGCGATGTCCTGTGATCCTCCTACCTACACCTGTCACACAGCTAGAATTATAGGCATGAACCATCATGCCTGGCTGGTTGTTTGAAATGAGATCTCACTAATGTTTTGCTTATGCTGGCCTTGAACTGAATTCTTCCCAATTTCTCTCTCCCAAATAGCTGTGATTGCATTCATTTACTACTCCATCTTGCTCTTGTATTCTTTTGTCTATTGGTTTGCCTTTTTTATTTGTTTGTGCCTATTCTAGGGCTTGAACTCAGGGCTTGGGCTCTGTCACTGAGCTTTTGTGCTTAAGACTAGAACTCTACCACTTGATCCACAGCTCTACTTCTGGCTTTTCTGGTGCTTAATTGGAGATATGAGTCTCATGGACTTTTCTGCCCAGGCTGGTTTTGAAACTTGATCCTTAGATCTCAGCCTTCTGAGTATCTAGGATTACAGGCATGAGACACTGGTGCCCAGAAAAATGCTTTCCTTTTTATTTTTAATCAGCAATGGAGCTTGAACTCAGGACCTGGGCACTGTCCCTGAGTTCTATTGTTCAAAGATAGCACTCTACCACTTTGAGCTACAGCTCCACTTCTGATTTTTGAGTAGTTAGTTGGAAATAAGAGTCTTATGGAAACTTTTCTACCCAGGCTGACTTCGAACCGTGATCCTCAGATCTCAGCCTGGGGTTATAGGTGTGAGCCACAAGCACCTGGCTTGGTTTGCCTTTTTAAGTAAATTGATTCTTTTCTCTTGTAGCTTTCAGTATTCTCTTTGTTCTGCATTCTGGCATGTTAACTATAATATTACATGGATAGGTTTTTTGTTTGCTTGTGGTCATATTCCCCATGTGACTGTCCATTTCTTTCTCTAGGTGTGGGTGATTTTCTGTTATAATTTCATAGAATAAACATTCTTTGCCTTTAGCTATTTCTCCCCACCACCCTGTTCTACAGTATAGATTCATAGATTTAATATTTTAATCACATTCAAGGGTCTTGAATATTGTGGTTATGATTGTTTACATTTTTCTTTCTTGCTATATGAATGCAATTATCCCTTAACCTTTCTCTTCAATCTCTGATGTGTGTGTGTGTGTGTGTGTGTGTGTGTGTGTGTGTGTGTGTGTGTGTGTGTGTGTGTGTGTATCCTGAGACTTGAATTCAGGACCTGGTACTGTCCTTGAGCTTTTGAGCTGAAGGCCAATGCTCTGTCACTTGAGCCAAGCCTCCACTTCCAGCTTTTTGGTGGTTAACCAAAGAAAAGAGTCTCACAGAATTTCCTGTCCAGGCTCTCTTTGAAGTATGATCTTCAAATCTCAGCCTCCTGAGTTGCTAGGATTACAGGCATGAACCACTAGCACCAGCCTTTATTCCATCTGAGTTAGTCAATTTGTGATGCTTTCCCTTTATTTGAATTTTGATTTATTGGGCTATTTCTAAGATTTCTATTTAGTTTTGTTCTATAGTCTTTATATCTTTGCTGAATTTCTCTTCCAATATTCTTAATTTCTCCAATTGTTGACTGTCTCTTCAAGGTTTTTTGCTGACTTATTTCATTCATATGTTTATTTAAATTTTATTTGAGGTAATTGATCATTTTTAAACTACATTTAAACTCTTTCTCTGACATTCAACCATTTCAGTATATTTGGATTCAGTTATTAAAGATTTATAGACTTTAGACAAGCCTTATTTATCATAATTTTGTGGTTCTAAGTAGTGTTTGTACATATATAGGGGTGGGTAATTCTTTTAAATTTTATTTGGGGCTTTTCTTAGTGCTTAGTCTTCTCTTTTTTCTTGAATATTATTTTTATTTATTTATTTTTATTATTTTTTATTGTGAAAATACCGTATAGAGGGGTTACAATTACATGGGCAAGATAATGAGTACATTTCTTATCAAGCATTGTTACCTCCTCCTTTGTTTCTTAGTCTCCTCTTGAGGCCTCAACACGCAGTACTACTCAGAAAAGATTAACAGTAACAACACTGCTCAGGCTGGTTCTGTATGTGGACTGAAGAAGGCCAGGCTGATTAAGGCCCAGTTGCTACCTTCAAGGGCTGCATTCACTTTAGAAGTTTCCTTCCTTTGTGTACCCAGAAATACTGCTGGCTCCAAAGAATTTTATAGACTTTCAGCAAGGCAGGTTCCCATTTGCTTGAGAGATCATCCAGACTGTGCACCCAGCAAAAGTCTAAGCCTAGAGGAATCCCTTGATGGCAGCCAAGAGTAGAGGAAATAAAGCATTGAGATCTAAATCAGAAGAGCAGAACCTGCACTGTGCCTGCTGGTGTCCATGCTTTCAGAGCCATCCCAGCAATACACTGTCCTGCAGGATGGAGGAGAATGGCAGTTTCAAGCAATCAGCTGATCTTACTTCAGAGCTCCAGTCCTACACTGTAGCAAACCACATGCAGCAAAGTGGTAGTCTGGGACCTCAGTGATCTGCTGGCCATGGGCTCAAGTTCAGAGTTCTTACTCTATGGTGACCCACATGTGATGGAGTTTGCCTATGGTTGTGGCTTTGGCTGTCCTTCCTGGTGGAGAGTTGGGGTTGAATATGGCAGTCTGTTTCCTGCATTTCTCTTCATCACCTTCTATTTTACTGTTTGTGAGCTGTCCTGCTGCCAGACTGTTTCCTGCATTTCTCTACATCACTTTCTATTTTACTATTTGTGAGCTGTCCTGCTGCCTCTTTAGTAATTTCTCTTTCTTCCTGCTCTCAATCTCTTGCTTTTCTCCTTGTCTTCCTCCATCTCTCCATTTCCTCTGGAATATAGTCTATCCTTTTTACCTTAATTTTTATTGCTCAAGAATCAAATAGAAGAAATTTCTAATTGGTCATCTGACCCTAAAATATAAGGCAAAGTAGAAAGTTGGGAAGGAAACCTGATGGCCTAGAACCATGGCTCACACATTGATAAGGAATCACATACTGGACTGCTGATGTTAGCTGAGCAGCTGGTGAAAACCAGCAGGGGCTTTCTGACTCACAGCCCACAGGGATAAAACAGCTCAGGCTGACCATTGTAGGCCCCAAACAACCCCTACCTGATATGTGTCAGGAATTGATGACAAATAGCCCAGACTTTGATAATTAGTGACACCTAAGCCAGTTTTTCCTGACTGACCCATGTCAGCAACTTCAATAAGGCCTTATTCTTGGGACCTCCAGTGCAGTTTTACTTTTTCATCCTGCCCACTCTCCCACCTGGAAGGTACACTAGTACTTTGCTTTTGCCTTGCATCGAGAAACCTGCTCCTGGCCAGGCACTGGTGACTCATACCTGTAATCCTAGCTACTCCAGAGGCTAAGATCTGAGAATTGTGGTTCGAAGCCAGCAGGAAAGTCCATGTGACTCTTACTATCAATTAAGCACCAAAGAAGCCAGAATGGCACTGTGGCTCAAGTGGTACAGTGCTAGCCTTGAGCAAAAAATACTTAGGGACATACTTAGGGACAGTGCTCAGGCCCAGAGTTCAAGCCCCAAAAGCAGCACAAAAACAAAAGAGAGGGAGAGAAAGAGAGAGAGACAGAAAGAAAGAAAGAAAGAAAGAAAGAAAGAAAGAAAGAAAGAAAGAAAGAAAGAAAGAAAGAAAGAAAGAAAGAAAGAAAGGAAGGAAGGAAGGAAGGAAGAAAGAAAGAGAGAGAGAAAGGAAGGAAGGAAGGAAGGGGGGGAGGGAAAGAAAAAAACCCTGCTCCTGCTAAGTCTAATCTGTGTCCATTCTTAAATTATTTTTCTGACAAGATCAGAATGTTCTGATCACTGAACCCAGTAACCCAAATCTGATGACATAATTTGGCAAAACAGCATGTAAGATTTGGGGATCTTTGTGTATTTTCTCTCTCTTCTGCCTTGCTTGTAGTAAGATAGTTTTGCTGTTCAAGGTCATTCAGAAGTTTTACTCTTATTCAGTCCTTCCAAGAATGTATCATTTTGTTACTCTTACTCTGTAAGACCAAACAGAAAAATAGGTAAAGGCACCTTTTAAAAAATTAGTTACTGCAGTTTGCACAATATTTGCAACCCTGTGTGGACAGGTAACAAGGTAAAATTGAGCCTGTAAGTAAGAGATGTAAAGAAGATCATAAAGAAAAATAGCATTTGGGAAAAGTAAGGATTTTATAAGTTTTTTAGGCTTTTTCCCTAAAAGCAAAGGATTGTTCTAAACTGGAAACATTAAGATAAGGGCAAGCCCAGAAGGCTAAAAGCATATCATAAGAGAATTGTACTGAAATACCATTGGTGGAATATGGAATATGGAATATGGTAGGGATAAGGAGGCATAAGAAAGAGGATATTTTCTAGATAAAAAGGTATTTGTGTAGTAAAATAAAAGTTTGTCTTAAGTAAAAAGATAGTTACAAAATGAAAATAGGGTGATAAGGACAAAACTAGGAGGGTAAAACACGTAGCAGAAGGAGAATGGTGTGTTTTGTGATATGGTATAATTGATTTAAAAACCCAGTGTCATCTGGATGAATTTATAAATAGATCTTTAAAACCTTCCTTCTATACCCAAACAAGCCTAGGACACAAATGTGTATTATTCAATCTCCTCTCTGAGGTGGCCAACCTTCCACAATGTAGCTGTATTCTTTCCTCTCTTAATAAACGTTGCTATTACTTTAACTACATTTTGAATCTTGATTGTAATCTTCTCTTGTTGAAACACAAGGACATGGGACCCTGATCAAAACTCCTAGTAGCATTAGACTTTTTATTTTCTTGAAAGTCTTTTGTTATAATACTTGACACTCCTCACAGATTATGTATTTCATAAGAAATGCTCTATAAAAGAGTTTTATTTTTCCACTTACAGTGAATATAAATTTCAGATTATTAAAATGAGTAACTCTTCAAATTTCCTTTTGTGCTCTAAATTAGACTTGTTTGTTCAGAAAGGCAGTCTCATAACCGCAGTCTTTTGGGTCCCACACATATCCATCAATATGCACCATAGACATGGAAAAATTCCTTACCATGAGATAAAAATGTCTACATGGCTTATGTTGGGCATATTACCTTGTGCAGTAATTCCTTTCCTTATTTGAAACTCAATGTATCCCTTTGTTCTGCTCAAGAGTGGGGGTTGGGAGATGGGGGGAGAGAGAGAAGAAGAGACAGAGAAGAATATATATATATATATATACATACATATATAGAGAGAGAAAGAGAGAAAGAGAGAGAGACAGAGACAGAGACAGAGACAGAGAGGATACTTGCTTGATAATAATGCTATATTTGTTCTCACTGGAAATACAATGATGTTCTTCCTCTGAAGTAGAAGAGAGGAGTATTCCAAAGTCGTACTCTGTCATCTGCCATGAATATTGTGGAAGCTGATCTTACCATTTTGTCTATGTAAGTAAATCTATTGTTCCAGCCAAGGCTTGACTATGTTGTGCTTTTCCTTGGTGATTGTAACAAGATATTATGAGCAGATGTGTTGAAATTCTTGTTCTGGGTATTGGTAGCATGGGTATCACCTTTTGCATAACACTATTGTTTATGATAAAATACAAAAGAAGATATACTTTCTTAGCAGAATTTAAGGATATTTACTTTATCCCTAGGATTTATTCATCTTATATAACTGAAATTTTGTACTTTTTGGTAATGCTTCTCCTATCCCTTCCATTCTAGAAAACCACAATTATCCTCTGCTCCTATGAGTTTCCCTATTTGAGAGTCTCTACATAAATGATATCTATGTGGTGTTTATTCTTTTGTGTTGGACATTTCACTAAGCATAAATAGAATGATATCATTTTTAAGAGGAAATTGTATTTCATTGTTTATGACTACCATATTTTTAATTCATTCATCATTTATGGACATTTATACTTTTATGACTTGGTTATTGTGAAGAATATTGCAATGAACATAAGTGGGCAAGTATCTCTTTCAGATCTGATTTCCATTTCTTCAGACATTACCTAAAAGTAGGAGTGCTGGATAAAATAGTTACATTTAAAAAAGTTGTGAAGAGCCTTATAGTGTTTTTCATAGTGACTGACAGCATTTGGATTTTACCACCATTTTATAATGGTTTCCTTTTCTTTTATTATTATTTTTTTGGCCAGTCCTGGGGCTTGAACTCAGGATTTGGGTGTTGTCCCTGAGATGGGTTTTTTTTTTCCCACAGCTCCACTTCTGGCTTCTTTGCTGACTAAATGAAGATAAGAGTCACAGAGCTATAGTAAATAATGCTGCAATAAACATAGTTGTGCTGGTAGCTTTAGTTTGGTCTTGTTTGTAATCATTCAGTAAAATGCCCGAAAGTTAGATTGCTGGGTCATAGGGGAGCTCTATGTGGACTCTTTTGAGGAACCTCCATACTTCTTTCCAAAGTGGTTGAACAAGTTTATACTCCTACCAAAAATGCAGGAGGGTTCCCTTCTCGCCACATCTCCTCCAGCATCTGTTGTTATTAGAGTTCTTCATTAGAGCCATTCTAACTATAGTGAGGTGGAATCGCAATGTTGTTTTGATTTGCATTTCTTTTATGGCTAGGGAGGTTGAACATTTCTTCCTGTGTCTATTGGCCATCCTTCTTTCCTCTTCAGAGAAGTTTCTCTTTAAGTTTTTAGCACACTTATTTATCAGGCGGTTGTTTCTTTGAGGATTTGTTGTTGGGGAATTGAATTTTTTGAGGTCCAAGATATGAGACCCTTATCTGTTGTATGGCTAGTGAACATCTTCTCCCAACCCATGGGCTTTCTATTGATCTTGCTAGCTATGTCCTTTGCCATGCAGGAGTTCTGCGATTTCATGCAATCCCATTTACCCAACCTTTCTTTGATTTGTTGTGTTTCTGGGTCTCTATTAAGAAAATTTCTGCCTATGCCAAGGAGACCTAGGGTTTCTCTGATTCCATCCTGTAATGTTTCCAGGGTGTCTGCTTTGACTCCAAGGTCTTTGATCCATTTGGAGTTGATTCTGGTCAAGGGTGATATATAAGGATCTAGCTTTAGTTTTCTACAGGTGATCAACCAATTTTGCTAGTACCATTTACTGAAGAGGCTGTCTTTCTTCCATTCTATGTTTTTAGCTCCTTTATTGAAGATTAGGTGACTATAGGTCTGTGGGTTCATTTCTGGGTTTTCAATTTTATTCCATTGGTCCTGAGGTCTCTTCTTGTGCCAGTACCAAGCTGTTGTGATTACTATGGCTTTGTAGTAGAGTTTGATGTTTGGTATTGATATTCCACCAGCACTGTTCTTTCTGTTAAGGATCATTTTTGGTATTTGGGGTCTTTTATTGCTCCATATGAATTTTTGGATTGCGTTTTCTATTTCCTTGAAGAATGAGGTTGGAATATTGATAGGTATCACATTGAATTTGTAGATAGCCTTGGAAAGTATTGCCATGTTCACAATGTTGATCTTTCCAATCCAGGAGCATGGGAGTTTTTGCCATTTTCTAAATTCTGCTTTAATTTCCTTTTACTGGTTTTTAAAGTTTTCATAATAAAGGTCCTTCACTTCTTTGGTTAAGTTAATTCCTAGGTATTTTATTTTTTGTGGGGCTATTAAAAAAGGAGTTGCTTTCCTGATTTCAGCTGTGCTCTTCTCATTGTTGGCATACAGAAAAGCCATTGATTTTTGAGGGTTAATTTTATACCCTGCTACTTTGCCAAAGTTTCAGATCAGCTCGATTAATTTGGGAGTGGAGCCCATGGGATTCTTTAAATACAAGATCATGTCATCTGCAAAGAGGGAGAGTTTTAATTCAGTTTTCCTATTTGGATCCCCTTTATGTTTGCATCTTGTCTTATTGCTGTAGCTAGGCATTCTAATACTAGATTGAAGAGAAGTGGAGAGAGTGGATATGCTTTTCTCATTCCTGTGTTTAGAGGAAATGGCTTTAGTTTTTGACCATTAAATATAAAGCTAGCTGTAGGTTTGTCATATATAGCCTTTATTGTATTGAGGAAAGTCCCATGGATTCCTAATTTTTCCAGAGCCTTCTTCATTAAGGGGTGTTGGATCCTGTCAAATGCTTTTTCTGCATCTATTGAAATAACCATGTGGTTCTTATCCTTGCTCCTGTTGATGTGATGAATTATATTAATTGATTTGCGTATATTGAACCAGCTTTGCATCCCTGAAATGAATCCTGTTTGATCGTGGTGTATGATTTTTTGAATGAATTGTTGAAGTCGATTGGCCAAAATTTTGTTGAGAAGTTTTGCATCAATGGTCATTAAAGAAATGGGTCTATAGTTCTCTTTCTTTGATGAGTCCCTGCCTGGTTTTGTGATGAGGATTAAGATGGCTTCATAGAAGGAGTTTGGTAGTGAACTTTCTCTTTCAATTTCATTGAAGTGTTGAAGAAGTAATGGTGTGAGTTCTGCTTTACCATAGCTAAGATACGGAACCAACCCAGATGCCCCTCAGTAGATGAATGGATCAAGAAAATGTGATATACATACACAATGGAATTCTATACCTCCATCAGAAAGAATGACATTGCCTCATTTGTTAGGAAATGGAAAGATTTGGAAAAAATTATATTAAGTGAAGTAAGTCAGGCCCAAAGAAACATAGGTCTCATGGTTTCCCTTATTTTCAATAACTAGTATAAGTCTGGAACAAGCAGAAAAGGTCAGATAAGATGATGTTAAGCGAAATGAATCCCAAGATAGTGACACAAATGGTTTTCTTCTTTCTTGCTATTGTTTCTAACATATTGATAAGGTACCATGTGATTTTTTTTTTTTGCTTTGTATGTCCCTACCCCACTGTATAACCCATTGTCACTGTATTTGATGTTGGTATAATTTGGGGAGAGGAAGGAAAAAACAATCTGTTTAAACAGGGATACAGGTTGACCCATTGCAACAGTGAGATGTACAAAATGCTATTTTGAAAACTAACTTTACAATTTAGGCAGTGGGGGTGATGTAGCAGAAGAGGTGGGGGGGGAAGGGATGGTAGGGGAAAAACAAAGGAGGAGCCAATAATATTGGATAAGAAATGTACTCATTACCTTGCTCATGTAACTGTAACCCCTCTGTACAGTATTTTCACAATAAAAAGCTTATTTAAAAAGAGTCACAGAGACTTTCCTGCAGGGGCTACCTTCCTTAGCTCTCAGCCTTCTGTGTAGCTAGGATTACAGGCTTGAGCCAGTGGTGCCTGGCTGGTTTCCTTGTCTTTATATATTTACCAATTAATACTAAAGTGTTTCCCATGTGGATTTATTTTTACAATATTTTAACTGCTTATTAATTTTGTAATTAATTAGTTTTATTTAATATATCTATTTTAAACAGATATTTTTATGAATTTTAACAAAATATTTTAATTGGTTTAAATATTTTAGTATAGCTGAGTAACATTTGAATATTATCCATTTGTGAAATATAAAACACATACTTACAATATTCATAATGCATATCTTACAACTTTAAAATTTTAGCAAAAACATTTAAATACAAAATTGAGCAAAAATTTTCCTATACTTAAGACAAATAAAATACATTACTAACTAATATGCCAATAGATCAGATAATACCATTTCATCTATTTCTTTTGGGGAAGTAGAGATGAAAATACATAAGTGCTTATAGAAGTTATTAACCATAATAAGGAATTCCTCTCAAGAAAGAACAAAATTATGACTTGTGACAAGCTGCTCAGTCATTGCTCAGTCATTAATTTCATGAGTTTTTAAAAAATTCAATCTTGAACTAAGATAAATTGAATTCTATGGATATTGAGAAATAATAGTTTTAGGGATTTTATGTAAAAGGAAGCGTTCTTTTTATTGTAAAATAGATAAATAGCAAAGAGCAAAATTTGGCAATAAATATATTTCTTTTTCTTTATGTTAATTTTATTGTCAAGGTGATGTACAGAGGGGTTACAGTTACATAAGTAAGATGGTGAGTACATTTCTTGTTGAACTTGTTACACTCCCTGTTATATGTTGTTATAAAATCCATCTTTTTTGAATTTTTATATTTAATTTCTATTATCTTTAAATAGTAAGTTTCATCTTTGACATAAAGTTAACGTGATTATTGGATGAATGTAGTACTTTTTATTATCATTAAGTAGTTGTATGTAGAAATTTCAATTCAACACGTCTGTTTATAATTACATTGCATCTTGATCAATGTCACCCCTTTTCTCTATCACTTCCACAACCCCCCATCCCCTGAATTTTCCAGTTTCATTTTCACTTAGGTGCCTTGAACACTATGACTGCATTTGCTCTCCTTCATCTTTCTTTTTATCTACCTACCTCCCCTTGACCTCCTCTCCCCTAAGAAGGAGGAGACTCAAGCTTCAGGGGACCTGAATCTTAGAACCTCAAGTTCCAGCCTCCTGGTATTCATTTTATTAAATGGTAAGTTACTTGTTCCAAAGAGTTATGCCATTGGAATCCTCTCTTGCATATACCATACTTTAGTTAATATGTTTGTGTGTACATGCATATGACTCTGTGTAGGCTTACATATATTTATTAATTAGCTCTAATTTCTACATATGAGAGAAATAGATAACACTTTGTGGACACTTGGCCTCACTTGGTAGTTTAACTGGTTTTCAGAATTTTTTAACGGAAAAATATTAAATTTCATTGTGATTTCAAGCCATGGAACATCTGTGTTCTGTAAATTAAATCCTAATGTTCCCTTTTAAAATCAAATGATGATACCTTCTGCTTAGTTCAGAGAAAAACATTTAATAAAGTTTCATTGAACTTTTATTTCCTATTACTTGTCTGAATGTTAGCAGAAAAAATGGCTAGAAAGCAATGAAAAATACTATACCTGAATGATATTGGAAAAATTGAAACATTACCAGAAATCTACAAGATTTATAGAAATATATTTATATTTTTGTTTTTATACTACTTAAGAGCTATGTTTCTCAGGGTGGGTTCTTAATTTATATTATAGAATTTAGTATGTAAGCTTTATATATGAAGTATCCTGAAGTGTATTGTTATGTTTGAGAACCATTACATCAAACATCCAGCTCCATGCCAAAAAGAATGCTATATGACACATTATGAATAAATTTCCAAGGTAATAGAACCCAATTCCATTCTAAAATGAAAAATATGGCAAAATTGCAAGATAGCAGCTACTAATGTTCCTTTTAACTAAATACTTAACTTTGTAGTTTAAATATGCATAAAGTATGTATTATAGTTTCAATTTGGGGAAATTTTTTATATTCTTCCAGGCAGTTAGCTTTTAAAATAATGAAACTTCAGCTCTTCACCTAAACAGCTTTGAGAATAATATATTTAAATTACAGCTCAAGTAGAAACAAATTAATTGAGAAACCATAAAGTCTAAAATTTAACTATGAAAAATTGAAAAATTTGAAAATTAACAACATTTGAGGCACTACTAGACTACAGTATTTTTAATAGTTGGAAGGATTTTGGAAAATAACAAAGATACACACATACACACATATGAATGAAGTAATGAAAAAGTTGTGTTCTACCACTTGAGACACAGCTCCACCTCTAGCTTCTTTTGTGGCTAAATGGAGATAAGAGTTGTGGACTTTTTTGTGTGGGCTGGCTTGGAACCTAAGGCCTCAGATGTCAGTCTTCTGAGTGGCTAGGACTACTGGTGTCAGCCACCTGCACCTGGCTTTGTCCCCTAATTGTATAACCTGAACATTTAACTACTGTGGTTGCAGTTTGTTTATTGAATATTTCAAGAAAGTTTTTTTGGTAAGATTTTAGTTCATAGCCTTGCAATCTAAGCAGATGTTTTACCACTGAGCCATGCCTCCGTCCATTTCTTTGCACTGGGTGTGTGTGTGTGTGTGTGTGTGTGTGTGTGTGTGTGTGTGTGTGTGTGTGTGTGTGTGTGTGTGTGTGTGTGTGTGTGTGTGTGTGTGTGTGTGTGTGTGTGTGTGTGTGTGTGCTGGTCCTAAGGCTTGAACTCAGGGCGTGGGTACTGTCCCTGAGCTTGTTTGCTCAAGGCTAGCACTCTGCCACTTGAGCCACAGCTCCACTTCTGAGTTTTAGTGGTTAATTGGATATACGAGTCTCATGGATTTTTCTGCCCTGGCTGGCTTCAAACTACCATCCTCAGAGCTCAAACTTTTAAGTAGCTAGAATTACAGGATGAGCCACTGGTGCCCTGATGCACTGGTTATTGTTGAGATATGAGCTCATATCCTGTCTGGCCACATGCCTGGGCCATGATCTTACTTTTTTCATTTCAAACTGTAGCTGGAATTACAGTCATGAACCTGCCTTGCTATTTCCATTGAACTTGAATGTCATGGATTTTTCTGCCTGGATTGATCTAAAACTGAGATACTCCTGATCTCAGCCCCCATGTGCTAAGATGAAAGGTATACATCACTGTGCCTAGCTATTGGTTGAGAAAGGGCCTCACATGTAAACTTGTGCTGGCTTCAAAGACAATTTCAGTCACCCAAGTAGGGAGGGCTATAGGCATGAGCTACTGGCTTATAGAAAGTTTTTATTAACATAATAATTGTGCATATTTTGATAGCACAGTATTATAATTCAACATATATATTCAAGAATAATCATCAACTCATGGTAGTTAGCATTATATATACTTAAATATTTATTATTTATTTGTGTTGGCAATTTTCAAATCCTTTATTCTAGTATTTAATAACATGTAATAAAATTTTAAGCTATATACACTCAATTATGCAGAACATAGAATCAGAGCTTCATTTTCTCAACATTTTATTCTGAGATTTAGTCATTCATTGGGTAAGTGTAGCAATTCATCATTTAATTTGTACATGAAATTGCATGATACACATTCAAATGTAAAAGAACATTTGCATCATTTCTAGATTTGGACTATTGCATTATTTCTAGATTTGAATGATAATTATATATCTATACATAGGCATCTTTATTTGGGTTTCTTTTTTGGTTAAATGCATAATAGAATGACAGTCATTTGTTAGCATGTGTTTGTTTACACTTAGTAGTTACTGCCAGCTTTACAAAATAATCTACAAATGTAAAGTATGGACTAATGGGCACATGAAGTTTTCATGTCTGTTGTATATTTAAATTTCTTTTTTTGGAAGTGCCCTTCTCACTTCATACTATCTAAATAAAGGAGCTGGGAAGTTAGCTCCTTGGTAGAGCGCTTGCCTCGCATGCATGAGGCCCTGGGTTCTATTCCTCAGCACCACATAAGCAGAAAAAAAAAGCCAGAAGTGGTACTGTGGCTCAAATGGTAGAGCACTAGCCTTGAGCTGAAGAGCTGAGGGACAGCACCCAGGCCCAGAGTTCAGGCCCCATGACCAAAAAAAATCATTTAGTAGTCACATATGTGGCCAAGATTCTGTTATATTCTTTCCTCTCATAAACGGTATGTTTGGGTAAATAGAAAATTTAATAACTCCGGGGCTGGGAAGGTGGCTCAGTGGTAGAGCACTTGCCTTGCACGCCTGAGGCCCTGGGTTTGATTCCTCAGCACCACATAAGCAAAAAGTAAAAAGCCGGAAGTGGTGCTGTGGCTCAAGTGGTAGAGAGCTAGCCTTGAGCTGAAGAGCTGAGGGACAGTGCCCAGGCCCAGAGTTCAGGCCCCATGACCGGACCCTTCCCCCCAAAAAAGAAAATTTAATAACTCCAATTTAACAATTTTTTGTTCTTTTTAGTGTTTTTAAAATGCTATTGTGGGCAGGGAAGGTGGCTCAGTGGTAGAGTGCTTGCCTTGTATGCATGAAGCCCCACAACCAACAAAATAAAATAAAATGCTATTGTGACTCCCAAGACCTACTTTCTAGATATAGTTTTCCTTTCACATTTCAACCCATCTCCATCCAAATTAATTTTCTTATTTAATTTTCACAAGTCATTTTTCTGCTACCTATATATAATTATCAGGTCCTTGTTTTGTAATGATCATTTTGTCATCAATCAAGGTTCTACACATGCTTTTTCTATTTCTGTGGTTTTTTGTTCATCTGTCTTTCTGTTGTCCTTATACTAATATCACATATTCTTAAATAAATATATAGAAGCTGACACTAAACAAAAGGAAAGAAATGTACATATCACCCGATGTGGAAGAACTCATGGAACTCATAAGCATGATAAAGACAATTTGCCCCATGATGGTTAGAATGTGTTTGTGACTTTAAGTATCACTATCCCACAATACTGTGAAATTTATGTAATCACTTAATCACAATAAGAATTGCTATTAAAAATGAATAAATATAGTACTCATTGATAATGTATGTAATTTTCCAAATGCTGTTTTTCAGTAAGATAATCTTCACAAGGTAGATGCCAGTGGCTCACACCAATAACCCTAGCTACTCAGGAAGCTGATATATGAAGATCAAAGTCAGCTCTGGCAGGAAAGTCCATGAGACTCTTATTTCTAATTAATCACAGAAAAGCTGGAAGTGGAGCTGTGAATCAAGTGGTAGAGCTCTATCCTTGAGCTGAAAAGCTCACAGACAGCATTCAGGCCCTGAGTTTAAGCCACAGCCAGGCATAACCTCATGAAAAAAAATGTCTTGACTATTATTGCTGCTGTCTTTTTTCATGTACATTTCAAATAGTCTTGTAAATTTCCATGAGAAACTGCTTGGGTTTTGTTTGGAATTTGATATTCAATGTTCTAGTAGAGGAACATAGCATACACCTTCATTTACATATTTATTTCCCTCATTTTTCTTCTTTTGTGTTTTTCCGTGTAGAGCTTTGTACCAATCTGAATGCCTCTAAAATTATTTTTTCTTCTATTACAGTACAACACATACTAATATTAGTTTGGCTTATTTTGTCATTTTTTTTCTTTTTGTTCTTGATTTTTCAAGACTATTTTGGAAAAACAGTTCTTATTCTATAGTTTTATTTGACCATTTTAAATGTTTCTGGTATATGTGCTGAAGTGAACATGAACCATTTTTTTTTGTCAGTTATGGGGCCTGAACTCTGGGCCTGGGCACCGTCCCTCAGCTCTTCAGCAAAAGGCTAGCGCTCCACTGCTTGAGCCATAGCGCCACTTCCAACTTTTTTTTCTTCTTATGTGGTGCTGAGGAATCAAACACAGGGCCTCATGCATGCAAGGCAAGCACTCTAGCACTGAGCCACCTTCCCAGCCCCCATGAACCATTTTTAATACTTTTGTTTTAACAAAAATGGAAAAACAAAGAACAGCATGTCTATGTCTCTGAATATATTTTGCTAATGTACTCAGATAACCATCCAAGGTATTTTGTGAAAATAATTTTGATACATTATTGGTAGTTTCATAAATATTTCCAGCACTTATTTTTTACCTTTTATGAAATGTATTTTATATAGTATGTTAGTTGTTGTTGTTGTTTTTTGTTTTTGGTAAGTTTGTGGGGCTTGAACTCAGGGCCTGGAAACTGTCTCTGAGCTCTTTTACTTAAAGCAAGCACTCTACCACTTTGCGCCACAATCCTATTTCTAGTTTTTGAAACGTTAATTGGAGATAAGAATCTCACAAGGACTTTTCTGCCTAGGCTGGCTTCAAACCTTGATTCTCAGATCTTAGCCTTCAGAGTAGCTAGAATTACAGGCAAAAGCCACCGGTGACTGGCTTGACATAGTAAGTTCTTTAAATCTATAAGTGATTAAGTATTAAGATGAGTCAGGCACTGGTGGCTCATGTCTGTAATTCTAGTTTCAATAAGATGAGACCTCTGGATCATAGTTTGAAAGCCCGTGCAGGAAAGACGATAAGACTCATGTCCAATTATCCACCAAAATGCTGAAAGTGGAACTGTAGACTATTAGCCTTAAGCAAAAAAAGCACAGGGAAAGCATCCAGGCCAAATTTGAGCTGAAGAACTGGCACAAGCATTAAGTTGCTTCTTAATTATTTTCCAATAGTGCTAGTATTATATATATATATATATATATGTATATATATATATATATAATTGTAAAAATACTGTACAGAGGGGTTACCATTACATGAGTAAGGTAATGAGTACATTTCCTATTGAGCATTGTTACCTCCTCCTTTGTTTTCCCCCACCATCCCTTCCCTCTCTACCTCCCTAACGCCTCCCCCCCACCCCTGCCCAAATTGTAAAGTTGGTTTTCAACATAGTGTCTTGTACATCTCATTGTCACAGTGGATCAACCTGTATCCTTATTTCAGAATTTTGTTATTTCCCTTCCCCTCCCCCAATTAGAAAACTGTATATACAAGATCCTGGGCACCGGAATCAAATATTGTCAAAACAGTGGTTATACCATGGGGGAAGAACATAAAAAGAAACAAAAGAATCACATAGCACATTTTAAATACGTTAAAAACAATATCAAGAAAGAAATAAAAGCACTTGTGTCCCTACTTGGGGTTCATTTCGCTTAACATCATCTTCTATGGTCATATGTACATAGCTTTTGACTTTCACTCCTTGTGCTGGACTTATACTAGTTATGGCAAATAAGGGAAACCATGGGACCTATGTTTCTTTGGGCATGGCTTACTTCACTTAGTATAATTTTTTCCAAGTCTTTCCATTTCCTAACAAATGAGGTGATGTCATTCTTTCTGATGGAGGCATAGAAATCCATTCTATATATATATATATATTATATATATAAAATATTTTCTTGATCCAGTCATCTTCTTTTTTTGGGGGGGGTCTGGTCGTGGGGCTTGAACTCTGGGCCTGGGCACTGTCCCTCAGCTCTTCAGCTCAAGGCTAGCGCTCTACCACTTGAGCCACAGCACCACTTCCGGCTTTTTTCTTTTTGCTTATGTGGTGCTGAGAAATCAAACCCAGGGCCTCAGGCATGCAAAGCAAGTGCTCTACCACTGAGCCACCTTCCCAGCCCCGATCCAGTCATCTTCTGAGGGGCATCTGGGTTGTTTCCATATCTTATCTATGGTAAATAATGCTGCAATAAAAATAGTTGTGCTGGTAGGTTTAGTATGGCCATTTTTGTGATCATTTGGGTAAATGTCTAAAAGTGGGATTGCTGGGTCATAGGGGAGCTCTATGTGGAGTCTTTTGAGGAGCCTCCATACTGCTTTCCAAAGTGGTTGAACAAGTTTACACTCCCACCAAAAATGAAGTAGGGTTCCCTTTTGGCCACATCTGTTGTTATTAGATTTCTTGATTATAACAATTCTAACTGTGATGAGGTGGAATCTCAATATTGTTTTGATTTGCATTTCATTTTTTTAATTTTTCTTTGTGAACATACTGTACAGAGGGGTTACAATTACATGGGCAGGATAATGCATACATTTCTTATCAAGCATTGCAGCCTCCTCCTTTGTTTACCCTTCACATCCCTTCCCAGCCTCCCCCCCACCATCCCACCCAATCCTCCCCCCTCCCCCCCCATCGCACCAACGTTGTAAAGCTTGTTTTTGACATGACATTTTGTACTTCTCATTGTTGCAACAGGTCCACCTGTATCCTTAAACGACTTGTTTTTCCCCATCTCCTCCACAAGTTATACTGACATCAAATATAGTGTGATTTGCATTTCTTTTATGGCTAGAGAAGTTGAGCATTTCTTCATGTGTCTCTTGGCCATTCTTGTTTCCTCTTCAGAGAAGTTTCTCTTTAAGTCTTCAGCCTACTTATTTATCAGGCAGTTGTTTCCTTGAGGATTGGCTGTTGGGGGATTTATTTTTTTTTTAGTTCTAATATATTTTAGATATGAGTCCCTTGTCCATTGTATGGCTAGTGAAGATCTCCCAATCTGTGGGCTTTCTATTGATCTTGCTAGCTATGTCCTTTGCCAGGCAGAAACTCTGCAGTTTCATGCAATTCCATTTGTCCAACCTTTCTTTGATTTGGTGTGTTTCAGGGTCTTCATGAAAATTTTGGCCTGTGCCAAGGAGACCTAGAGTTTCTCCTATTACTTCCTGTAGTGTTATTAGGGTGTCTCCTTTGATTTAGAGGTCTTTGATCCATTTGGAGTTGATTCTATTGCAGGGTGATATATAAGGATCTGGCTTTAGTTTTCTACAGGTAATTAACCAATTTTGCCAGCACCATTTACTGAAAAGGCTGTCTTTCTTCCATTTTATTTTTTTTAAGCTCTCTTATTGAAGATTAGGGGCTTTAGGTCTGTGGGTTCATTTCTGGGTTTTCAATTCTATTCCATTGGTTCTGAGGTCTCTTGCTGTGACAGTACCAAGTTGTTTTGATTACTATGGCTTTGTAGTAGAGTTTGAAATTTGGTATTGATATTCCTCCAGCACTGTTCTTTCTTTCTTTTTTTTAATCTTATTTTTTTATTTGTGAAAACACCGTACAGAGGGGTTACAATTACATGGGCAAAATATTGAGTACATTTCTTATCAAGCATTGTTGCCTCCTCCTTTGTTTCCCCTTCCCATCCCTTTCCATCTCCCCCTACCCTCTACCCCCCACCCCCACCCCCACCCCCGCCTGCCAAAATTGTAAAGTTCGTTTTTCGACATAAGGATTTGTACATCTCATTGTTGCAATGGGTCCACCTGTATCCCTATTTAAACGATTTGCTTTTTCCCTTCCCCCCCACAAATTATACCAACATCAAATACAGTGAAAGCAACACTGTTCTTTCTGCTAAGGATTTTTTTTTTTTGCTATTCAGGGTCTTTTATTGTTCCACATGAATTTTTGGGTTGCTTCTATTTCATTGATGGATGAGGTTGGAATATTTATAGGTATCACATTGAATTTGTAGATAGCCTTGGGAAGTATTGCCATTTTCAGATGTTTATTCTTTCAATCCAGGAGCATGGAGGTTTTTCCTCTTCCTAAATTCTGCTTTTATTTCCTGTTTCAGGTTTTTAAAGTTTTCATCATAAAGGTCCTTCACTTCTTTGGTTAAGTTAATTCCTAGGTATTTCATTTTTTGTGTGGCTATTACAAAGGAGTTGCTTTCCTGATTTCAGCTGTGCTCTTCTCATTGTTGGCATACAGAAAAGCCATTGATTTTTGAGGGTTAATTTTATACCCTGCTACTTTGCCAAAGTTTCAAATCAGCTCGATTAATTTGGGAGTGGAGTCCGTGGAATTATTTAAATACAAGATCATGTCATCTGCAAAGAGGGAGAGTTTTACTTCTTCTTTCCCCATTTGGATCCCCTTTATGTTTGCATCTTGTCTTATTGCTGTAGGTAGGCATTCCACTACTAAATTGAAGAGAAGTGGGGAGAGTGGACATCCTTGCCTCATTCCTGAGTTTAGAGTTTAGTTTTTCACCATTAAGTATAATGTTGGCTGTAGGTTTGTCATACACAGCCTTTATTATATTGAGGAATGTTCTGTGGACTCTTAGTTTTTCCAGCGCCTTCATCATAAAAGGCTGTTGGATCTTGTCAAATGCTTTTTCTGCATCTATTGAGATAATCATGTGGTTCTTGTGCTAGTATTTTAATTCAGGGCTTTGCAGTTGCTAAGCAAGCACTCTGTCACTTGAGCCATACCCTCGGTCCATTTTACTTTTAGTTAGATTTTTATATAGGCTGTTGGGTTTTGGTCCATATTTGCCTGGACCACAATCCTCCTACTTACAATCTTCTGTATAGTTGGGATCACAACTGTGTGCCACTGTGATCAACTTATTGACTGAGTGGTATGTCCTCAACTTTTATCCCTGAGCTGGCCTTGAACCATACTCTTCCCAATTTCTGTCTCCAAAGTGATGAGGAATATTGGTGTGAACCACTGCACCCAGGCTTCAACATGGAATTTTTTATATCCTATATTACATCTTGAAATTATGAACATAGACTCTGACAAAAACTCTTTCTTGGGGCTGGGAAGGTGGCTCAGGGGTAGAATACTTGCCTTGCATGCCTGAGATCCTGGGTTCGATTCCTCAGCACCATATAAGCAAAAAGAAAAAAGCCGGAAGTGGCGCTGTGGCTCAAGTGGTACAGCACTAGCCTTGAGCTGAAGAGCTGAGGGATAGCGCCCAGGCCCAGAGTTCAGGCCCCACGACCGGACCCAAAAAAAACCAAACCAAAACAAAACCAAAAAAAACTCTTTCTTTTTTCCTGTGGCAATACAGAGATATATTAAAATGAGAAGACTTGATTTGTAAAATTACTTATTAAAATAATGGAGTTGGTCAAGTTCTAGTGGATCACACCTGTAATCCTAGCTACTCAGGAGGGTGAGATCTGAGGGTTTCGATTTTAAGACAGCCCAGACAAAAAGTGTGTGTCTCTTATCTCCAGTTAACCAGCAAAAAGCCAGATGTGGAGCTGTGGCTAGAGTGGAAGAGCACCAGCCTTGAGTGAAAAAAGGCTTAGGGATAGTGCCCAGGACCTGAGTTCAAGTCCTAGGGCCAGCACAGAAAAAAATAATAATCGGTTTAATTTTGGCACTCTCATACTTGTATACTATGTACTGTGATCATATTCACACACACTTATCATCTTGTTTTGTGAACTTTGTCTAATCACTGCTCTTGCTCCAAGAACCTCTTTTTGCATTTATGTCTTTAAAAAATATCTAGCTACTATATATAAGAGACAATATATAATATTTGTCTTTATCTGATAAATAAAAGGCAATTTCTTCCATTTCTGTGGGTTGTTTCTCATTTTGTTGTTTATTGTATAGAGACTATTTTTGCCAGTCCTTGGAACTCTGAGCCTGGGTGTTCTCCCTGAGGTTTTGAAGCTAGCATTCTACAGCTTGAGCCACAGTTCCACTTCCAGCTCTTTAGTGGTTTATTGGTAACAGGAGTCTCATGAACTTTTTCTACCATGACTGGCTTCAAACTGGGATCCTCAGATTTCAGCCACCTGAGTCACTAGGATTATAAATGCATGAGCCACCAAGGTCCAGCATGTGCAGAAGTTTCTTAATTTATTTTTCATCTAATATTTCCTTTGCTGTAGAGAATTTTTTAATCTTTTGTAATCCCACATGTTGGATTCTTGTCATTTTATTTTTTTCTCCTGGTTACTTTGAATATTCTCTGTTCTTTTCTCTCTTGTTTGTCTTAGACTTTTGATGGTTTATTACAAAAAATTATTCTCAAAAAATAATTCTCATTTGGTTGTGTCCTCTTCAACTGAGGATTATTCTTTCCAATATTCTCGCAATTATGTTTATTTTTCTACCACTTTCTGAGTAACAGTCCTTTCACTATCTTCTGTGATATTTTGTTTGCACTTATATAGAATGTTTCATTTCCCTTCATTTCTTTTCTTTCTTTCTTCTCCCTTTTTTTGTTGTTCTGTTTTGTTGGTTGTGGGCCTCTAACTCAGGGCCCAGGCCTGAATTTGCCTTTGAAAGTTTAACCATAAACTTCTCCATGTCATGGAGAGATTCTTTTCTGGTCATACCTGTTTGAGGTTCATTTTGTACTTGGTAACCATATCTTTTCTAATATCTGAGAACATTTCTGGTAGTAATTCATTGAATAGATTTCCTAAGCCCATATCTACATATCTTTCTTCAAACCTATTATTTAAAAGTTTGGTATCTTAATCATGTCCATACAATTATTTATTTTGGGGCCAGTGCTTGGGCTTGAACTCAGGGCCTGGGCTCTGATCTCTTAGCACTTTGCTCAAAGCTGGCATTCTACCATTTGAGCCACAGCTCCACTTCAGGCTTTGTACTCGCTAATTGGAGATGAAGACTGCATGTACTCTTCTGTCCCAGCTGGCTTGAATCTCAATCTTCTGATTTTAGCTTTCGGATTACCTAGGATTACAGGCACAAACAACTGGTACCTGGCTATTTTTAATTTTAATATGCTGTAACAATAACAGTATGTCAACAGAAGACTCCTAATGAATTTAGACTTGGCACCATCCAATGATAAAATACTGAAATAAATGACAGACACCTCAAAATGAAGCAGCTTGCTTAGGATTTCAGGAGACATCGGTTAAAGCTGACAATAAGTAAAATATTTGTGTCTAAAAAGCTTGTATTCCAATACTTTTCAGGACAAGATCAGAGGACTGGGAAGTGCTACAAAAATATCTCTAGCCTTTGAACTCTAGGCTAGGGCACTGTTCCTTAGTACTTTTGCTTAAGGCTGATTCGCTACCACTTGAGCTACAGTTCAACTTCTGGCTTTTTGTTAGCTGTTTGGAGATAAGAGCCTCATAGATTTTCTTGTCTTGTTGTCTAATACCTTTAATCCTAGAAAATAAGCATTGCAATTCAAAGCCATCCTGGGCAGGAAAGTCTATGAGACTCTTATCTCGAAGTAACCACCTAAAAGCTAAAAGTCAGGTCGTGGTTCAAGTGGTAGAGCACTAGCCATAAGCAAAAACGCTCCAGGGACAGTGCCTAGACCCTGAGTTCAAGACCCACAAATGGCACAAAAAATTGTTTCCAAAGAGAGAGGATTATTGAAGTTGAAAAAAATTTAAAAACTGCATTTTCACTGATCTCCTTGGAAACCATCACTGATATACATCTTTCATTAGCCAATAGGCAAAGAATTGCCCAGAAATTTAACATTTCTCATTGGTGAGATATATCAAAGACTTCATATAAAAGACATGTCAGATGATATTCAGTCATTCTGTGAGCTTTTGGTTATCTTCCTATTTCCAGTTGGAGGTTTCAAATAATTGTTTATCTAACTCTTCATTAAATATTTTCTCTCATGTTATATATTATATTGTTGTCTGTTACCATTATGCTTTATCTATAGGAGATTAGTTCATTGAATCCCACTGTAGTCTGGCTATACTTTATACTAAAATGATCAAAAATTCATTCATACCCCTTATCTCATATTCTTGCTTCTGTATGGTCTTATCTGCTGATAATACAATTACCTGTGTTTTTTGTTTTGATGTATTGAGCTTTCAATGTCTAATATTTCTGCCGATTTACCCCCCCCCCACAATTTCCATTTCTTTGCTGAATTTCTTGTCTAGCTCTTGAATTGATTTTCTAATTTCATCTATTTGATTATTTGAATAGTCTTTGATGTCACTGAACATTTTTAAAATAGACTTTCTAATTCTTTATGTGATATTTCAGCCACTTTATCCTGTCTTTGGATCTGATTATTAACTTGTGAAGTTTTGGAGGCCTGTATAATGGTTAAAGGAAGGAAAATGACCCTGTTTCCATAGGATAGTTTCAGGCTCCATCCAAGCAAGTTTTATTTTTTCTTTTTAATTCTTTTAGAGATTTAAAGAACAGTAATTTTTTATTTCTTTTTTTTTTTTTTTTTTTTTTTTTTGTCGGTCATGGGGCTTGAACTCTGGGCCTGGGCGCTGTCCCTGAACTCTTCAGCTCAAGGCGAATGCTCTACCACTTGATCCACAGTGCCACTTCTGGTTTTCTAGAGGCTTATTGGAGATAAGAGTCTCGCGGACTTTCCTGCCCAGGCTGGCTTTGAACCGCGATCCTCAGATCTCAGTCTCCTGAGTAACTAGGATTACACACATAAGCCACCTGCGCCCAGCTATTGTTTATTTCTTCTAGACACTGTTTGACTAGATTTTGATAGCACCATCCCTTAGCTTGCTTACTTGCCTGCCTGACTTTCCTTGAAATCAAATACAAATACATGTTTTGTTTCTGGTCGGTGGAGATATATGGAAGTTGTAGCTGTCATCAATCTATAATTTTTTTAACTTGTTTTTATTGACCAGGCTGGCCTAGAATCACAATTCCCTGTTTTTCACCTCCCAAGTGCCTAGTATTACCAGTTAGAGGCACCACACCCATCAAATTTAGTTACCCTTCTTACAACATGCTCATGAGTTGGCTCATTGGAGCTCCAGCAAAATAATAGACAAGGAAAACCAACATTATTGGAAAGCATGCACAATAGATCAAAATGTGAACTTCAGCTTTATTGTCTGTCTCTCTCTTAAACATAACCCTGTAAAACCACCTAATACATCCAAGAACACTTCCCTTTGTCCCAGAAATGTTTTCAAATATAGCAATTGGACATTGTCTAGCTGCTGCTACCTCAGAGATAAAAATATGTTTTAGTAATGATCTATATATTTTTTCATTAGATAGCATATTTTTTGCTTCAGAGCCACAACCAAAATGGTAGAAAATAATCCTAATAGGAAAGTCTGTTTCCTCTGAGGGAGTTCCTTCTGAACTCCACAGTGACCAGATAACATATTTGGTCAATTTGTAATGTATGACTAATTTTCCAGTATGTCCATTACGTTTATCTTCAGTCCTCTGGATTTCTGAAATGTACATCTGGAACAATAAAGATCCAACTGACAACAGTTTTTAGCCTTTCTAGGCCAGTCTTTTCCACTAGTTTTACTCAGTCTTTATTCTGCTCCATTCAGAAAACACCAATGCTCCCATGGCTTCCCTTATTTGCAATAACTAGTATATGTCTGAGACAAACAGAAAAGGTCAGATAAGTTGATGAAAGGTGAAATGTACCCCAAGATAAGCACTCAAATTTTTTTCTTTCTTGCTATTGTTTCTAACATATTTATAAGATTATTTCTTTGTTAAAAAAATATTATTTCTTTGTTGCTTTGTATGTCCCTCCCCCACGGTATAACCCCTGTTTTCATTGTATTTGATGTTGGTATAATTTGGAGAGGGGAAGGGAAAAAACAAATTGTTTAAATAGGGATACAGGTAGACCCATTACAGGATGTACAGGATGTTATGTCAAAAAACGAACTTTACAACTTTGGCGCGGGGATGGGGGGGGGTTGGAGGAGATGGGAAGGGATGTTAAGAGGAAACAAAGGAGGAGGCAACAATGCTTGATAAGAAATGTACTCATTACCTTGCCCATTAATTGTAACCCCTCTTTATGGTATTTTCTCAATTAAAAAAAGGCCAAAGGTGCAGAAATTAAAAAAAAAAACAGCAACAGAAGACAGAGGGGGAAAGCAAAATAAAAAAAAAAAACTCTCATTACCATTAAAAAAAAAGAAGAGAAAACACCAATGCTCTGCCTCTAACAGTAACAGGAAGGCTCAGGTACCTAGAGGAAAGAACATATATGCCAGTTCTCTATAAGGAAAGTATTCTTCACTATTGTCAAAATCTTACTAACCTTCTTGAAAAAAATCATAGTTAAATAACAATGAGATCCACAGAAATGAAAATGCTAAAGATTATGGATTTTGCCTTGAAGATTTTGTTTATTGAAAATGAAATGATATTGACTCTCCCTAACCTTATTTGCAGACACTCCTAATATATGAACTAAACTTTGCGAAGCAAAAATTCAAGGCTTGAATTTACATTTCTCATTTTTAGAAGGTACTTCTTCTGTAGTGAAACTCCATACTCACTAGAAACTTGGAACTAAAATTGACTTGAAATTCTGTTCTATATGTTAGGATCAGGGGAAAAACAGAAAAAATCATATGTGGTCAGCTCATACTGATGAGAATTGTTTTTACTTTCAATTCTAGATTAGGGAATATTTCTCGTGGGTCTTTTGAAAATTTGGGTGCTTGTGAAGTGTTTTGATTATCTATAAGCTTCTTCATTCCCTTAGCCCATAAAAATTTATTTTTCATTCTTTTATTCTTACTCTTGCATTTTTTCAATCTCTTTTTGTCTGAGACTGAGATTCAAACTCTATCTGACACTTCCTTATGCTCATTGTCTGGTGCTCTACCACCCAAACCATGCCTCTAACACCACATTTTTTAAATCTTGGAAGTCTCAGATATGGATTTCATCCACCCATTCTTGGGAGAAATAACCATGATCATTCACATGTCACAATCCTTAAAATCTGCAGGGAACCTCAAAGACTGTTGGATATGTTACTATCCTTCCTCACAGTCCTTTGAAGATGGAAGATAATAATTTGCTTTTTCTTGCCTATCACTGTTTCCTTGCTCCATCCATTTTATATAACCTGTAAAGAACCATTTCTAAATAGCCCTTCTTAAATTCACCTAATACCCCAGTGTTACGACATAGCATGCTTCTGAATTAACCTCCTCCCCCTCAGTAGTTGCTTTCCTATATTCACAGATAAAAGTTCTTAGTTAGGTGCTGGTGGCTCACTTCTATAATCCTAGTTACTCAGGAGGCTTAGATATGAGAAGCATGGTTCATAGCCAGCCCCAGCAGGAAAGTCTCAAGACTCTTGCCTCCAATAAACTACTCAGAAAAGGGAGGAAATGGTGTTGTGCCTCAAATGGTAGAGGGCTAGCCTTGAGAGCAAAAGCTCAGAGACAGCTCCCAGGCCCTGAGTTCAAGCCTCAGGACCAGCCTACACACAAAAACAAGGTATATGTTCTTGTGGATTTACGAAAATTTTAGGAAAAAATGAACAATGATCAATCAGACTGGAAAAACCTTGCCTGCCTAGGTAATCTTGCCAATATTTATTCAATTCCTAAGTCCATAAAATATTTATAAAGACCTGTTATACACAATAGATATCCAACCTCTCATACCTATATGTTTTAATTATCAGAGTTCTGGCTTTGATCAGGGGCCCCATGTTGTGTTCCTGCTCATCTGCAAAACTGCCAAAACTAACTCATATTTCATGGGTTATCCAAAACAACAATCTCTTGTTTCAAAATATTAACAACATTTTTACCAACAATTATGTCTTTAAACTTTAACCCTAGATATAGTCAGTTATGTGATCCCTTTCATTATCTTCACATGTGGATTCAAACTCATCCCTGAGCTGATAAATGTACGAGCTCGTGGCATATAAAAGAATATGTTATTTAGTTATTCATTTATTTAGTTAGATTTTGGTGCTGACACTGGGACTTGAACTCTGGGCATGGGCTCTGTCCCTTAGCTTTTTCAGTCAAGGCTGGTACTCTACCATTTGAGCCACAAGTCCACTTCTGGTTTCTTGGTGGTTAGTTGGAGGTAAGTGTCTCATGGATTTTTTTCTGCTTGAGTTGGCTTGGCATTCTGATCCTCAGATCTCTGCCTCCTAAGGAGCTAGGATTACAGAAGTGTGCCACCAGTGTCATCCTCAACAATGTCTTTTTCAACTTTATGCAAAGGTGATGTACAGAGAGGTTACTGTTACATAAGTAAGGTATTGAGTACCCCCTCCCTCACTTTTCCCCACTCCCCTCATACATCCCCTCTCCAAATTGTAAAGTTTATTTCTAACATAATGTCTAGTGAGTATCACTATTGCATTCATTCACCTTTGTCTTTTATTTATTTATTTATTTATTTATTTATTTTTGGCCAGTCATGGGTCTTGAACTTTAGGCCTGGGTGCTGTCCCTCAGCTCTTCAGCTCAACGCTAGCATACTCTACCACTTGGGCCACAGTGCCACTTCCAGTTTTCTCTGCTTATGTGGTGCTAAGGAATTGAACCCAGGGCCTCATGCATGCACGGAAAGCACTCTACCACTGAGCCACCTTCCCAGCTCCCTTTGTCTTTTATAATATATAACTAAGCTTTCACAGTTGCCCAATGCTCTCTTCAATGTCATAGTCTCACAAAAGCCTTATCAATAATACAAGACAGTCCAGATGAAAGCCTTTCTAAATGTGAGTATAACCAGGAGTATAACCATTGTTTGAATTCTCAGGAAAGTGACTTGCCTAGAAGAGTTAACCCTAACAATTAGACAAGAACCTGAAGAGTATAGGGATCATGGTTCAAAATTGGCCTTGTCTAGAATCAAAATATGACTAGAATATTTTTCAAAGTCATTAATAGACTTGCCAGATTTGCTGTCATGGACCAATTAAGTTCTCTTGACTCTTGAGATTGAATAGCTCTTGATAACTGCATAGCTTTAGTTTAATATACTAGCCTTCCACAGTGTTAGGTTGTACTAGCGTCCATACTGCTCACTGTAACTGAATAATTATCAGTAAGTCAAGCTAAAAACTTACTTGAGTTTGCCAAATCTCTAAAGGTCACTCCATCTTTTCTAGCTCTCTAACCTGAATCAAATTCAAGGTTTTCCCTGTTTTCACTGTATTTGATGTCGGTATAATTTGGGGAGGGGAAGGGAAAAAACAAAATGTTTAAATAGGGATACAGGTTGACCCACTGTAACAATGAGATGTACAAGACACTATGTTGAAAAACGAACTTTACAATTTAGGCAGGGGGGGGTAGTTGTGGAGGTGGGAGGAAAAGGATGGTAGGGGAAAAACAAAGGAAGAGGCAACAATGCTTGAAAAGAAATGCACACATTACCTTGCTCATGTAACTGTAAACCTTCTGTACAGTATTTTCACAATAAAAACGTATAAAAATAAAATAAAGATAATACTTGTGAATCACCAAAAAAAAAAAAACAAATTCAAGGGTTTTTTTGTTTTGTTTTGTTTTGTTTTGTCAGTCATAGGGCCTGATTTCTGGGCCTGGAGGCTGTCCCTCAGTTCTTCAGCTTAAGGCTAATCCTGAGCTACCTTCCCAGCCCAAAATTCAAGGTTTTTGATGTCTTCAGCTGGATTTCCTCAGGAGTGTGTCCTTTTCAGAAATGGATTCCAGGGTTTAGCAAGGCTAAGTATCTTAATTTGTCTTATTTTTTTGCTTTGTAAGCATTTATTATATTTTGTCTCTCTCCATGTGTGAGAACAATAGGGAAAACTGAAGCTTCAAAATGATGACTCAGTGATTATGTTTCATAAATTTACTGTACTAGCATAACTGAAGTCCCATGAACTCCTGAGATCCCATGTTGCTGTATATGATTCAGCCCCTGCCTCACAAATATGACCTTCACTTTCTTTTCTATTTTGGGCATGACTACCTAGGAATGAGCCTTGTTTGCAACATGAGTCTTCAGCAGCTAAACCTTGAAAGGCTTCAGTCAATCATTACTTTCCAGAAAAGTCCTCACAAAGAAAGGAGAAATTAATTTAAAATGTTACACACACAAAATGAAGTCACAGAATTCTCTAGTCAGGAAAATCATGAGACATGAAACTACAGGAAAAACAAGAGACATGAAACTACAGTCACTTAGGTCATTCTGACCTAATATAGTTTCTTCAAACTTCTTGAATCCATACAAATAACAAATGAATATATCAAAGGCCTTTTCCTTTTAATCACAATCCTTACCTGGATTGTATAAGTGATTGGACACCAATCAATGCTTGTCAACAAATGAAAATTTGGCATCCAGTTTATTGTAACTTTTTTTGTTGTTTAGTTTGGTTTGGTTGAATATGAAACCCTGGATGGTATTTTGGAAACACTAATTCTAGAAAACTAAGATTCATCTCCCTGAGTAATTATCTTCATTTGGATTTAAGTAAACTTTTTGTTCTCATACTTAGTGTACTTCAACTCATCATTTGAGTTGACCATTCCCCAAATTTTGACCTTTAAGAATAATAAAACTGAAGCCGGGAACTGGTGGCTCACACCTGTAATCCCAAGCTACTTAGGAGGCTGGGATCTGAAGATTGCCGGTTGAAGCCAGCTGGGGCATGAAAGTCTGTGAGATTTTATCTCCAATAAACCACCAGAAAACCAGAAGTGGAGCTGTGGCTTAAAGTGGTAGAGTGCTAGCCTTGAATGAAAATGCTCAGGGACAGCGCCCAGCCTGAGTTCAAGCCCCATGACTGACAGAGAGTAATAAAACTGGATAATCCATACTATAGGAGTTGACCTACCAGGTTTCATGCTGCTAGTTAACACAATATATACTAAATATCCCTCGTGACATATCTTAGACTAAATAATAATCCTTGAAAGATACTTGGGTTTAATGCTTAAAGCCCGTGAATTCTGATTTATCTGTCAAAAAAGACTTTGCAGAACAGATTCAGTGTCTTAAGAGGAGAAAAATTTCCTAGATTACCCAGATGGATCTTAAATAAAATATATAATACATACATATTATGGCATATATAATGCAATACATATTTGTTGTCCTTTGTAGAGCTTGAACTCTGGGCCTGGGTGCTGTCCCTGAGCTCTTCAGCTCAAAGTGAGCACTCTACCACTTGAGCCACAGCACCACTTTCAGTTTTCTGGTGGTTAATTGGAGATGAGAATCTCACAGACTTTCCTGCCTGGGCTGGCTTTGAACCATGATCCTCAGATCTCAGCCTCCTGAGTATCTAGGATTACAGGTGTGAGCCATCTGCACCTGGATTGCAATACATATTTATTGCATATAATATAATAAATAATACTATCACAACTGTTCTTATAATAAGGAGACAGAGGCAGAAGGTAATATGATGATGGAAGTGGCGCTGTAGCTCAAGTGGTAGAGCGCTTGCCTTGAGCTGAAGAGCTGAGGGACAGCGCCCAGGCCCAGAGTTCAAGCCCCACGACCGACCAAAAAAAAAAAAAAAGAAGGTAATATGATGATGAAATAAGGTGCTACATTTCTAGAAAAAAGTGTACACTGCTTAAGAGCTAAAGTTTATGGTAAATTATTAGAGCAGGAAAACAAAATTCATGCAGTAAATTTCTCAAATAAAGCCTCAACATTGTTCTATGAAGACTTGAACAAACACTAACACAGTTTCTAATAGGACAAGGCTGCATCCATAGGATGACCCTAGTCTATCTCAAAATACCTTTAAACAAAAATTAAACCTTAACAAAAGAATATATGGTTCGTGTAGGCCAGTACCATATTTCATGTGTCCCCATAAAAATTGAGGTTCTAAATACCATTATGACTACTGACCTTGCTCTTTCAAGAGAAGGAAGGAGCTTAGATGCAGTTGCCTTTCATGGAATACTCTTTTTTGTTTTGTTTTGTTTTGTTTTGTTATTGTTTGTTTTACAGGAGGAGGAGGGGTTCTACCAGTCCTGGGGCTTGAACTCATGCCTGGGTGCTGTCTCTAAGCATTTTTGCTCAAGGCTAGTGCTCTACCACTTGAGACACAGCTTCACTTCAAACCTTTTGGTGGTTAATTTGAGATAAGAGTCTCCTGGATTTTCCTGCCCAGGCTGGCTTTGAACCATGATCCTCAAATCTTAGCCTCCTGAGTAACCAGGATTATATGCATGAGCCACTGGCACCCGGCTCTTGTGGACTACTCTTTTACTTAGTGAATGACCAAATGTCTAGTTGATCTATGAACAGTAGTTTCATCACATGGAAAACATGTTTATACTGGCACATGCTCTTATGGAACTCATAGCAACAAGAAAAAATATTGCCAACAGCCTGAACTCCAACTCCTCCACTTCCTGTTAAAAAACTTAAATATACAAAAGTGAACTATAGTAAAGAAGACTTAGCAAAGAAAAATTCTTTTTTTCTACACAAAGAGAACTCTGGCTTCATTTTTGTAGAGAGAAAGCATATATCCTAATTCCTTTCGGGGCGGGGGGGAGTCCAGTCGTGGGCCTGAACTCTGGGCCTGGGCGCTGTCCCTCAGCTCTTCAGCTCAAGGCTAGCACTCTACCACTTGAGCCACAGCACCACTTCTGGCTGTTTTCTTTTTGCTTATGTGGTGCTGAGGAATCAAACCCAGGGCCTCAGGCATGCAAGGCAAGTGCTCTACCACTGAGCCACCTTCCTAGCCCCCTCCTAATTCTTATTTATTGAATTTATTTAAGTTTATTCTCACTTTGCTCCCTTATTTCAACCATACAAATCAAATCTCTGTAAGTTGTAATTCATGTACATTATATTAGCCAAATTTATAATTGCAATATATTTTTAAATGCTGTCTAGATAATGTCAATTACTTTGTTAATACTGCATATGAGTGGGTCCCAACATTAATGGTTGTGAAAACTCTATCCTGAAGCATAATCCATTCATTATGAGTTTAAGAACAGACATCAGTTAGGTGCCAGTGGCTCACACTTGGAATCCTAGCTACTCAGGAGGCTGAGGTCTGATAATCATGGTTTGAAGACAGCCTAGGCAGAAAAAGTCCTTGAGACTATTATTGCCAATTAACCAACAAAAAAGCTGGAAGTGAAGCTGTTCCTCAAGTGGTAGAGTGCTAGCTTTGAGAAAAGAAAAAAAAGCTCAAGGACAAAGCCCAGATCCCAAGTTAAAGCCTCAGGACCAGCACAAAAAATAAACAGCAGCAAAATAAGGAATAGGCAACAGTTGGTTATTAGAGAAATATTAGGGAAAATTATGTCTAGTCTAAATAAGACTAATTTAGTTAGTTTCAATCCCTGAGGCTTGTTTGCTTTACAATGGGACCTATTATTTACTTAATTCAGAGTCCTGTTTGACAAAGGCAATTGATAAGTGTCAAATACTTAATACTCCATTGAATGGGAACATCTGTGACAATTGGGATACTTTAGGGCAAAGGATACTAACTATGCACATCAGAAACTTAGGCAAGCCTATAGTTGGTGTAGTTAAAGTAAGGTATGTTTATTCATTATCAGTATTATATGAATTAATTTAAAAAGTTCAGTGGGGGACTTAATTTTTTGAGTTTTAAGTATATTTCAGATATGAGACCCTTGTCTGTTGTATGGCTAGTGAAGATCTTCTCCCAATCTGTGGGCTTTCTACTGATCTTACTAGCTATGTCCTTTGCCATTCAGAAGCTCTGCAGTTTAATGCAATTCCATTTGTCCAAACCGTCTTTGATTTGTTGGGTTTGTGGGTCTTCATTAAGAAAATTTGGGGGCTGGGAAGGTGGCTCAGTGGTAGAGTGCTTGCCTTGCATGCCTGAAGCCCTGGGTTCGATTCCTCAGCACCACATAAACAGAAAAAGCCGGAAGTGGCACTGTGGCTCAAGCGGTAGAGCGCTCACCCTGAGCTGAAGAGCTGAGGGACAGCACCTAGGCCCAGAGTTCAGGTCCACGACCGGCAAAAAAAAAAAAAAAGAAAGAAAGAAAATTTCGACCGGTGCAAAGGAACCCTAGTGCTTCTCTTATTCCTTCCGGAATGTTTTTCAGGGTATCTGTTTTTACCTTGAGGTCTTTGATTCATTTGGAATCGATTCTGGTGCAGGGTGATATATAAGGATCTAACAGTTTTCTACAGATGTTTAACCAATTTTGCCAGCACCATTTGTTGAAGAGTCTGCCTTTCGCCATCTATTTTTTGGATCCCTTATCAAAAATTAGGTGACCATAGGTCCTTATTCAACCACTCTGGAAAGCACTATGAAGGTTCCTCAGAACACTAAACATAGAATCCCCTATGACCCAGAAATCCCACTTCTGAGCATTTACCAAATGACCACAAACAAGGCCATACTTAAGCTACCAGTGCAACCATGTTTATTTTATTTTATTCATTTATTTTTGTCAGTTGTGGGGCTTGAACTCAGGGCTTGGGCTCTATCCCTCAGCCCTTCAGCTCAAGGCAAGCGCTCTACTGCTTGAGCCACAGCGCCACTTCTGGTTTTCTAGTGTTTTACTGGAGATAAGAGTCTCACGGACTTTCCTGCCCGGGCTGGCTTTGAACCGTGATCCTCAGATCTCAGCCTCCTGAGTAGCTAGGATTACAGGCGTGAGCCACCGGTGCTCGGCCACCACCCTGTTTATTGAAGCATTATTTACCATAGCTAAGGTATGGAACCAACCCAGATGCCCCTCAGTAGATGAATGGATCAAGAAAATATGGTATATATAAACAACAGAAATCTATGCTTCCATCAGAAAGAATGGCATTACCCCATTTGCAAGGAAATGGAAAAACTTGGAAAAAATAATATTAAGTGAAGTAAGCTAGACCCAAATAAAGATAGATCCCATGGTTTCCCTCATTTGTAATAATTAGTATATGTCTAGGATAGTCCTAGCAGATGAGCAGACTAGCTCAATAGTTATATACATATGACCATATAAGATGATGGTAAGTGAAATGAACTCCAAGACATGGAAATAAGAGGTTTTCCTTTGTTGTTATTATTTTCAATGTACTATGTGATTTTTTTCTTTAATTTTTTTTCCTTTGGTTTATCCCCTGTCATCACTGTATTTGATTTTGTTATCCTGGGTATTGTGTATACATTTATCTGAATTAGGGAAGGGAAGGGGAACAAAAAATGGTGAAACAAAGGACAAAGGGTGAACCAGTGCAACAGCGATATTCACAAGTCAATATGTTGGAAATGAACTGTTCAACTTGGGGTGGAGATTGCAGGGGAAGGAAAGTGGGAGAAAATGAGGGAGGGGGTAACAAGTTCAACAAGTAATGTACTCACTACCTGATGCATACAACCATAACGCCTCTGTGCATCACCTTGACAATAAAATTAAATTTAAAAAAAGTTCAGTAGGAGCTGGGCACCAGTGGTTCATGCCATAATCCAAGCAAATCTGAAGGCTGGGATTTGAGGACTGTTGTTCAAATCTAGCAAGGCAGGACAGTCCATGATGCTCTTATCTCCAATCAATCACCAACAAAGCAGGAAGTGGAGCTGGAGTTCAGTTGGTAGAACATGAGCCTTGAGTAAAAGAAGCTAAAGGACAGTACCCAGGCTCTGAGTTCAAGCTCCAGGGCTGACACATACACACAAAATATTTAGCAGGATTCCCCAGGTATAATTGTAACTTGAGCTGCAATTTCATGGCTTGCCAGTTGATACATTTTTCATCAAATGTTACAGTTTACTCAGAACCTACACTGTAAAGGTACAAAAGCCTATCAGCACCCTTTTAATTTTTTATTGTACAAATTATTTTAGTACCTTCTGAATTTCCAATCTTGTTGGAACTTGTGTTCTGTGTTAGTATGCTTGTGTTTTAATTTTACATCTCTTGCCCTTTCCCTCTCTTCTTCCTCCCTCCTTTCCCTCTCTCTTGCTTATTTCTCCTTTTCTTATTTCTTCCTATCTTCTGTCTTCCCTCTTTCACTTTTCCCTCTCCTTCCTCTCTTGCCTTTTCCCTCCACCTCTGTTTCTTCCTCAAGTGTTTTCTAAACTAAGAGACCCAGTAGGATTTATTATATGAATGTCTAGCTCACCTTCATTTCCAAAATGAGGGTAGACTCTATGGTACTGGAACCTCAATTTACATGGGGCTCTAAAAATAAAATTTTGACTAGCAACAGTGCATTATTTTGGTAGCCTTAGCTACCAAACTCCATCCTAATGATGGAGTTTGAAGTGTATGAAATTATGTTAGAGTAAAGTCAATATAGGCCAACGTTGAGGTCTAGCTGAGAAGATGGCTCAGAGGAGCCTGGCAAGAGTTTGATTAAGTGTAGAACCTGTCAACACTAAGAAGCTGGGGCTAATTTTGAAAGGTCTTAGCCTTTCCACATGGTAAAATGCAATATAATTAAGAGATCATTTCCAAAATTACAGTATAGAAAAAATGGCTGAAACCTTCAAAAGATAAAACTATCAGGGCTGGGAAGGTGGCTCAGAGGCAGAGCGCTTGCCTTGCATGCATGAGGCCCTGGCTTCGATTCCTCAGCACCACATAAGCAGAAAAAGTAAAAAAGCCGGAAGTGGCACTGTAGCTCAAGTGTAGAGTGCTAGCCTTGAGCTAAGGAGCACAGGGACAGTGCCCAGACCCAGAGTTCAGGCCCCACCACCAGACCTCCCCCCCCAAAAAAAAACTATCAGTGTAGTCAGTTGCACAATGGGATTTTTCAGAAGATGCAGGGCATGTGTCATGATTCTCAACTGGACTAAAAACCTCTCAGAAGCACAAAGGTGCGGACTCAGTATCATCTCAGCAGAAATTAAAGACAGAAAAGGTGTTGTTAGCAGAAATATTTTTGAGGTATATTTTTTCTTTTACAGTCAATACCAATTAACTCTATGAAGATCCACAAGGCTAAACGATATAGATGAGACTCTGTACTTAAGCTGATGATATTTAGATGAATTTCTTAGGTTTAATTAGATACGATTTTGAGGATACTGGAATGAGATGAATGCCAGCAGCCATTTAGAAAAGTCGGGTTTAAATACAGGGACTTGAGCCAGGCCTTCTACCTTGCTTATATTGTCTCTCTTTCTGCCAATGCACATACCTGGGCATAATCTGCTCACATTAGGTTCCCTGTCATATCTTGAATAACAGGCATGCACACCACATTCAGCTTTCCAGTGAGAAGGGTTCTTGCAAACATTTCTGTGTGGGCTAGCTTCAAACCTCGATTCTCCCAGTTTTAGACTCCCAAGTAGTCAGAATTATAGGCATGAGCCACTGGTGCTTGGTTGAATAAAAGATATTATTTAAAGAATTTAATGACATGACTTATTTAAAGCTAATAAATCCAAAATATTATTTCAACATGTAGTCAACATAAAATATGAATCTTATAATTTTTTGGATTTTCTTTTCAGTTGTGGTGCCTGAACTCTGGGCCTGGGCATTGTCCCTGTGCTCTTCAGCTCAAGGCTAGCACTCTACACTTGAGCCACAGCAATACCTCTGGCTTTTTCTGCTTATGTGGTGTTGAGGAATTGAAGCCAGGGCCTCATACATGCAAGGCAAGCACTCTACCATTGAGCCACCTTCCCAGCCCCAATTTTTTGGATTTTTGTGCTCCTTGTTTTTAAGCTCATCTTAAAGCTCATTTTAAATATGTTGATTCACTTTATTGTGGCAATAATTTCATTATGTGTATTAAAATATCACATTGTACACCTTAAAACTTTGCCATTATACCTCAATAATTTAAAAAATTATATCAATATGCATTTGACAGTCTAGAAATGCATTCATGTCATCACTGAAAGAGATATAGTTGAAAATTTACCATGCATAATTGACTCTTGTCAATAATGGAAAACAATATGAATACCCATAAATAGAACTAAAAATAATTATGGTAGATAACATTAGAACTCTGTTAAATTATTATAAACAAACTATTATACATTCAAAAATAAACTGAATGAATCTAACAAACAAAATGCTGAGCAAAAAAAGTAAACACAAAAAGAATATATACTTACCATAGCTTAGACAGAAGCAAAACTGATCTGGAGTCTTAAGGTATTCATACAAGAACTTAATATATAAATTTTATAGACTTATTCCTAATAACCAAGAGTGGAAATGTTTGTTAATAAATCAGTAAAAAATAAGACATAGGCATTACACACAGTACATACACCACCTCATATATACCTCATACAACCCCCATATATATCCACACAATGAAATATAATTTAGTATGAAAAGAATAAAGTAATGATACAAGCATGCTGTCACATGGATGTCCAAGAAGAGACAGACACAAAAGGTCATATATAGTATAATTCCATTCATATGAAATTTGCAGTATAGGCAAAATCTATACTGTAGATAGAGGGTGAAATAACTGATTCCCAGGAGATGAGGGCAAGGGAGAATGGCTGTGGAGTTTCTTTTCAGTGTAATGAAAATTCTTTGAAATTGAATATTTGTGTATGATTCCACCACATTGTGAATGTAGTAAAAACCACTGAATCATATTCTTTACAATAGTAAGTTTCATGTTATCAATTTTTATCTTAAGAATAATAAAGCTTAATTAAGTTAAAATCTATGATTTTATAAGTCAAGACTATTTATTTGGAGTTCAAGACTCAAGTGCAAGGAAGAGAACATGAAGGGCCTTTGAGGTTTTGATAGTTCCTCTAGGTAAAAGTTTCATAGTTGTATTGTTGTATTCCTGTTTTTGTTTTTGCTTTTTGTCAGTTGTGGGGCTTGGAATTGGGGCCTGTGCTCTGTCCTTGAGCTCTTTTACTCAATGAACTTGGGGCCTATGCCCTACCCTTGAGCTCTTTTGCTCAAGGCTACTGCTCTACCACTTTGAGTCACAGCTCCACTTACCATTTTCTGGTGGTTGGATAGGAGTCTCATAGCAGGAGAAATTAAGGAAGGGGTTAACACTGTTAAAAAATAAATGTACTCATTACCTTATGTATGTAACTGTAACCGCACTATACATCACCTTTACAATAAAAAAAAGTCTCACTGACTTTCCTGCCTAGACTGGCTTCCCACCTCAGTCCTCAGATATTAGCCTCCTGAGTAGCTAGGATTACAGTATGAGACACTGGCGTCAAGCAAAGTTGTATTTGTGTTGTGAAATCTCAGGCACAGGTATCCTCATGGTTTATGTAGTTTTGTGACATGTTTTATATTTCTTTGAAATTTATAAAAAGTAACAATGTTTTTTAAAATAAGAAAGGTTTTATGGGGCGAATTATATGGTGGTATAAAATTAAACCAAGGAATGTTTGAAATAGAAAATATAGCTTCAAAAATAATAGCCTATTTGGAGTAGGAACTCTTCTGGGCCCATTAGCATAATAAATTTGAGTTCTCCTTTAAAATATATAATAGCCTATAAACTGCTATTGGAATGCTTATTGGATAATCATAAAACATAAAAAGGAAAAGAAGTTACTAAATCAATTAGTAATTCCAATGGCACAAAGTCAAGATTCACATTTAGTTTAAGATAGTTATAAAGAATATTTGGAGTGGAAATAATTTCTAAAACAACAACTATCTTCATATAAAATAATCAAAGCATCCAACTTGATAGAATTTCAGCATTTCATAGCCAAGTCCTAAAACTGGATTATTTTTCTCTCTATGTCTTACTGTCTGTAAAATTTTAGAAGGCCAGATAGTATTAGAGACAGATGACTAATGTAGCAATAACATTTATTTGATTAATTTTTATTGCTAACATTTAAAACAGTACAAAATTTCAATGTTTCTACCATGTTTTATCCAGGCAAATTTGACCGAATACCTGTATACATATATATATATATATATATATATATATATTCATATATATACATATAATATGTTCAAGACCAAAATCTTCACTGTAGAGGAAACTTTTTTTAACTTTTAAAAAATAATTCCTTTCAAATTTTATTTTTATTTCCATTTTAGGAAAGAATCTTCAACTATTTTTTAAATATATAGGTAACATTTTATCTTGAAATAATTTTTACCCTAAGAAAATATATAGTGAAGGACAATAGAATCACTTTCCAACCATGATTCCATCAATTATTTTTTAAAAATATATTCACTAGAGCTAGGGGTGTGTCTACCATGGTAGAGCCCTTGTAAGTGTCAGGCCCTAAGGTCAAACCTCAGTACTCTAAAAAAATCATACTGCTATAATAATAATAAATAATATAGAGTATACATAATATCTACTATTCAGTAAATTTAGTACAAGTATTTAAAAGTGAATAGTTCTATCCAATGGCCCAAATTAAATACATGACAGTGAAATTTCTATAGTTTCAACTAAGACTCAATGATCTAGCTAGTCTTCTGAAGAGGACTGGGGACTGTGGACAATTATATTTTGAAAAATGAATTTATTTTTTCCAATGATTTATCCTTTCCATAAGCCTTTTTTGTTATCTAAGAAAAAAAGATAGCTTAGGTTTCTCTTTTTCAAAGTATACAAGTTTCTAAACTTGTGATTACAAACACAATATTCTCAAGCCCTACTGTTAAGTACACCAATAACAGTAGTATAACCAATGGGAAAAGTGAGTCCTCACATGAAAAATAGAAAAATAAGTTTTACTTAGATAACATTTTGAAAGTAAGGCCAAATTAAAAAATGTATTGCCTTATCATTTTTTATTAGCATCTGATCCAATTCCTATTGATATTATTTATAATTAACCAAAATAACAATTAGCTCCACAACAAAGAACATAAGGTGGCTTGAATGGGAATCTGTTACATCTCATTTGAAATACGAAGTGGCTATGTTTAGCATTAACCAATGCCAACACTGCTCACTCTGTTTGGCAGCACATATTCTAAAATTGGACCTAGCCTGAGATGAACTGCTGCTATATTCACTGAGTCATTGCCTGTGGAATTTCCATTTCAGCTTTCTGTGCTGATTTCCCGACAAACAAGACATGTGACAATCTTCCTTCTTCCACATGCAGCATAATGGAGCTTCACATTGAAATTATATCCGCCCATTGTTTGTGTAAACAGGAAAAGGAAATAGATCCTGATACAGATAATCACTTCTTGCCTTTATTCCAAAGTAAGAATGCCTGAAAGGTGACATCTTTTAGTTTTATACTACCAGTTATATGATTGTTTGGATCTTGGAAATCTACTGTTTTCAATCACTTTTAGTTTCATTTTGTATTTTCTTTCCCTTTACAAAATGTGTTTTGCTATTAAGAATATAGCCAGAATCTGAAATGGTGAAATCTTAAGATTTTGTACATTAATCTCCAGTTCTCAGTTCCAAATATCACATGAAGTTTAGATATACTTCATCTTGTATTCTTACATGAAATGATTTAATTTCTAATAAAAACATTTAGTTTTGTGTTTCAGAAAAATAAAATTTGCTTTTGCATCTGAGAAAAAGTAAACTAGATTTAGAAAAAGGCAAGCTTAATATTATTTATTCATGCTATGATTTTCCTACTTGAAAACAACATATAAACATATGATTAAAATCACTTCCACATGCAACATGTAATATTTGAATCTAAAATAAGTTAAAATAAAGCAGAATTTACAGCTTATTTCCCAAATTATTTTTGCTATAATTAAAATTAACACTCACAATTCTGTATAAACTATAATTTAGGACAGTTTGTCCTAATTTTTATATCTTGGCTTAAAAGCCTTTTCTGGGAATGTTAAACTCCTAACATTTTGAAATAGCATTTCATGATCTATGCATTGGATTTTTTCTCATTGTAATTTTTAGTTCATACTATGAGAATGACAATTGCTATTCTAATTAGATCTGTTTAACTTTAACATATATTTAGAACTTACTATAAATTATTTTCCATTGCTTGTTGATTTTTGCCTAGATCATAATGTATGTAAAGGCAGAAATCATCACATATGTGCTCAAAATTTTTGAGTAAATTAATGCTATATACTTTGTGTTATGACTTATAGTGCCTCACACAGAAAGGGATCCCAGGAACTGCCAGCTTCTTAATAAGCTGACAATGACAGAGGTACTTCTAAAAGATCCAAACTATTGGCACTCCTAAGAATCATTGTCCACTTTAAAATATTAAAGTATTTTCTGTAGCCTGGGGTTGGTGGATCATGCCTATAATCCTAGCTACTAAAGAGGCTGGGATCTGAGGATCACAGTACAAAACCAGCCCAGGCAGGAAGACTCTTATCTCCAATTAACCACCAAAAAGCCAGAAGTATATTTGTAACTCTAGTGATAGTTTGCTAGCCTTGAGCAAAAAAGCTCAGGGTCAGTGCCCAGGTGCTCAAGTGAAGCCCCAGGACCAACACTAAAAACAAAAACAAAAAAATCTGTAGGCAGCATCATATGTCCATGAATGTCAGCAAAAAACAGAAAGAGAGGAATTGTTGTCTGTCTACAGTGCAGGCAGAAAATTCATTATTAAACAACATGTAATCACTAAGTGACTATTCTGCTAATTTTCTGGTTTTGGGTGTCTGTTCTCTTTGAGATATCACCATCAGTAGCTATTATAACAATTAAGGGAAGGAACTATGCTTGTTTATGTAGAAAACACAGGATATCATACCTGTAACTGAGTTCTCATGCCATCATTTACCTCCAATGTCAGCCAGTAACAGACAATAGATAAGAAGCCCTATATTAATCTTTATATATATTCATATTTTATTTCCCTTCTCAAATATCTCCATTGATGATTAACTGTGTCTAAAATGAGGTATTATCTACTATGATCTATCTTCATAGTTCTACAGTCTAACCCTAACACTATGCTTTGCATTTGAGTTAGATTTTTTTCAAGCTGTTATATAGTCAATTCTACTTTTAAATTTGTCTATATATCTAAATCTCTTGCCCCTTCCCTCCTCCAAAGCATTCATTAGATGTCTGAAAATGTTTGATGTTTGATGGCACTGTTTAGCTGTGAAGTGCTAATACATGAATGTTGGTGCCTTCTCTAAAATAAACTGTTCAGATTTTCACTTTCTATATCCCTAGTGCTCTCTACCTTGCATTGTACACATAATTAGTAAATTAACTTGAAATATACAATAGGGTCCCTAGCTTAAAAGATGTTACAAAATATCTGAAAATTTATTTTTAGATAGTGCTTTACTTTTTATACAATGTTTCATGTTACACAACTTTCTCTAACCCACAGAGTACACATTTTGCGTTTTTTTCCTATTTGTATTATTTTGCGGGTTTTTAAAAATAAGGTCTTGACTATAATCCAGTTTAGCCTCAAACTGCCTCCCCCTCCAGTGCCTCCAGAGTGGTAGAATTATGGGCATGCACAACCACAGCAATCCACAAAATTTGCTTTAAGAAAAACTGCTAAGCAAAGTTATTTTTCAAAAATAATATATACATAAAATTTGGTCATTTTGCATTTCAATTATCACACATTTTGAATGAGCTACATCAAAATTAGATCTTTAGTACCATAAAAATCACCAAGTGGATCTGTTTAATATTAATAATTACTGAACAATTACGAATATTCCCATGTGGGGTGTTAATTATTATTTTATTTGAAATCAAGGAAAAGCTTAACTAAACTACAACACATTTTATTATTGTGTTTTCAATTGGAAAGTAATAAATCAAAACTGAAGAGGCACAAAAGGCAAATGAGATCAAACCAAATCAGGTCCCATGGTTTGAAAAATCACAAATTTATGACAGAACCAATAGAAAGAGAAATCTTAAAGACAATTATAAGATTTTAATCTTTAAGGAAAATAAAATGTATCCTCTGAAAATTACACAAACTATAAGCAAAAGTAAAGTTTATGACTGTTTTATGGGAGGAAAGTATTCTGAAAGATTAAAAACAGACTGACAGCATTTTTAAATATCTTTATGGTTACATATCTTAATAGATGCCTATGACCCGTGTGCATAGACTTTAGGCTTACACATTCTTTTCTATAAGAAAAGCAGAATAATCTAAGAGAATACAATTTGTTTTACTAATGAAAATGCATTTCTAAAACAGTCTTAAAATCCTTCCAAAGTGCTGAACAAGAGCTCTTCAATGCCAGGACACAATAAAATTTTATTTCTTTAAATTACAAATTTATGTAATGTTTTTACTCTTTTGCAGAATAAGTATACCCAATTTAGGAATTATAAAGATAGTACAGATGCAATTAAAAGTGGTAAATTATAAAGTGCACTGCCACAGTACCATGATAATTGTTGCTCTCAAGTATTCACCTGTAAACAGTACTCCATTTGCGTGTTTCAAAACAACTAATAATAGTACTTGATAGCAGAACTACATGGTAAAAAGTTTAGAAAAGTAGTACTTCTTAAAACATTATATAAAATATCACAAATAACATCAGATTCATATATAAACATCATCTGAATCTAGAAAATAAATTCTCAGTGCACACAGAGACTTGCAGTAAATACTGTGGCTGAAAATGGACCATGAGCAAAACAACTGACCAACATTGAATACAAAAGAGACCTAATTTAAAAATAAATAACGTAGATGCATGGGAAGGATTGGCATACATATACAAGGCAATATACATATACAAGGCAAGGTAGAAAGGAAGCAGAACAGGCAGAAGAACATTTATTGATTAAGGTGGAATAGAGCAATGATTATAAACAAACTGAACATGACATTCACAAGGGTAGAATGGGAGAGGTAGAACTATATCCTCCTTATTTTGGTATATATATATATATATATATATATATATTACATATATAATACATATATACACACATGCACATACCACATACACATACAACACACATATGTACTAAAATCCATTTGTCATATCAATTTTAAAATCAATAATAGTATTGACTCTGCTATAACTACCTTAAAAGATTGTGATTATCACATATGCTAAGTGTGAAAGTTCTACATAATCTGGAAAATTCATTATTCATGTAAGGGAAGATACAATCTAGGCAAAATGCAAAGTCTCTCATTTCACAGGAGGCCAGCAGTGATCTCTCTAGGGCAGAGGGGAGAAAATTTCCCACTGGTCAATTCCCAGATTTTCTTGGAACAGTAGACTATACACACAGGGCCAGAGATGACTTTGAGTGTGAACACAAGCAAATCACATGGACATGTGGGCAATGTTACATGAAAAGAAAACAAGGAATAATCCCCTTCCTTTCTTCCTAGCACTTATAAAACTTTACTTTCTACAAAATTATGACTTCATATAATGTGAATTTCACCCCTTAGAGAAGGAATTAAAAGCACAAGAAAAGTAATAATGGTCACAAAAGCACACCAAAACAGAGTTTCCCTTCAATACCAATTATGAGGAAAGAAAAGCAAGTCCACCAATATGTATTGGAAAACTTTACATTTGTAAAGTTGTTTTTAAAACTAGGAAACTAAGGCTTACTACATAATTACTTTAAGGCCACATATTTAAAAACACAGAGGCAATACTTCATTAGCTGGGCATTTTTCACAACAATACAGACCCCCCACCCATTCGGAAAAGAGATATCCTGATGAAAGATTAAGAAGAAACATTTTTGAGCTTATTGGTACTCCACTCATGGATATAACAGTTGGCACTATAAAAATTTCATCAAATTATTTAAAGGTATAATTCCTCTAACTCTGCTCATTCAATATTCAAAGTAATGAAAGCACTTTTCATTACATTAGAAGCATAGGCAATGATTACTCATTATAAAATACAATAAATTTATACACAATGATCATAAAAGCAGTAAAATAAAGAGGTGAAAAGACCATAGAGCAACCCAATCAAACCACCTCCTCTTATAAATAAGGACATTAAGGCTCAGAGAAGTCAAGTGACTCACTCAGGGTCACAGAACTTGTCAGTTCCACTCAAGATCAGAATGAAAATCTCCACACTTGCAGTCCAGGGAGGGAGGGGCTGTCTCTCAAAGCAGTGAGAAATGATCCCACGGCCGGAAGCATTCAGTCCAGAGGCCCCTCAAATTCGAGCGAAATAAAAGCAAGCCCCGTGGCGTGGCGGGGAAGGAACAGAGTCGGTTCATACCAAAAAGGAGCTGCCCGTCGCTGTGATAAGATCTGTTTCTTTGTGACAGCCATGGTTTCCTGTTGGGTTGGAGAAGCCAAACTGGCTGTCTTCCTCCTGTGCGAAGAAGTCCGAGTCAGGATGGACATGCCAGTCGGCTTTGGCTGGAGTCAGGAGTTCGGAGACGCTGTTTTCACAGAGGGTGCTGGAAGGAGTGAGAGCTTCCGTGTCCACGGTCAACTTGCTGCTGGGCGTCAGAGCCTGGGGCTCTGCGCTTGCGTTTTTCATGGCCAGACAGCCGAGGGAGCCCAAGGGCCCCACGCTGCCACTGGAGACATCATCCAGGTCCAGGGGGCTCTGCTGAAAGCCAGAGGCCGTGGTTCCGAAGAAGAGCGAGGTGTCCAGACTCTGGGGCAGGTCGCTGGCGGGCCTCAGGGCGCGGGCATCCACAGCGGGCCCCAGGGCATCCGGACTGCTGGCGGGGAGGCTCCCCGCCAAAGTGGAGCTCACAGAAGCCACATCGATCGTCAGGATTCCCGAATTGACCAAGGCCGTGTCCAGCACGGCGGCAGAGCCAGTGCCAGGCACGTCGGAGAAGAGAGACACTATCTCGGGGCCACTGAGATCACTGTGGCCCTGGCTGGTCAGTTCGCTGCTGGGCGTGAGGGAATTGGCCGCCTCCAGCTGCGCCAAGAGATCCTGGCCCAGGTTGTGCCTCTTGGCCATGTGGGTCTTCATGCTGTGCTTGGAGGTGAAGAGTTTGTTACAGGTGGACACCGGGCAGCGGCTCTTCCAAGTGTCCACGTCCTGCAGGTGCTTCTTGGAGTGGATGTAGAGGCTGCTCCGGGCAGAGAACCTAGCACAGCAGCCTTCCACGGGGCACACGAAGGGCTTCGTGCCCAGGTGGGTGATGCTGTGGCCTTTGAGGTGCTCGGCCCTGGTAAAGGACTTGCCGCAGCCCTCCACGGGGCAGGTGAACCTGCGGTCGTCCTCGTGCTTCCTCTTGTGCCGCAGGAGCTTGGACATGCTGGTGAAGTTCCAGCCGCAGCCGTCGAAGTCGCAGAGGAAGGGCCTCTCACCCGTGTGGCTGCGCAGGTGGATCTTGAGGCGGCAAGCCTTGTCATACTGCTTGCTGCAGCCCGGGAAGGAGCAGGCGAAGAGTTCCTGTTCCCTGAAATGGGCGCGGTTGTGGGAGAACAGGGCGCTGACGGTGATGAAGGTCTTCTTGCAGCCCGAGAAGGCACACTGGTAGGGCCTCTCGGGCTCGAAGTGGCTGCGCTGATGGGTGCTGAGCTTGGCCTGCGTGGGGAAGCTCTCCTCGCACACCTCGCATTTGAAAGAGTTCTCCTGCTCGTGGCCCTTCATGTGTGCCTTGAGGTTGTACACGGTGGTGAAGCTCTTGCCACAGCCCTCGGCGGGGCAGCCGAAGGGCCGCAGCTTGTCGTGCGACTGCAGGTGCCTCTTGAGCTTGTAGGACGTGGTGAAGGTCCAGCCGCAGCCGCCCAGGGGGCACTTGAAGGGCCGCTGGCCCTGGCTGCTGCTGTGCGTCAGCAGGTGCACCTTCAGCTGGTGCTTCTTGGCGAACGTCTGCCCGCACTGCGCCTCGGGGCACAGGTACAGCACCACGCCCGGGTGGCCGGGCACCAGCGGTCCGCGGGGGCTCTGGGCGGCCGCCGCCGGCCCCTCGGCCTCCTCCTCAGGCGCCGGCGCGGGCGCGGGCTCGGCCGGCTCCGCCAGCAGGAGGTCGGGCGGCAACTCGGGGCAGTCTCCCAGCTGCGCGGCGGCGGCTTGCGGGAAGCCGGCCGGCGGCGGGGCGGCCGGACCCCCGGGCTGCGGCTGGGGGAAAGGCGCGACCCCGGGCTCCCAGGCGGGCAGCGGGGGCGTGGTCAGGGTCAGGACTCCATTCTCGAAGCGCAGCAGCAGGTCCTGGTTGTGGATGGTGATGGTGCCCGCGAAGGCCGCCGCGGGGCCCGGCGCGGGGCTCAGGCCCGGCACGGGACCCGGCACCGGCACCGACACGGGCACGGGCACCGGCACCGGCACCGGCACCGGCGCCGGCACGGGCACCGACACGGGCGCCGAGGCCGCCGCCACTGCCGCCAGCCGGCGGGGGACCAGCGCGGGGCGGCTGGCGGGCTGCGCGCTGCTCTCGCCCCGCTCGGGCCCCAGGCCCGCCTCGGCCTCCTCCCTCCGCACCGGCCCTCCGGCCTGCTCCGCGCCCGCGCTTTCCACGTCGCCACCCACCGGGTCGAGCAGCAACAGGAAGAAGTCGTCGCCACCGCCGCCGCCGCCGCCGCCGCCGCCGCCGCCGCCGCCGCCGCCGCCGCCGCCGCCACCGCCGCCGCCGCCGCCGCCGATCGCAAGATCCGGCCTGGGCGCCAGCGGGCTCGGGCTTGGGCTCGGCCCGGGGCCCCGCGAGGCCCTGTGGGCCTCGTCGCTCCGCGGCCCGGGCGCGCCATCTTGGGCCCCCCGGAGCAGGAGGAGGCGGCGCGCCGGGGCCTGACAAGCCGGCGAGTCGGGGCCTCGGTGGACCCCGCCGCCGCCGCCCGCGGGGCCGCCGCCGCCGCCGCCGCCGCCGCCCTGCGCCGTCCGGCGAGCCAGCAGCAGCCTCGGGATTTCCATCTCTGTGTCGCTGAGGCTCTGCTGGAACCAGAGCCGAGGCGGAGGCGCGACCCCGCCCCCTGCCGCGGGCCCAAACATGTTCCTCAAAGGAAAAAAAAAATGTGCAATGCGCAGAAACTGGCCCTATCAGATATTAAAACGTGTTTAACGCCATAGTGATTTAAATATTCGGGTACTGGGTCTCTGGAACTGCATGGAGAGCCCGGGGGCACAGCCCCCAGGACACAAATAAGGACCCCTGTTGCTATTAGGAAGTCGCCAAGGGCATCAGACCCAATGGGGGCAAATGACAGCTCCTTGGCCCTTGGAGCTGCAGCACCTAGGCTATCTGGCACCCGGGATGACTCAAGTCCCTACCCCACTGCCTACAGAGGAAATTAACACTTTCCTGCCCGCCTTGCTGGTGCCCCCAGCCTGTTGCCTGGTGCTGCTGCTTCTCTGTTGAACAGGGCTCAGCTCTGGCTGCCTGGCTGCCTGGCTGCGAGGACATGTCTGCACCCAGAATGGTCTTGAGCAAGCTCTCAGAGCAAAATGCCCACCTGCATACGATTTCGTCCTCCTGGCCTAGACATCAGAGGAAGGGATGGGGCCCAATCACGTGAGCACCTGTCAGCCTGGAAGTGCAAAGCCTGGAGGGTGAAAGCCATTCATTTTGGAATCTGGAACAGCCAACCCGAGCCTGGGTTCTCCTACAGACTCAGCTTCTCAGCCTGAAGGCACACTTTGGCCGTCCACCATCATCGCTTACGCCATGACAAGTTTCCTGTTCAATAGCACATGAGGTTCAGGCCCAGTGTCACAGAGCAAGCAGGAATTCCTTCCGTTGCTTCTCCACTCAGGGAGGTCTCTAGACTGGCACGAGCTGCACTTCCACGAGTCTACTTTAAGGCCTAAATCGCTGCAGTTGGCTCCCTGGAGTAAAACGCAGCCTGACAACCACCTGCTAGCTGTTCTCCAGTTAAGTCTTGCTGTCGTGGATGCAGCCCGTGATCATGCCTGGTGGGCAAATGAATGACGATGCCCCTCCAACCTGTTTGTCATCAGTGAGCTGACCAGTGACCTAAATATAGGGTGAAGGGTCTGGTGAGTGAAAACTCTACGGGATGACTGGGTCGTGGAAGTCTCGTCACTGGAACAACCCACCAGTCTTCCCTCCACCTCCACCTCCATCCCACCTTAGCATTTGATACTTGGAGCATAGTAGATACTTGGAGGCCTCTTGGCCGGAAAAATCAAGTTTTCTTCGTCCACAAGAATTCAAACCTCAGCAAAATTTCTATTCTGTTCTCTCTCTCTCTCTCTTGATTCAGTCTTGGCAGGAAGCAGGGTTCAAGTCTGAGGTACAAAGGGGAGCCTCCAACACCAACGAAACCAGGACCAAGCTGTTGGCCTTGGTCTATTAGTTGAAATAAAATGTTGCCAGCCTTCCAGAATAGAGCCATTCTGTTCCTCCCAATCACAACCCTCATGCCCTCTTGTGGATGTGCCATTATCTGGATTTGGTGATAATCATTTCAGTGCTCTGCTTTCTAGCATCTCCTTGCTTGTACACCTCCATGAATAGTGCAGCTTTATAGACTTAGTAAACACTATCATACCCAAATGCTTCCTTTATGACTAGCTCCTTTCACTCTGTATTATATTTGAGAATTACCTGTTGCTCACTGTAGCGGTGGGTAAATTCTTTGTCTATGCCACTATCGAGTGGTATCCCAGCCGCATATGACTATAGGTATAGACTTATAGGATAATGGCATTCCTGTGCCATCCCACTGTACACTAACTTGATAATGCAAACTAAGATGGTTTCTGGCCTTGGAGCATTATCGGGAACAATCTTGTACCTTGTCCACGGAATGGATGTAAAAACCTCTTTAGATTATCCATGCGAGAATGAAATCATGGTCCATACGGTATAGATATTTTCAAATGCATAAAATGATGTCAATTTGACTTTTGTGTAGGTGTGTGTGTGAGAGAGAGAAAGAGAGAGACAGAGAGACAGAGATAGAGAGACAGAGACAGAGAGACAAAGACAGAGACAGTTAGACAAACAGACAGAGACAGGGAGCAAAAAGCGAGGGAGGTAGAAACAGCAAGGACAGGAAGAAGCAGGGGCAGAGAGTCAGGATGTCACTATGTTGCTCAGACTAGCCCAACTTGCTTTCTTCAGTAGTTGTGCCAATTTTCGTCCCCACAGCAGCACAGACAAATCCTGCTTCCTCACATATTCACCTATAGGAAGCATTTCTCTGAATTTATTGATTTCTTTTTAAATCGAGGGATGGCCAGCATCTAAACTTCCTTTAAGTTTTTGCTTTTCACACTTGTAGAGTTTCTCTTCCATAGAAAGCATGGTCAAGTTTAAGTCTTCTAATATATTTCTTGTTCCATTTTCCATCATTGCTTTCCAGCTTAATTGGGTCATTACATATTTTATCTAACAGCCATAATAGTGACCACATTCTTCCCTTGCTCTGTTGTATGAATTTTTATTTTGTGCCCTATTTATGAATGTTCTCATGATTTAGTCACACATAGCATCATATTGCTTTTCTTTTAACAAAATCTGTTTTAACAGTATTTTCTGTGAAATCGAAATCTGTTTTAACAATATTTTCTGTGAAATCGTGGGGCAAAGAAATATTCTTTGCACTGTCATTGAAAGAAAAGAAAAAGTTTCTGGGGCAGGAAACAGGACCTTGCACTTGTAATGCAGGTGGTAGACCACATGAGGGCGTGCTCTCCCAGGCCCAAGCGTACCTTTTATTATTTTTGTATGTTTGTGTCTCACCATCATTGGTTTTCTCTTTGTTTTGTTAGTGTTATTGTTTGTTCCTTTTGTGCCTGAGCTTCAACTCAGGGCCTTAGTGCTGTCCTTTCTCTGTTTTCACTCAAGCTTTTTTTTTTTTTTTTCATTTCTGGAAATTGATGGCAAGGGAATTGACTTACGTTATTGCTTTAATCTACCAAGGTCCAAACTTGGTCTTTTTTAGTACTGGTGCTAGGATTTAACCACAGGGCCCAGGCACCATCATTCCTTAGCCTTAACATCTAGAGCTTAACATCCAGACACTTTAGTGAAAACCTTGCTCTCATTTGAGCCACACTTCCACTTCTGGCTTTTTGGTGGTCAATTGGAAGAAAGTGTCTCACAGACTTTCCTATAAAGGCTGGCTTCCTACTGCATTTCTCACATCTCAGCCTCCTCAATAGCTAGAATAATAGGACTGAGCCATCGGTGATCAACTTAAAGGTAGAAACTCTTTTATTCTATCTTATTTTGTTTTGATAGTGCAGGAGGTTCCAACTCAGCCCTACACTTGCCTAGACAGGCACTCTACCACTTGAGCCTGCTGCCAGACTCTGCCCTGCAGGAACAAGGTTTGTGCTTGCATCAGAAGTAGCTGGGACAGGCTTCCTCTTATGGAGTTTCCTGAGCAGCAAGGATGACAGGCCGGTATCCTCATGCTCAGCTATTATGAAGAGGGTATCTCATCTTCTTTTTGTCCAGTCTGGCTTTGAACTTGGAACTGTGAATGCCAATTCTGACTGGTGACTAGCTGGGATGATAGGTGTGAACCAAAGTGTAGCTAAGTATCTTTTCTTGATTCAAATCAGAGGCCTGCAAATATCATGCAACATGTTATGTATATATTCCTGTCATCTGCAACTAATCCCAAACCTTTGTTTTCCTTTCCTATCATTTTATTCCTTTCCTAGCCTTACTGGATATGCAAGAAAATTCTGGGAGGACATTTCTGAAGATTGAGGACAGTGCCAAGAGAGGATAAAGTTAGAATAGAAGCTCTTACGCCAAACTGCGTTCCTCACTTCTTTGGTGAAGAACCCACTGGGTGACAGAGAACTTCCACAGGTCTGCTAGTGCCTGAGGCTATCTAAAGAACAACATCTGATCTATAGTCACACAGCAAACAAGGAATTGCTGTCTAGAATACGGTGGTGTGGACAACATGGGGCTGGTGACAATCAGGTAGGTATAGGTTAGGAATGGGGTAGATGGTTCCGGCTTCGTTGGGAAGCCTAGAGTTAACATTGCCCTGTTCAAAGGGTCAAGAGGCCCTTGGAGTTGGAAGCGTGTAGTATTAAGGACTACATTAAACAAGCAGCAGGTGTGGAGGTGCCAGGGGCAAAAGTCACCAGAGAAGGCAGTAGGAGTCAAGTGATTGGGAAGATAAGATGGCAACAAGAGGGGTTGGGGAGTTAGCTCAGTGGAAGAGCTCTTGCCCGGCAAGTGCAAGGGTCTTCAGCTCTGGGGAAAAAAAACAAGGTGCAAAATACAAAAAAAAAAAAAAAAAAAAAAGGAAAGAGGGCAGCAAGGAGCTGATCACCAGGCCAAGTTAGGGTTACATACTTGCACGCGGACACAAGTTGTGGGCCCATGAATAAGACAGTCCCAGAATATTCTCATCCACAGCTCCAACAACCAGAAATTATAGGATGGCCACTTCCTCCGTCAGTGTGCATAATACACCTCTGTCAGTGGGCATCTAGCCCCTCTACTTGGTATTTTAGTTATGTTGTAGGAAAAACGGTTAAATGTTTCCCTCTTTATTAAAGAGTACAGACAGCAGCATGAACCTGGAGGAGGGAATAACTAAAAGCTGGCTTCAGATCATTTAAGTTGGGAGCTTTAGGACAGTTCCTTCTCTTCTTAGTTGGTTTCACCAGAGGGGAACCTTCCAGCCCGGGATGAATTTCCCCACTCTTACCAGGAAGATTGTCTCGTGACTACTGGTGAGAGCAATTGTCCTGGCCATTTCAGGAGATGTAGTTGGCTGCTTAGGATTCTTGGTGGGCAGAGGATTCCCCAAGGCAAAACCAGGTTTGTGACAAAAGTCAGGCCCAGGCAAAAAGAGCTGTTACTAGCGTAGAACAGAAAACCTGTATATCCTGCTTTTAAATTGTATTATTTCCTTTGTTTCAGGTTTTTGGGCTGAACTCAGTGCTTTCAGCTTTTATTGGACATCCTTGCTTGTGGCTGGCTCTGACCCATCTGAGCAAAAATAGGTGGTTGGCTTTTGCTGGGGATTTTGAAGGTGGAGGCTCCTGAACTTTGCTATCTGGGCTGGCTAGGCGTTGTGGTCCTCCAGATATCAACCTCTCCAGTAGATAGGACTACAGAATGAGCCACCAGCACCCAATTGAGACCTGTATTTTCGTCCTAAGTTTTGCCTGCTGCCATTGAGAGGAGGGCCTTGCTGTCTGGTAAGATTTCTTCTTCCATCACAAGCTTGAGTAACAAAATGTTCTCCTCATGACTGATGTATACCTGAAATGATGCTCTTCTAACTGATAGTTGCCTCTGCCCAAGATAGGAATGGAGAAGTCTTGGATGCTCTTACAACTAGGCCATTCAGACCCTGTCTTGTGAGGAAAAAGAGAGCAGACTCTTTGCTAGACTTACAAAGTGCATATTCGAGAGCCATTTGGCTAGTGTCCAAAGGGGACACATTTGACATAAGAAAAAATTATACAGGTCTGCCATTTTAATGGGTCAAAATACCTATTCTTAAGGAATTTGTATATTCATTTGTTTTGAGATGAGGGACATTTTAATGTTCTTTCATAAAGAGGTCTCCTGCCCCATAAAATCGAATTCAAATAATAAGATGTCTGTGCATTATAAGAAAAAGATGTTAATAGTTACTAAACCTTGCATTTTCTTTTCTGTGCCTGCCAGTACCCAGAACACATTCTCCCAGGTGAAAAAACGACCGCACAGCCTTCTATTTACCCAGAGGGCTAGCCTGCCTTCCTATTCCTGATACCTCCTTGAGCACAAGCACCGTCATATGTACTGGGGAAAGTTTTTTCTTTAGACGCTGCTTCCCCATGTTCCCTGGCCCAACTCTCTTCAACTGGCACACTGTCAGTGGTAAGTCACACAGGAAAAACCTGAAATTCTTTCACCAGCAAGAGGAGTGACACTTAGGCATGTCCTTTGGCTTTTGTCACCACTAAGAATTCCACCAGCCTTTCTCACTTGTTCGAAATTTTTTAAGACCACAATAGGATTTCTGGAAATAGACAATTAGTACCTGCAATTTCTGAGGAAGACTGTACTATTTAGTGGCATCCCTTCCGGTGGAAAGGACACTAAGCACTTATCCACATGGCCCATATTATATTCCCCTACCTGAGCACTGCAGGAACTGCACAAAAATATAAAAGAATGAAAGAGGTGATGTGAACAGCAAGAAAATTGTGTTTTGCTGGGTACTATAATCCTAGATACTCAGGAACCTGAGACCTGGAGATCACAGAACCAAGCCATCCTGGGCAGAAATGTACATGACACACTTATCCCCAATTCACCATTACAAAGCTTGAAGGGAGGTTGGGCTCAACTCCTAGAGCGTCAGCCTTCAGCAAAGAGGTATGAAAGACTGCCCTCACCCTGATTTCAAGACCCAGGTATCAGCATACACATACACCACACACACACACACACACACACACACACACACACACACACACACACACTCATACAAAAGATGGTGTCTTCCCTCCCCACTGTGTCCAATTCCACAATATTCTGTGTTGTTCTGTTAGACCCTGCAGAGTTAGAGCCATGTGATTTGGTAGCTCCTGGAGGTGAAGTCGGTTGTGTCTCCCTGGTCCTCTATGAAGGAGAGTAGGAGGCACGAGCACTTCCATGTTTCTGTTACATTTTATGCAAACCTGATGACTATCCTGTCATCAACTTTGGCCCAAATAACCAGAATCAGCACTTTTCATCCCCACCATAGAAAATAATTAAATGCTCTAGGTAGCCTAGATTGTCTTAGATTAAGATTCACTTTTTCCTCGCAGATTTTATGTATACAGAGCTTTCCTGACTTACCCTGATTTTTCTTAGTGGAAATGAAAACCAACACAATAATAAATACCAAGCATGCAATTGTATATGGGGCTTGAGTGGCTATGCTAAGACGTTGTGCATGCGACCCTTCCCTCTCATTTGAAAACATGCCATCTTCTGATGGGCTTAGAGGAGTTTTCAGAGAGCCATTTCACTAGGAGCTGCTGGCTCATGCCTGTATTACTAGCTACACAGGAAGCTGAGATCTCAAGATCATGATATACAACCAGTCTGGCCAGGGAAGACTATGAGAGTCATATCTGCAATTAACCACCTAAATGGCAAAAGGGGAACTATGGCTCAAGTGGTAGAGTGCTAGCCTTGATAAAAGAAGCTCAGGGACAGCATGCAGGCCCCCTTAGTTCAGGCTTAACACCAACACACTCCCTCCCTCCCCTTTCCCTGTCTCCTTCTCTGTCTCTGTCTGTCTGTCTGTCTGTCTGTCTGTCTGTCTGTCTGTCTGTCTGTCTGTCTCTCTCTCTCTCTCTCTCTCTCTCTCTCTCTCTCTCTCTCTCACACACACACACACACACACACACACACACACAAGCACACACAAAGGTATTCCTCTCTGCAATCCCTTCCTGTGGAAGTTGCTCTGAGGAAGAGCATCCTTCTGGAGCCAGATTGATGATCTGACCCTTCCATGGGAAAATTCACCAGTCTGCCAGTAGAGCAAGTGACTGCAAAGCTCTGCCACAATTATTTGTTCTATGGAGATGTTTACTGCGTCCAAGGTCCAGTCTTCCATGTCTGAGGACAGTATCAGCCATCTGCATGCTATGGGTTTGGATTAACTTCTCAGACATATCCATACTACTTTCCAATACTTTTCATCCTTGAGACCTGTGTACCATAGATACCAGAGCATGTGTACACTTACCCTTAGTATCTGAGCATTTCACTCTCACCCTCACTTCATCCTCAGGGGTGCATGAGAGGTGATCCCTAGGACTCTGAGCAGTGATCACACAGCTTCTCTTGGCATTGGACTTTGCCTCTGGGTTCCTTATGAGGTGGCATATGGACTCACACTCAGCTGAGGAGCAAGCCCTGGTGCAAGTGGAAGTTTACAAGATACCTGTTCACCTTGTTCATAAGAAAGGCATTTCCCTTTAGCTGGCTTTCCATCATGTATCGCAAGTTTGCAGATGAAAGGTTACTGCTTTAGCATCCACATGGCCTACTTTTCTTCCTAAGCTTCTCCCAAATTCTCCAGGTCCAGGCCACAAGCACTCACAAGGTTCCATCCAACAACTGTCCTACCCATGTCATACCCCCAAAATAAAATACTTTGTTTCTGCAAAGGTGTCAGAAGATAGGAGAACTTTGAATGCAACCTACAGTTGATGAAGTGCTGGGAAAGAGAAAAACTGTGGACAGGAAACGATTGGATATTTTCCTGTTGGAACAGTGTCAGTCTGTTATGGTGATTGGTCCTCCACTCATGCCAGAAGTGGCCTTTGGATTAAGTGCTCATGGAGGTTTTGTTCTCTCAGAAGCAGCAGTTTATCCAGAGGGTTCCATAAATGCCACACTTGTGACACAGGAATGGTTCGGCTGTGAATCACACAGGCTCCAAGACACGAATGTGCCTCAAACCTGATTGTCACTAGTAATAGTCACATTTAGAGAATGTGAAAATTCTTCTGAAAGGATGACTGAATGGTAAAAGACACAATAAGAATCAAACAGGAAGCCAGGCACTGGTGGCTGCCGCCTGTAATCTTAGCTAGTCAGGAGGATGAGATCTGAGGATTGGGGTTTAGTGCCAGCCCAGGCAGGAAAGTCCATGAGACTCTTATCTGCAAGTAACCACCAGAAAACCAGAAATGGAGCTGTGGTTCAAAGTGGTAGAGCACTCGCCTTGAGCAAAAGAGCTCAGGGACAGAGCCTAGGCCCTGTGTCAGGGCCCTAGCACCTGTGTAATTCCCCAAGCAAGACCTAAAAACTAGCACAGGACTGCCTGGTTATCTAGAATATACCTGGCAGGGAGTTACTTCCACCTAACAGGGGATGAACTTAACCTGTTGGCTGCCATGGTACAGGATGTGTATAATATCCCTACCAAGCATGCTGTAGAGTTAGAGCAGAACTGAGGATCCCTCACAGGGCAGCCCTGGATCGCCCTTGCACTTGTATGACTGATACGCATTTTTATGGCTTAGCATGTTGTCTACCTTATAATAGGTCTTCAAATGACTTGGGCAAACTGTCCTTGAAAAATGCTAGCCCAGGCCATAGATGTGTTTCAGCACTTGAGGATAAAAGTGTGGGCTTCTTAAATGACAAATGGCATTGGCATGAAGAAGGTTGGATGCCGTCTTCCCCGAGTCCTGAGTCTACCCAACTTTCTCTGTGGGATCTGCTGACCACTCAATCCTCTTTACTGGGCATAGATGGGCAGGGCTGAAATAAATCCAAATGCCAGAGCTGCCCTGGACTTAATAGAACCTCATGAAAGACAAACACAATCGACTCAGTTATTGCCTATGGATATGGCAAACACTATCTAGATTAAATCAAACTTACCATCATTAGTGAAGCTGCCCTCTTGTAAGCCTAACAAACCATCTCCAGATGATCTGTGTGATGAGCAAGAGACCTAGGGGAGAAAGGGGGGTCTCAATTATTGGCGACTCACTGGAACAACTACGACTCTTACTAGGATTACAAGTTATGAACCACCCCCATCATGAGGTTTCCCTTTAGAGATAGCCTTGTATTCTACACTCTGGTCAATGTCAGTGGCTAGGCATTCTGTCACACATAGTGTTCTGACAGTTCTGGATGGCCTCTTCATGCAGACATTCCCTGTGGTTAGGGCTTCCCAAATAAACAACATTGGCTGGCTTTGATACCCAAGTTACCCAAATCTTCCTAACTGCAGTAAAGAAACTGCAAGTTGCAAGCTTTCAGGCTGTAGAAGGATGTCCCTACCCCAGGAGATTTCCTGTTTGGGTGGAAGAAGGGATAGTGAATTAAAAGGCTGAATCCTCAGATTGGCAAGTTAGATCAGTGGAAGGGCACTTGCCCGGCAAGTATAGGCCCTGCTTTCAGTCCTCAGCTCTGTGAAAGAAAAGGCTGGTTTCCAAGTTAGCTATTCATATTGGCCCAGTACACAACAAACAAAATCCTTGTATCGTGGTTGCTCCATCCTCAGCCTACCCCCGACTACTTTCCCATTATTGGAATAGACTTTGGAATCAGCAGGAAAACTTACCCAACAAGACGAAGGCTTTTATACTATGTGGGGGGCACTTCTTGGTGGAAACCACTTAACCTTTTCTTCTTCACTGAGGTAAAAAATATCACCACTAATAGCTAAAGGATGGCACCAAACATTATGTCTTGTGACAAGGATCTTACATAAGTGAAGAATACTGACTCTTACCATCTCACCTTCCATCTATAATGTATTCTCTGTCTTAGAAGACACTGCTTACTAAAGAATGCAGCTCAGAGCCAGGCGCGGTGGCTCACACCTGTAATCCTAGCTGCTCAGGAGGCTGAGATCTGAGGGTCGTGGTTCAAAGCCAGCCCGAGCAAGAAACTCTGTGAGACTCTTATCTCCAATAAAGCACTAGAAAACCGGAAGTGGCCCTGTGGCTCAAGCGGTAGAGAGCTCGCCTTGAGCTGAAGAGAGCAGGGACAGTGCCCAGGCCCAGAGTTCAAGCACCACGACCGACCAAAAAAAAAAAAATGCAGCTTAGTAAATATCAGAGTTAAGCAGGCTGATTTCTTTGTTACAGCTCCTCTTCTAGACATTGGTGGCTTAATTGATGGCATTACATGTGACTATGAGGCTGAGTTTCTATGAAATCCATGCTCTCTTTTGTCCTCTTAACTTTGAATCTACAGGTAGAGGCAGATGGTGTAAGATGTTGTGTTCAGTGCAAAATCTGCAAAATGAGTCAGTGACATTTGACTTCATCTTTGGGATACAACACTGTACCCTTAGCCATGTCCTCAGTGGATAATTAAAGTATCCCCCCAATCAAACAATCATTGCCAACAGGACCCAGAAATCTGCTCTGTGATTTCATCAGAAACTAAGATTTGCCATTAGACCAGTGTCAGGCTCTTCACTGGACATGACCAGTGCTGACTTATAAATCTTTTCAAACCTTAGTAAGCAAGCTCTCACTGACAGATGACCATGGATAGTTAGCCTACAGTGGATATAAAAGTCTGTTGATTTTGGAAAGTACATTTGGAACTCAGAGGCAGAATGATTCCTAATCCCATAACAGACAAGCTCCTAGAAACTGAATGTTCGTATTCTAGCAGACACATTCCCCACCTCCACCAGGTGTGGGTACTCATCAAAGCATTTTTGACACACGTATATTTTTATTTTCCAGTGGGGATCAGAGCAATAACAAGTCCCAGTGATCTAAGGGACACCATTATTTTGAACTTCCAGTAGTGTCCCCAAAGGAGGGACTTGACAATTTGGAAAAAAGTACAGTTACTGTTGCTGCTTAATATGCTTCCTGAAACCTCTAGATCAAATGGCTAAGCAAATGCCTGCTCAAACATGGGCTTTGGTGTAAAGAGCTTAGGGACTCAGCTCAGAATGGTCATTCCTATGCCGTCCCCTGGTGGCGAACAGTAAAATGACAAAAACTCAAGGCCTTATTGAGGCTGATTACCCACTTGCCCTAAGAATCAATATCCCTGGGGTAGTGACAAAAGGTGCCCCCAAATTGGATTGATTACAAAGTTTGTTTACTAAAATGAAAAGTGTATCAATAACATTTGGTAAAGACTGGGCCTCCTTTCCTCTATTATACGAGGAAAGAGTCATAGCCTGTTTGGAGAGGCTAAAATCAACTTCTGTCCTCAATCCCTCAGAAATAAATACCTCTTGCCCTTTCTTAGTGGGAAGTGGTTAGGGCATGGTCCACATTGTCAAACAACAGTGACTGGCCATTCTTTTGCTTGTTTTCATTTGTTTATTCATTCAGATGCTATGGTAAACTGACCGTGATAGTTTCTGTTGTGTTTATTTTAGTTGTTAGTTTTCAGATGTCAGCTTCAGCGGTAGTATGTTTTCTCAATGAGAAAAAAATGGTTTACCAGCTACTTTCTATGCACGCGCTATAATTTTCTATGAACATAAATGTAATGGTGACCTCACAGATGGAAATGGAAAGTGACTACTCTCCTCTTTTTTTATTTCTGAAGATTTATTAGAGTATGTTTTGCTATCTTTCTAAGTGTTTTCTATCTTAAAAAAATCATTTTATTGTAAAGATGGTGTACAGAGGGGTTACAGTTATATGAGTAAGGTAATGAGTACATTTCTCATCAAGCATTGTCTTTCTCCTACTATCCCTTCCCTTCCTCACCTCCCCCATTCCTCCCCCCCACCACCCACCGCCAAAGTAGTCAAGTTCATTTCCAACATAGTGTCTTGTGAGTCTCATTGTTGCAATGGGTCATCCTGTATCCTTATTTCAGCATTTTGTTATTCTCCTTCCCCTCCCCAAATTAGATAAATGAATATACAAGACGCAGGTTACCAAAATCAAATACAGTGTCAACAGGGGCTATACCATAGAGGGAAGAACATACAAAAGAAACAAAAGAAAATCACATAGTACATTCCAAACAACAGCAAAGAAAAACCTCTTGAGTCCATATCCACCTCACCCCAGTTAGAATGGCTATAATGAAAAGCTCTAATAACAACAGATGCTGGAGGAGATGTGGCCAAAAGGGAACCCTTCTGCACTGTTGGTGGAAGTGTAAACTTGTTTAACCACTCTGGAAAGCAGTATGGAGGTTGCTCAAAAGATTACACATAGATCTCCCCTATGCCCCAGCAATCCCATTTCTGGGCATTTACCCAAATGATCACAAACAAGACCATTCTAAAGCTACTAGCACAACTACGTTTATCGCAGGTTTATTCACCATAGCTAAGCTATGGAACCAACCCAGATGCCCCTCAGTAGATGAATTGATTTCTCTCTCTCTCTCTCTCTCTCTCTCTCTCTCTCTCTCTCTCTCTCTCTCTCTCTCTCTCTCTCTCTCTCTATCTCTCTCTCTCTCTCTCTCTCTCTCTCACACACACACACACACACAGAATTCTATGCTTCCATCAGAAAGAATGACACCGTCCCATTTGTTAGGAAATGGAAAGACTTGGAAAAACTCATATTGAGTGAAATAAGCCAGACCCAAAGAAATATGGGTCCCTTATAATGCAATAATTAGTATAAGTCTAGCATAATCCTATCAGATGAGCAGAAAAGCTCAAAAGCTATGTACCTATAACCCTAGAAGATGATGCAATTTTTTATTGCATAGAATTCTTCAGTATTGTCTTCTAGACCTGATCTGTTTCTATTGGAAGCCTTAAGTTCAATATGTTTAATCCTTAAATACACATTCCAATTTTAAGGGTTTTCTTGCCTTCTACACATTTTCTCATTTCATTTTACATACATCCATTCTTGCCATGTAGTCTTATAGTAGGGTTCCCACCAGTTCTGCTGCCTTTAGTGACTTTTTCTCTTTCACTGTTCATTTCATTCCTTTGCTTTCTTTCTGCCTTTTCATTGAGAACAAAGGAAATGTTTTTCATATGCCCCCCCCCAGCTCCCGAAAGTAACAACAATTGTTTTCCTTTTCCTTCTCTACCTCTCCCATTTCCTTCTTTCTGATTTCTTTGTATTTAGCTTTTCTTTGTCTAGTTTTTTTTCTGTTGGTAGTTTTAACTTTTTATAACTTTGTGATCTTTAAAAAGTATTCGTTTGAAACTAGGAATCGTGGCATATACCTGTAATCACAGCACTTGGGAGCCTGAAGCAAGGGGATCATGAGATTCAAAGGCCAGTCTGAGCTACATAATGATTTTGAGCTTTCCTGATATACAAAATGAGACAAGATCTAATTTCCAGTCACACATGTTTTTTTCTTTGACTATGCATTTTATCAGATTGTATGTACTGTTCTTTAGTTTGCATTCACCTCAATGGGTTTTCTTTTCATTTCCTCATTGTTGCCTAGACTTCTGGTTATTTAGGAGTATATTTTTATTTTTTACCTATTTGTAAACACCCTTCTGTTAGTGTGCAATTCCTTTTTATTTTGGTCAGAAAGTAATGTACTGTGTATTTCCTTTTTCAATGCTGAACTGTTTTATGGTTTAGGGTATAGTGTATTATTATTTGGAAAATATTCCTAATGCCCTTGCACAGAGGGTATATTCTTGCTTCTTTTTTTTTGTAAGAAAACTTGACAGGACTTTAGTAAGTAAGCAAGTAAGGAGAGAAGTAGACACAAAGCTGACAAGCAGAAACATAGAGGCACAATCTAACAGTGTGGGAACTCTCAAAGGGAGAGACTGTACTCTTGCTTTTGGTGGGTCCTGTGTTTTCTAGATATCTGTTCAATCCTTTTGGCTCATTCTTTGTTGAAGCCATCTGTAACACAAGTTACATTTTGATGTGTTCAACTGCTACTGTGGAATGTTTTCTCCATCCCTCAGTGTTGCGGATTCCATGATATATCATGGGTATCATTCTAGTGTGCATATGTTTCTAATTGTTTAATATATTGGGTTTGGAGTTTTCTTTTTGAGCTAGCATTCAGTAACGCTTGTGTAGTACAAATTGGTTTTGTACTCAACTCTGTTTCCCAGATATGCCTGAAACTCACTAGCTTCCTGTCCCAGCCTCCAGATTACTGCCTTTCCAGGCATGCACCACTATGCGTGATTGATTTTTTTAAACTCATAAAATATGCAGTTTCTTAATGAATATAATTTTCATCATAATTTTTATTTTATCTCTTATTTACATAGAGCTAGATAACATATTTTGCTTTTTTTCTTTTTCTTTTCTTTTCTTTTCTTTTTTTTTTTTTGCCAGTCCTAGGGCTTGAACTTCGGGCATGGGCACTGTCTCTGAGCTCCTTTTGCTCAGTGGTAGCACTCTATCACATGAGCCACAGTGCCACTTCTGGCTCTGTTTATGTGATACTGAGGAATCGAACCCAAGGCTTCATGCATGCTAGGCAAGCACTGTACCACTAAGCCACATTCCCAGACCCTATGCAACATTCTATGGTTAATATTTACATGCTATAAGTTCTACTCATTTTTTCCTTCAGGTTTTTTCTTTTTGGGGGGAGGGTGGGCTTTGCACTATATAATGTCTGTTCTGTAAGGAATATGTAAGTAGCTCCTGCTTTAATGCGGTTTTTGGTTGCTGAATAAACAACAAATAAGCCAGGTTGTGGTGGCTCATGCCTGTAATTCTTTTTTTTTTTTTAAATTTTATTTTATTTTATTTGAGAACATACTGTACAGAGGGGCTACAATTACATGGGCAGGATAATGCATACATTTCTTACCAAGCATTGCAGCCTCCTCCTTTGTTTACCCTTCACCTCCCTTCCCCGCCTCCCCCCTCCCCCCACCCAATTATACCCCCCTCCCCCCCCACGCCGACATTGTAAAGCTGGTTTTGACATGACATTTTGTACTTCTCATTGTTGCAACAGGTCCACCTGAATCCTTAAACGACTTGTTTGTCCCCATCTCCTCCACATGTTATACTGACATCAAATATAGTGAAAGCAGGGGTTACACTGTGGGGGAGGGACATACAAAGCAACAAAGAAATAATCTTATAAATGCGTTAGAAACACATGTCATGCCTGTAATTCTTGATACTCAAGAGGCTAAGATCTGAGGATCATGGTTGGAAATCAGCCTTGGCAGGGAAGTCCTGGTAGATTCTTGTCTCCAACTGATCATGTGAATTGGAGCTATGGCTAAAAATGGAAGAGGGGTAGCCTTGAGCAAAAGAGTTCAGAGACAGCACCCAGGCCCTGAGTCCTGAGTTCAAGCCCCATGACAGACACAAACAAAATTAAATCCGACATAAAATTTCCCAATATCGTGTATTTTTATTATATTCGTTCTGGTGGTATTATTACTTGTGATTGAAGTATTAAGTCCATCTCTCCCCCCCCCCAACCTGTGGCTCCTCTCCTTCTCCCTCATTGTTCACAGGGGCTTGACACATTGTCTTAGTGCTGTCCGTCAACTTTTTTGCTCAAGGGTAACACTCTGCATCTTCTGGCTTTTTGGTGGTTAATTGGAGATACGAGTGTCAAGGACTTTCCTGCCCTGACTGGCTTCGAACTGACATCCTCAGTTCTCAGCCTCAAGGCATGAGCCACCAGTGCGCAGCTATGTCTATTTACTCTGAACGTTGGTGGGTGCGACTTTGTACCTGCAGATTGTGTGTACTGGGCGGAGAACTCGATTCCCCAGTAGTTGGGAGCGTTCTATAATAGTGTGCTGGTTTACAGGGCTTTGTATTTGGGGTTGGGGAGGTTTTACTTGCTGGGCGTGGCGTTCCAGCCTCTCCCTGGCGGAAAGGACCTTGTTTTCTGTCTGCTGGCTTTTGGGTTTTGTAGTTCGGCTCTGCCTTTCTCCGTGTAAGGCGGGGATTTGCAGCGTCTGTTTCCTGTGGGATTGCCAAAGCACCAGAAGGCCTGGCCTTTGAAGTTTTCAGGTTGGTGGGTGGAGACTTGAGAGGCCCACCCACTTGGCGGGAGGGACGTTGTACGTGGTGGGCTGGCCTTCCGTGCCTGTACGTATAAGGGCGGGACGTGGTACGTAGTGGGCTGGCCTTTGGTACAATTACTAGCTGAGTGGGTGCGTCTTGGGCTAGTAGGTGGAGACTTAGCGTTTAACTCCTTAAATAGAGAGAAGATGAAGGGGGTAGAGTGCTAGGTCTAAGGGCGGGACACTGGCTGACCTTTGGCTGGGCGAGCTTAGTGGGTGAGACACTCAACTTGCTGGGCAGGGAATTTCGACTCGGGACCTGTCGGGAGGGAAGTTGTAGGTGGTGGCCTGGCCATTTGAGCTTGTAGGGGCGGGACGAAATAGTTAGAGGGCAGGTCTTTCGGCGCATTGTACGCCGAGGGTGGGAGACTTAGAGCCTCCCATTAGCAAGAGGGGAATTGCTGCTAGTTGGCTGGCCTGTGGCTCAGTTTATTCGGTGGGCTGTGCCTCAGTGTGCTCTTTGGAGACTCAGGCCTTCCCGTGAGGTAAACGGAAGCTATGTGCGGTGGGCATGCTGGGTAGTTGTGCGGTATGCTTTCTTAAGTGCTGGGTGGAGACTCAGGGTCCCGCTTCCTGTGGGTGGAGACATTCACGTAGCAGGCCTGGCCTTCCAAGCCTGGTGGGTGTGACCCTAACGTGCTGCGTGTGGCATAGGCTCCTCTTCCTAGGTGGGAGGGAGCTGTAACCTGATTGGCTGTCGAGAGCCTTGTTCTTGGTGTGCTGTTTCTTCTTCCCCGGTAGGCCTTGCGGGCTTTTTGCGTGTGGAGCGGGAGCATTGCGGGTGGGGCGGCGTGGGAAAATCGTTGTGTCTGCGGATCGTCCTGAATCGGTGGGTGGTGGACCAGGCGGTGCGGGTTCCGAGCGCGATGGCTCCCCGCGTGCGCTTCTTTGCGATCCAGTGCCTCCCAGCCATGGCTGTGTGCCTTTGCCACCGGAGGCAGCTTCTCCCATCCTGGCTGAGCTCAATTTGCCAGGTGCCAAAGACTGGGACTTGTAGCCTCTGCGGTCATCTCCTTTCTCTCCTTTCCCGGGTCTCGGTTCGTCCCGTCGTAAGGTGACCAGGAGGATGGCTGCTACCCTTGAGCGGGAGTGCGGCGCCCTGGAGCAGGGCCGAGAGCTAGCTGAAAAGGGATGAAGACTTCGCAGGTGAACCAGTTCAACGTGAAGGAAGAGAAGTTAGGCTTGTGGACACCAACACGGTAATGGTTAACATTTGGGCCTTAAGTGCCAGCACTGGGCCAAGTGCTTCACTTTTTCCCAGAACTTTTCCATGCTCTTAACAAGTAGGTAGAAGGTGAGCACTGCGACCGTTTGCATTCGATCAGTCTTGAGGGAATGAGACGTGAAATATTTTAGGATACTGGGCTTCTCTGCTGACGTCTGCACAGCACTCTTCCCATTATCAGCTTTCCCAGCGTTGATGGTGAGTAATCTGTCCCCCGGGAGCGCCTGGGACCTTGTGAGTGTTCCCTCAACCATGACCCGCTTGAGATGCTCTAGCAGTTTCTGCGCTGGTTGTCCCCAAGAAGAAGAGCCACAGAAATCACGAGGTCAGCCAGATCTGTATCCTCCTATCTTCAGACCACAATAAATTGCCCCCCCCCCTCCAGTCATATGCAGGGATGGAGCAGTGCCTCAACCCTATCATCGAATTAAACAAATTGTATCATTTCATGCCGTTTAGAATCCCCATATAACAATCTGAATAGTGGTTCTCCTCACCCAGTTATCTAGGATGCGCAGGGCAGCACATAATCCTCCCCCCGAATTTTCTTTATTTGCTATCTTATTTTCTTAGCTAAGACTTCCCAAAGCACTTCATAATGTCTTTGTGTGTCTCAAATGCTCTTTTCCCATGCTTCTCTTTAATTAGCAATAATTTAATTGTACCAAAGGATTTCTCTGTAATATTACCATGCGGGTGTCTAATGTTCTTTGATCAACTTCACTGCTTATATTCTCTCTTACATCTTCTCTCCTTTATAAAATAATCGAAAGGATTCATTGCCTTCTTCCCACCCGCCTATGCAGTACTTCAATTAGATCTGCCTCTCCTTTACCCTCTCCTTTCCCCCTCCCCACTCACCTGAACCTCCCAGCTTCAAATAGTGACACAAGTTCCACCCCCTCCTAGTTTTCCACTTTTGTCATTATTCAGTCTACAGCTATTGCAGAGAGTATGTGATACCTGTGTTTCTCTATCTTGGTTCTTTCTTTTAATGTAATGATTTCCACTTGTATATGTTTTTTTTTTTCCTGGAAGACTCAAAATTTTATTCTTCCTTGTGGCTAGATGACACTCCAATTTGTATATATACCACATTTTAAAATTCAGTCATCAGTTGATGAACACCTAGGTTGATTCCGTAAATTGGTATTGTGACTCATGCTACTGTAACCATGGAAGTGTGTGTATTTCCATTATGTGCTGAGTTACATTTCTTTAGATATATTTCCAAGTTCCATTGTAAGTTTTTGAAGAACTTTCATACTGATTAATGTCACACCCGCACTCATTTACGTTCCCATCCATAGTGTTTGTTTTTGTTTCCAGCCCCTTTTGGTGGTTAATTGGAAATAGGTCTCATGGACTTTTTTTTCTGCCTAAGCTGGCTTTGAAGTTGGTCTGCTGATCTCAGCCTCCTGAGCAGCTAGGATTACAGGCATGAGCCACTGGCGCCTGGTCTCATACCAGGTTGGTGTTTTTATATTTGAGAGGGACATTAATTTGGTTTGAGTGTAAGCCTCTACCACTTGATCCTAGTGCCCAGGTATTGTAGTCACTTTGTGTGTGGTGTGATGGAATCTGAGTGTAGTTTGGATTTGTATTTTATGTATGTCGAATTATGTTGACCATTTCTTCATATTTTCTTGACCATTTGTAATTCTTCTGTTGAGAAAGATCTGTTGCCTATTTATTCATTGAATTAAACCAGCCCTTTGATCTCAGGTTTGTAATAGCACTTCCATAGCATTCTGAGGTCCCAATTCAGATTTAGAAGCCGTACATATTTATAGTAAATTTTTTTTTGGGGGGGGTCCGGTCATAGGGCCTGAACTCTGGGCCTGGGCGCTGTCCCTCAGCTCTTCAGTTCAAGGCTAGCTCTGAAACACTTCAGCCACAGCGCCACTTCAGGCTTTTTTCTTTTTTTGCTTATGTGGTGCGGAGGAATCGAACCCAGGACCTCATGCATGCAAGGCAATCGCTCTACCACTGAGCCACCTTCCCAGCCCCTATACTATTTTTAAATACTTCGGATACTTGTTTTATCTTGTCCTGCCTTGTACAGTCATTAAGCTTATACTTTACCACCCCTGACAGTCCTCAGATTCTGCTTGCTAGATCAGTGCTTTCGTCTTTGGCCCTTCCTGTCTCTGTAGACTTGGATTCTTAGGCCTGTGCTTATTATACTGGAGAATGTGTAACTAATTAGATACATTTGTAATTTGAAACTTTTAGATCAAACCTGCATCCAGTATTGCTAGTGAAACTGGCTCACCCCATCCCCTGGGATGGCCTGAGCGCCCTCAGACGTTTCTGCTTACGTAAAAAGACCATGTGAATTCCATGTAGCTCCTGGGCTTGCTCTGTGACCCTCCTCCAATTTTTTGCCATTTTTTTTCATTTTCAGGCCTTAGGACCTTAGGTGACACTACCTAAACACATAAATAAGGATTCCTCACTACATCTTCTAAGCCCAAAGGGTCTTCAGCGAATTTGGTAGAGCAGTGATAGACATCTAGCATTTTTACCAGTAACCTGGTTTGCTTGCTTTTTCAGCTAAAACAGTACATGGTATTTTGACTTCTTATACTCTTTTACAAGTATGGTCTAGGTACAAATGAAAACCTTGAAGACAAGTCTGCTCTTGAGGTGACCAGACATACCTGTGGAAGTGTGGCATCCTGTGGGACAGACTGAAATGCATGTGCTCAGTGAAGGGTACCTGCCTGGAGAGACATAGAATGAAGGACTATGCTGGAGAGAAGAGGTGAGTTGGGGCTGGGGAGAGTTGGTTGAGGAAGGCCCCTGCATGACAGTGGATTCCTGCCTGGCCATCCTGGTTGTAGGGAGGCTGGGCTGTTCCTGCAGCTTAGGAGGCTTATGGTAATAGCAAATCAGAGAAGGTGGAAGGCCAAATCTTAAGAGTGGTGTGGGAAGGAGGAAGTTGGGGCAGGGCTGGGGAGGATAGCAGATGGGAGAGTCTGGCTTGCCTCCTTTTTGTGAATGAAAGACTGAGGAGAACACAGATGTTATTTGAGAGGAGTGCTACAGGATGAAGTACGGGTGGAGGGAGTACTAATGTGTGGCTGATGATGACAGGATAGAAGGCACGTTGTCAGTGTGGGCATGGGAAGAAGAGAGATGGAGTGTGTGAATGGATAGAAAGGTGTGCCCTAGAAATCCTGTATGAGGCCAGGTCACAGTAGAGACACCTAGTAATATTTTGTCTCTGGAAAATCAAATGAAAAGAGACACAAAGGAATTGCTTAGAGGTTCTACTGCATGCAGATTAACTATAGATAACAAGAATGCTCTGTAGTTTCTAAAAGCCTTAAAGGAAGAATTGTGAAAGTTTTCATCCTAAACCTAATCAAAGTTGGATGCTGAGCTGGGAGAATGTGGGATTTCAGTTTAAGACCCGCGCAGGCAAAATGATTGTGGCGAGACCCATATTTAAACCAAGACAATTCTGTGCATGGTGGTGCATTGCTTTCCTCCCAGCTAAATATGAAGCATTAACAGGATGATGTCCCAGGCTAGTATTGAAAAAAACTCTTTCAAAAAAATAAAGCAGGGCTGGAAATGTGGCTCAGTGGTAAAATGCTTTCCTGTCATTCATGAAGCCCTAGATTCAGTTCCTCTGTGCCACATAAAAAAAAAGCTGGAAGCGTCACTGTGGCTCAAGAGATAGAATTCTAGCCTTGAGCAAAAGAAACTCAGGGACAGTGCCCAGGTCCTGAGTTCAAGCCCCAAAATTGGCACAAAAAATAATAAAGCAAAAAGCATTCAGATTATAGCTCAAGTTTGTTGCTGCCTGCTTGGGAAGCATGAAATTTTCAGGACCCTGCCCAAATTAAGGAAAATGTGTCTTAAAAAAATATTACTATTTCAAAAAAAAAGAAAATATTACTATTTCATCCGATTTCAACATTACATACTACATATATAGATGAAGTAGACTCTCAATAACCCATAAATTAGTTCACTTTCATATTCAATGAACCTGTTAATAGGTTTTACCTTTCAGATTGAAGGGCTAAGGTAAATGTGTAACACATGACAGGTGTGCAGCTTCGAGTAGGTATGCAGCACTCTTCTATCAATTTTCTTTACCTTTATTTCATTTTTTGAGACTGGGTCTTATTATGTTACCCAGGCTGCCTTGAAGACAGCATCCTCTTGTCTTGCCTATCTATTTCTGGAATTATAGGCTTTAAGGACCACAGCTGTCTATCTTCCTCTATTAATAGTAACATCCTGTAAGTATAGTAACGTTTGGAAAGTGAAAGTAACATTTTGTACAGTAATATACTCATAAGTGTCCATCTCAGATTATAGAAACATTTTCTCTCTCTGGTATTCGGGTAGTCACCATCTATCCATTGTTACCATAGCTTTAAGTTGCTTGTGTACTTAACGGCAGCACATGCCAAGAGGGTGTGGTGTCCACTTTGTCCTCTGTTGACCTCCAACACCCCATGTGTTGGATGTGGACCTGGTTGCACCTTCTAAACACTAAGGGCTTCTGTTGGGCCAATTAGCCACATTTTACTTGTTCAGGTGGGTGTCTGCTTGCTCCATGACCTGCTTTCCATAACTAGTTCCTACCTTCTCATCTCTCAGACGTTTCTTCTCCTCATCCCTCAACCCACATGGCAAATTTATGCATAAAAACAAAATATGTATCCAGGAGGTTAGCTCAGTGTTAGAACACTTACCTAGCATGTGTGAAGCCTTGGCTTTCATCCCAACACCAAAAATATCATTCATACTTATTTTGTGTCTTGCAGAAATTAATTCTTTAGTTACAAAATTCACTTTGTACCCTCATCATTCAAGTATCCCCTGTGGAAATGTTTATTATGTTTCTTTTCTTCTTGATGAGTCTCTTTATTTTAATGTTATCTTTATTTCATCTCTATCAGATTGGAATAGTCTATAGACTCTACCTTTGAGTAATTTGCTCTGTAATAGTGATTTGGTTACATTTATCAGTTTTTTTTTCTATTTAGAAAGAAGATTACTGGTAGTGGTGGTGGTGGTGCATGTCTTCTCAGCAAAGCAGGCTGAAGCAGGAGAATCTTGAGTTCAAGGCCAGCCTTGACAATATAGGCCATGTTGCCAAAATGCAAGATCAAGAGGACTAGAAGAAATCTTTTTGTTCTTTATATTATTTCTGGATGATATGTAGGTAATGTTTTTAACTTTCCTTCCCAGCATAATAAGTAGATAGTATGAATCTCACTGTACGTCCCTTTGGACTATTTAATACACTGAAAATTTCATATTGAAATCTAGCATTTACCTAGGAAAATGGATCATTTTACTGGTAAACCACAACAGAAATTGAGAATGTAAACATAGCCTGTCACCACCTGTGTGATGAAGAAACTGAACATTTCATTCACCCATCAGTTGCTCTCTGTAGGTTTTTCTTTTATTGGTCATGGGACTTTAACTCGGCTTAGGGCACTGTTCCTGAGGTTTCTTGCTCAAGTCTAGCACTCTACCACTTTTAGTCACAGCTCCATTTCTCATTTTCTGGTGCCTAATTGGAGCTAAGAGTCTTGTAGACTGTTTTGCCTCAGTTATCTTTGAACCAAGATCCTCAAATCTCAGCCTGCTGAGTAGCTAGAATTATAGGTGTGAGCAGCCAGTGCCTGACCACTGTCCATAGTTTTACCTGTATAGCTTGGAAATTCTCACCCTCGTTTCCTCTCCTGACTCACCTCAATTTTTGGCATGTTGGCTTACTCTCTACACCCTACTTCCTCATTCTTACCTGTTGATTGGGACCCATCACATTTATGGGCTCTGTCCTTCCTGATGAGCCCATCCAGTCAAAGCTTTTCCACATCAACTTTCAAGACACAAAGCACCTTTCCAAATTTTCATGTTTTCTCTAATTTGTAGTGTTTAGATGTTTTTGGATCTGACCCCAAGCCCCTCCCTCACAAGGACAAGGAATGTGTATTTGGCATTTTTGTGTCCCTAACATGCAGAAAAAAAAGCTTAATATTCATTTGTGATAGTCAGTGGCACATTTGTAATGTGATTTCTTTATGAATAAAATTTTTATTTAATACAGTAGGTGTCTTGTCATGAAACATTTTTTCCTACTGTTGATCCTTTTTAATTATGTAAAAGCTATATGAAAATCTAAGTGTCATCCATAAAAGAGCCTGAATCATAAGTGCATAGTGTGATAAAAAACATTCATGTAAGCACCGTTTGTTGTGAGGAACAGTGTTCACATTGTGTAAGCCCTCTAGCTAGGAGTCAGGAATACACTTGTGGTTAAGAAAGTTGAGTCTTGTTGCAGTGAGGGACAAAGCTCAGTGGGAGGCTTGAAGAAGCAAGACTTCGTTCCCAGAGCATGCTGTTTGGTAGTGGGGTGAATTCTGTGATTGGTTATCTGCTGTGATCTGATGGTTCATATCTATCCCCAGAGCTCCCATGTTAATCCTAACCTCAATGATGATGGTTTTAGGTGGTGAGCCTTTTGAGTATAATCAATGCCATTATAAAAGAAACGCCACTCACTGATTCTACTATGTGAGGACAACTAGAAGCACTAAAGCAGGTCCTCAACAACACTGAATCTGCAAGCACCTTGATTGTGGACTCTCAGCATCCAAAAAACTAGAGCAAGAAATTTTTCTTGTGTAAAGTCTGGTTTATTTTAGTAACCTGCATAGACTAAAACACTGGTTTCCTTGTAACTATAGCACGTGGCACCCTCTCTTGCAAGGCAGGAAAGTTCTGGTTGTTCACATGCTCACCACCGGATGGCAGAAGACCTCTCCCTTTGTGCCTCTTCAGTTAACTATGCCAGAGCTCTTCGCCTTGTGCCTGTGTTAAATCATTACAAATATTTAGTCATTTTTGTTAACACACTATTTTTACACTCGTAATGTTTCTGTATTTGTATCCAGCATATACTTTTCAAATCCAAACTCGATTTATCCACCACCCTCCTCCATCCCTGTACCCTTCCTCAATTCTTATCATTATTTTACTTTCAGGTTGTCTTTTTCTTTCCTTCCTTTGTGGTACTTCCTGGGGCATTATCTTGAGGCTCTGTGCTTGCTAAGCAGATGCTCTACCTCTTGAGTCACCCTTTCAGGCTTTTTTACCTTCCACATATGAGAGAAGACATATGATAGTTGTCTTTCTGTGTCTAGCTTATTTAATTTAGCCTAAAACCTTTCACTGGCAAGTTTTTACTGCAAATGACAGTGTTTCTTTTCTAGGTTTGAATGATGCTCCATTATGTATCTATACATAATTTTGTTGTTGGATGCCTACATTGATTCCATATCTTAGCTGGTGTAACTAGTGCTACAATAACCATGGATGTGCAGTTCATTTCTTTGATTGATCTATTTTTTAATTTTTTGGGGGGAGAACCATAATGTCTATACTAATTTGCATTCCCACTAGCGACCAATAGTACATAAGGTTTTCTTTGACACCACATCATGGCCAGCATTTGCTTAATAGCCATCCTAACTGGTGGGAGATGTCTTTGGTTTTTATTTGCATTTCCCTGGTGGCTATATTTTGTATTTCTTGGCTGCTTTTGAGAAGTACGTGTTTGGATCATTTTTCATTTTAAGTGGTTTGCTTGGTATTTGTTTTTTATTAATTTTTATGTTTTAATATAGTATGGGTATTTGCCTTTTATCAGATAAATAATTGATGAAGAAACTTTCCCATTCTTTGGGTTGTCTCTTCACTCTGTTGCTTCCTATTTTAGATTGATATAGTCCCACTTGTGAATATTTGCTTCTGTTTCCTTGGTCTTTCCAGTCCTATCTAAAGAATCCTTGCTTATACCACTGTTTCATATTCTCTCAAGTTTGTGTTTACCTGCTCAATAATCTCCTTTTCATCTATCTCTAGTCAGGTAATAGAAACCATGTGTTTTCTTACTTTCTGTTTCCCCATTGTTAAAATAAATAGTACTATTTCTGTGGCTTTTGAAAAATACACCCAATTTTTAAGTGATAATATTCATATTATGCTCTCTTCACTTTTACATATTCATTTCCTATTATTTTAAAGTCAATATGTAGAAAAATCCAGAGGTATGGTCTCTATGGTTCTTTTCTGGTCTTGGTCCAGGTTTTTGTTTTGTATAGAATTTTAAATTGTATGCTAGAAATTACATAGCAGGAATTTTAGCAGCTTTGGGAATTGGTCTCTTCCTCTCTAGAGGATTTTCCCTATCTTGTGGTAAGCTATTCAAAGTAGTGTTTTAGACAGCTCTTTGCTATTATAAGAAAAAAGCCTGGGGTAACTTGTATAGAAAAAGGTTTAGAGGCTTTAATTCATGATGGCTTTACCCCATTTCTTTGGGTAAAGCAAAGGAAGATGACTTACCTCATAAACATGGGCTAATAAGAGACAGAGAAAGGGACGAGGGTTCCTTGGAAGGCATGTGTCTGGTGACCTAAGGGTCTCCACAAAGCACCTATGTCCTGAAGGCTAGCCTCCTTTTACAGACCCCTCCATGGGTACCAAGCCTTTGAACACATAGGCTTTTGTGGACACATCCCAGCCATGGCATGCAGCCAGCAATTGAGCCAATTCAAGTCTTCCTTGTAATCTTTATGAGGCAGGCTCAGTTTCTAGATTGACTCAGAATGCATTACCCAGGGGTTCCCAGCCATCAGTCTATGGTACTTAGCCTGTTGAGTGTGTTCTCCCGGTTTCATTGCTTTCTAAGTTTCCCTGTTTTGTGCTATGCCCAAGTGTTGTGGTTATATCCTACAGTGTACTGGCTGTTTTCAGCATCACGTGGAGTGGGATTGTCTGGTCAGTGGAACATCCTGATTAATAGAATTAGTGAATATTGTTGTGGCCCAGGATGTTGTGAAACTTCCCTTGAGATTTATACATACTTTGGAGAGAGTTTATCCTTTTGGAAATATAGCAGTGCTCTTCTAGAAATAGTCAGTGCATAATAGTCTTTGTTTTGAATGAATCTTGGGATTTGTAGGTACTTAAAAATGTTAGTTGTGGACCTTGTTTTATAGGAACTTCAACCATAACAGTTTTCCATTCACCTTTGCCATGTGCAGACTCAAAAATGCTGAATTGGATATAGACTGAAATTCCTCATCCAAGGCCTGTGACTCAGTGGATGCGCAATAATCTTGGCTCTGTCTCTTTTGACTGTTCCACAGGTGAGTGTTAATTGACCAGTGTCATGTGTGAAAAGCTCTGAGGGATTATCAGGGCATCCCAGTGAGTCGGGTTCTTAATTTCTGACTGGGTGTGGATAGACTGTGCAGCATGCCTGTGGAAATGTGCAATTGTCTGGCCATCCAGGGGGGTACACAGGCTTCCCCTCATAGGCCTATCCTGTCTGAGTAAAGTGGAGGGTAGGAGAACCAAGAACTCAGAGCAGCACAGCGAGAAGGGAGAAGGGCGATTGGTGTGATGGAAGTCATAGTCAGAGGGATGAGGAGGACAAGGATAAAGGGCAGGGTTGACTAGTTAGATGCTAGGGCAGGAAACAGGAAGGTACGTTGAAGGTTGAGCTTGGTGCTCCATGCGGTGGTACTGTGGGCAGGCATGGGCAAGGTAGATGATGAAATCAATCTTGAGTTATACTGCATTCTTTGATTCTTTGAGTCATTTGAACAGGAGCACTCTATACATTTTCATCTGCTGGTGAGATATAAGTCAGGGGAGGTGGTACAGGACCCAGAGAGAAGACCCAAAGTCTGTCCTCTCTTCTGTCCAGTAGCCAACCACTGGGAAGTGGATGTATGGTGATCGTGTCTCTCTGTGTGCTCATGTATGCCTATATGTTTCTCTCTCACACCCTGTGGGAAGGCTTACTGTACCAGTACTGCTTGTTCCTAGATGCACTGTGATCTGCTTGGTGAGCTGAAGAGGTTGCTTAGGACTCCCAGCTAGTATTGGGGTGGCAACCATTTTTGTGCCATGAAACCTGATATTTACAGTGGCATGGGAATGGAGGCATTTCCAAAGATAACTTTACTGGCCCATACTCACTTTTTCCTACAGTATTTCTGGTTTGTTTGCCTTTCTAAATGTTTATTAGTGTATGTTGTACAGAGGGTGTGATGGCATACAGTGTACTTTGATCAAATTCACCCCCCTGGATTATTCTTCCTAAAACCAGCCTTTTTTAGTTCTCCCTTCATTTTCGTTTGTGTTGGGTTTCATTAAACAATTACACACACACATGCACACACACACACACACACACACACACCAGCCTTTTTTAGTTTTCCCTTCATTTTTGTTTGTGTTGGGTTTCATTATACAATTACACACACACACACACACACACACACACACACACACACACACGAGTTCTTCAGTCACATTCTTAGCTCATCCATCTGTGTTGTCCCCCCATTGCCTTCACTGGCTTTTTTTCCCTCCATATAGATGCCTTGGTGCAATCATACTTCTATCAATATTATAATTACTATTGTGGATCTAAATCCTGCCGAGGAACAAAAACATGTCCTATTTGTCACACTGCCCTTGACTTTTATCTCAACATGATGATCTCCAGTTCCATTGTTTTTTTTTCTGCAGATGATATAACTTCATTCTTCACCAGACAAAGTTGCATTCTGAGTCTGAGTCAATCAATTGGTTACTGATGCAGCCCACAACTGGCCACATATTCGTGTGAGATTGGCCTCTGGATACAGTTGTTGGATGTCATTGATTATAGGCGAGGCTTACCTTGATATTTCAAGGTTATAAGAGAAGTACTACTAAATACTAAATGGACTACTAAATGGAGAGTACTACCCAACTTAGACTAGGATCTGATAGGTATCCGTGAGCCCAGCATGCAGTTCAGTTTGCCATGTGAGGATGGCTATGGCTAAGTTAGATACTGCTTTGGTTTGGTGGGCAATTGTGTTCCTTCATTTCTATACATTTGCACTGACTTTCATTTTCCTGGTAACAGCCATTTGTAAATAGCATAGGTGTACTTGTATGTCATGACATGATCTATACAGGTGTCCTGTGAATTTTTTGTATTGCAATGTGTTGTTCTATTTTGTCACATAATACAATAAACTCTGGACTGAGGGGTACTCATATATGGGATCCTCAGAGAGGCTATATTCATTAAGAGGTAGACATGGATTATATCACACGTATGAGTCTTTGTGTTCCTACTGATCTGGACATGGCTGTATTTTGGTGGAGACCATATGCTGCATCACTTCTGATCTAGAGGAAGCTGTTGTAGGTGGCCGTTTGCCCGACATCAGCAGCTTTTGGACTGGGTGTGTGGGAACAGGTAGCTTAAGACAGTGGTTGTCCATTTGGATGGGCCCTACCCATGCACAGATTGCTTAGGGTTTTCCCTGGGGGTCAGCCACCTTTTACAAGAATTGTCTTTGCAGAAACACCCATGCTTACATTGTTCTCTGGAACAGCCAGCTTTTTGATCACGGAGCTCACTTCTAAGGAGTGATATAAAAGTCATGTGTTAATGGGGAAACGGGTTGGTAATGGGGTGGGTTAGGGAAGAATTTCCAAGTTGGCCATAAGCTCTGATATATAGGCCTCAGTGCTGAGAATTGTTTTCCATCTATGTAGCAAGATGACCAGGGAGGTGGTGGATGGGAAGATGCCCCTGATCTTTTGGTTTATTATTTCACCAAGTAGGATACTTGAAGGCTGGGAAGAGAGCATTGTCATAAATAGGACAAAAGCCAGCCATTATTGGTGCATTCATTCTTGGCAGGACATCCTCAACATCTACCATGCTGCATCCGTGTACTCCCATAAAGTTGCTTTGTGTTACATCTGTATTACATGCTTTTTTTGGGGGGGGTCCGGTCGTGGAGCCTGAACTCTGGGCCTGGGCACTGTCCCTCAGCTCTTCAGCTCAAGGCTAGCGCTCTACCACTTGAGCCACAGTGCCACTTCTGGCTTTTTTTTTTGCTTATGTGGTGCTGAGGAATCGAACCCAGGGCCTCTGGCATGCAAGGCAAGCGCTCTACCACTGAGCCACCTTCCCAGCCCTGTATTACATGCTTTAACTGTTTCATATTCTCATTTTTTTATTATCTTCAGGTGTATTACATTAACAATTTGGTATGTAACTAGAACTACTGATGTTTTATTGTTATCTTTGGGTCGTCATCATCTTCCTCCTACTCCTTCTTTCTTCTTCCTCCTCTTCTTCCTCTTCCTTTTCCTCCTTCTTCTCATCATTGTTTCTATGGTGGTCCTGGGGCTTGAACTCAGGGCCTGGGTGCTTTCCCTGAGCTCTTGTGCTCAAGACTAGTACTCTACCATTTGACCTATAGCTCTACTTCCAGCTTTTTTTCTTTTCTTTTTTTTTTTTTTTGCACGCTAATTGGAGATAGTCTCAGGAATTTCGTATCCAATCTGGCTTTGGATCATGATCGTCAGCTCTCAGACTTTGAGTATCTAAAATTATAGGCATGATCCACCAGTACCTCTCTTTTTTATTTTCATTAAATGTTTAATTAACATGTATTAATTACACATAATAATGGGTTCAGTGTAGTATTTCCATACACACACACACACACACACACACACACACAAACACACACCCTTCACATTCCCACCCTGCCTTTCCACACCCTGCCCAATCTCTAGATATCACATTATGCTTACAAATGCACTCTTTTTAAGCTTAAAATTTTAATTTCACTGCACTAATCCTGAGCATCCTCGTTCTAATGTCAGAAGCATGCTCCCCCTGGGCCTGCTGTCAGTGGGACTACATACAGTGGCTCATTGCTCTGATTGGTGGCACTGGTTAGTAGCTGATTACTGGATCTTGTCTGTAGTCAAAGTTGTATCACAGGACTTAGAAAACGCCCCTGGATCATACACTAAGCTGGAATGGGTGATGGCTGTAGTAGTAGACTCAGGAAGAGGAGTGAAGGCCTTGGTGTTAGTGTCTGGTCCTGTTAGTAGGAAAATGACTATCCCAAATATACCAGAAGCAGAGTTGCCATTGTCACCTATCTGCCCTGTGTTACCTGTCTGTGCACTGTGCATATGGCTTGGTTCCTAAGTAACCCTGCTGTCCCCAGGGCAGTGTAGGCCAGCAGTAGATGTGTAGTCACCACTGTCCCCAGGGCAGTGTAGGCCAGCAGTAGATGTGTAGTCACCACTGGAGATGGAAAGTGTTTCTCAGGTCAGAGGCTGCAGAAGTTGATGTTGAGTACCAGGTCACCTGTGTTTAGAAGCGGGACATCTGATGGACCACTGAGAAATCACACAAGTAGGGTCACCTGGCCCAGGAGAAACAGGGCTACCTCATAGATATAGAGAGTAGGCCTCCTCTGCTTCACAGAGCACAGTACATGAGAGCAATGAAATCCCTCTCTGTACCAAGTCTTGGGTGGTGTGCTTTGCCAATGCTGAATGAGGCATGGATGGGAGCTGGAAAGGGTCCCAAAGATCAGGTCCATATCAGGGGTGCACCATTATCAAGAGGAAATGGCTGGAGGTGCAGGTTTTTATGCTGTGAATTCCAGAGTTGTGGCTTCTGTGAACATGAAGCTGTAATTGTGTTTCTGCATGAAGCAGCACTGGCCACAGTTCCTTCACTGTTCTCCTTATTTGGTAGACATTTCAATATGGTACAGTTTGGATGTGGAAGGGAGATATAATACAATTGGTATAGGCAGTATTTTGAGATCTTGCAGGACTATGGTGTCAGATTTCTCAGTAGTCCTTACCTAGAAAACTTATGAGCTATTGTAATGTATTTCTAGATTGCCTGTCTCAAGCAAAGTGATTTATGTTTTGTGCTGGTCTTGGGGCTTGACCTCATGTCCTGAGTGCTGTCCATAAGCTTTTGTGCTCAAGGCTAGTGCTGTGCTACTTGAACCGCAGCTTTGCCTGTGGCTTTTTGGTGTTTAATTGACGTCTCAAGAGACTTTCCTGCTCCAACTGGCTTCTCACTGCAGTTCTCAGATCACAGCCACTTGACTAGCTAGGATCATAGGTGTAAGCTACCACCTCCTGGATAATCAAAGTGATTGTGTTATTTTTACTTTGTAGTAAAGCAGGAGCCTGGATCTGATGACACCTTGTGCAACATCCATAAAGCTGCCAAGTGAACCCTCTGTAGCTACATTAGCAGAATGTGAGCCACAGGCACCTGCGCAGTGTTGTACCATCACTAAGTTATGACTAGTTCTTCCTGTTGCTGTGCGAGGAACTTATTTACCAGTTCTGCAGTAGCCCAGTTTCTTTCTCAAGTTTCCTCCAATGCAGTAGCCCCATGGTTTAGATGCCTGGCACCTGTATGTTCTCTAATGACTGAGTGGAAAGTTAACTGGATCAACTCCTGTAGTAGCACTCCATTTCTGCAGCTCTATGGTGCTGCAGAGCCCTTACCTCACTGCCTGTTGATAGAACAAGTAAGGTAGCTTGTTCCAAAGAGCTGGGGACTCCCTCTCCTTCAAGACTTTGCTGGCTTTGTTGCTTTGATTAGTTCATCTGGGGGAGTCTGTCTCAAATCCTCCATGTCTTGGTTGATGTGAGCATAAGTAGAGCACACCAACATGGATGGAGCAGGGGCTACTTTGGTCATTTTTTCCCTACATCTATTTTCTTTATGCCAGTCCTGAGACTTGAACTCAGGGCCTGGGTGCTGTCCCTGACCTTTTATGCTCAAGGCTAGAGTTCTCCCACTTGAGCCTCAGCTCCACATTGGCTTTTTGTGGTCAGTTGGAGATAAGAGTTACACGAACTTTCCTGCCTGTCTTCAACCACGAGCCTCGTATATCATCCTCCTGATCAGCTAAAATTATAGGTATGAGGCCACCAGCACCCAGCTCCTATATCTCTTCATCCCAAAGATCTTTGGCTTGTATTTCCAAACCCTGACTTTGTCAAATCCCTGACAAGGAGTCAGTGTCTTATCCACTAACCAGGAATCAGTACAGTCCCTTCTTACAGTGTTTACTAAGGGCTCCTCCATGCTAGAATTACACACAGCTTAGTACCCAGGGCAACTGAAGTGTCAGAATAGGGTTTGACAGGGTGTGCCATCCATTGAATGTCCCCTTAAGCTCTTTCCACTGTGAAAAGAAAGACCACTGCTGCCCTTGTGTTGAGGATGCTGGACCATAGTCTAAATCCTCTTGGGGCTTGTCATTCCCCCTCCACACTGATTGTGCACAATGTTGTAGGGATTCCATTGCCCTTGCTTAGGGTGACAATTCAGCCCTATGTATGTTCTTGGGGCAGGGGTGTTGGATACATCTCTTCTCTGAGTGACTTCCTGGTAAAAAGCTGGTGTGAGCAAGACCCAATCTAGGCTTCTCAGTTGAAGTGCGAAGGGCAGCCACCTCCTCCAGAGTCCCTGAGTATATATAAATGTCCCTGCCTCTATGCTCTTTAACTCACTCTTTAATTGGATCATCTCAAGCGTTGGGATCTCCTTACCCCTCAAAGTAGAGGCTAGAGTGATGTCATCCACAGAAAAATGTCTTAGCCCTTGATGTTAGCTGCTTGGACAATTCATTCTGACAGTGTTAGGGCTGCCCCTTAGCCCAGTATGTCATATCTGTCTTATTTACCTTTATTTATGGTCACCAAGGATGAGATTTTTCTGCTCATCTCCTCTCAGAATTTCCTATATCAGTAGCCCACACATGGAACTCTTCCCACTGTATATCTCCTGGGGTCAGGATAGCTCACTCTCACTCCAGGTGCATACAATACCGCACTCTTTATGTTTAGGCCCATGGCTCTCATACTGTCCAGCACTGGCCTAGTGGGTCCCAAATGTATGGCTTAATTCCTTCTCCAGACCTCTTGGCCCCTTTGATCTTCAGAAGTCAGTCCTAACAAAGTGGTTGACTCATGCAAGTTTTAGTGGGATTATGATTTGGCCTGTCTGGAGAGACACGGGTAGAGCAGCAAAGAAGATAGAACACAGAGCAGTGTCAGGTCAAACTGTCTCAATGGTGTTCCTAATTTTGAGTCACACTTTTTGAGGCCTTCCAGGATCCTTTGCCAATTGATTATCCTACTAATCCACAGAAGTTCCTTAATCATCTTCAAATTCCCATGTTTACTGCAGTGAGTAATGCATTAGAGGATTTCGGAATCATCAATGAAGGGACATAGTCCCAAACCTACCAGTGTTACACACCAAACTATCATTTGGGTGCTGCTGGTTTTATGAGAAGGCAGAGACCTCCTGAGATGATAGCAGGGACCATCACCCAGTAAGGGAAGTGGGCCGTGAAAGTCCAGGTAAGAAGCGGAACTGGAGAAGGGGTTATGTATCTAGATGATGTTCCTCAGAGCAGAGTGGCTAGTCTCTTTGTCAGCTCCTTGGGGGTCCTTTGTAGCCTCTTGGGCTGGTTTTATCTATAGATATTGGGCAGAGTTTAGCAGTGTATGCAAAGCAAGCAGGTTCTAAATGACTATGAATTGTAATTGAGATGTCTTTAATTAGATGTGTAAGGTTTTGAGTTTGGTACAGAAGGCTCAGAGCTAATGGTTCTTGGCTTACTATGAAGAGGAAACAAACAGGGGCCACTTAGGATCCTCTCTGTAACATCATTGATCTTTTGTGTGAAAATATCTTTACCTGTGTACCTGCGTTTTCTAGCATCATGGACACTGAAACATTTCTTCCCCCTCTACATTTTCTTATGGGATTTGTGGTTGATAATCTGATCATCTGCATGTATGTTTGTTTCTAGACATTTGATTCTCTTCTGTTTATCTGCTTGTCTGTCCCTATGCCACTACTTCACTGTGTCCTTAGATCTTTACATTGTTTTCATAGTGTTTGTAATTTTCTCTGCAGAAGTCTTGCACAAGCTTTAAATTTAGTTGTCTGACTTACAAAAATCAATACCATAGTAAGTAGCACCATTTCAAAGTTTCATTGTCTAGCATTTCTAATAAATAGGTAGAAAAACCATTGTATAGATGGAGTTTTGTTTGTTGACACTTTATCCAGAAGTCTTGTCAGATTTACTTATTACTTTTAATCATCTAAAGGCATGTTTGGATCTTATTTTGTATGTGTGTGTGTGTGTGAGAGAGGGAGAGAGGGAGAGGGAGAGAGTGAGAGAGGTAGAAAGAGGGAGAGAGATAGGGAGAAAGATATTGAGCTTGACCTCAGGACCTGGACCCTGTCCCTTAGCTTTTCTACTTTGAGTCACTGCTCTACTTCTGGTTTTCTGTTGGTTATTTGGAGATAAGAATCTCATAACCTTTCCTTCCCAGGCTGGCTTCAAATGCTAATCTTCAAGTCTCATTCTCCTGAGTAGCTAGGATTACAGGTGTGTGCCACTGGAGTCTAGCCTTTCAGATATTTTCAGTTCATTAAAATGTCATCTGCAAGTCACCTCATGTTCATCTCAACTTCCTGTCCTAAACATTTACTTATTTGTTTTGATTATTGCATTGGCTGAGAATGCTGATTCAGTCCTAACTAGAAATGATGATGATGATGATGATGATGATGATGATGATGATGATAATGATGATGATGATGATGATGATGATGATGATGATGATAGATCTGCTGATAGGAGATTCTTACTCTATGTATGTGTGGAGAATCTCACTTATTGGCCATTTACTAGGATGTTTGCTGTCAGTTTTCAGTAGATCCCCTTTTCAGATTAAGGGAGGTCTCATCTATTTCTACTTTGCTAAGATTTTAACATGACTTTAAGTTCCTCTCCCATTCCCCTCATTTTAGCGGGGCTTATCAGTAATTTTGTGTGCCTACCAGCCCTGGAACTTGAACTGAGGACCAGGGTTCTATCCCTGAGCTTTTGTGCTCTACCACTTGAGCCACAGCTCTACGTCTGGCTTTTTAGTGGTAAATTGTAGATAAGAGTGTCATGGCATGTGCTTTCTGGTGCAGGCTGTCTTGGAACTGTCATCTTCAGTTCTCAGTGTCCTAAATAGCTAGGATTCTGCCATAAGCCACTGGCAGTCAGCTTTTATTTTAATTATTATTTTAAGGCAGTGTTTCTATTTTAGGACAGAGAAGTTTGAGTTCTTTTGGAAATCTAAGGTATATTAGTACCTAATATCTCCCCTGTGCATGTGATATTATTTCCTTTTCTTCCCCTGGTTCTGCGGTTTGAACTCAGAGGCAGGATACCGACCCTGAGCTATTTTGCTCAAGCCTAGCATTTACCTAGCATTGAGGTAAAGTGCCACTTGTGGCTTTTTCTGAGTAGTTGATTAGAGATAAGAATCTCAGACTTTCCTGCCTGGGTTGGCTTTGAACATTGATCCTCACATCTCAGCCTCCTGAGTAGCTAGGATTACAGGTATGAGCCACTAGCACCCAGCCCTTTCTTATTCTTAATGTAATAGTTTGTCTATTTTAATGAGATGTCTTTGAACATGTATAATCTTAACCTAGTTATTTTAGAATCAAATAGTGGTATCTCATTTAATCCTTATTACTACTTTTTACCATATTGGAATTTATTCTCTTGCATTTGTGTTAATGTTTGGCTTATTTTTTTCTAAATTGCACTTGTAATCTATGAGTTAAATGTGTGCATTTTTCTTTTATTTAAAAGTGTTGTCCACTTCCTCATATTTTAATATGTAATGTATATACTTCTATTTCTAAAGTTTTTATAATTTATTTTCCCTCAAACACAAGATTAATTTAAGGTGACAGATGTTTTCCATTTAAAAATTGTTTTGTACCTAGACAAAATATTTCTGATTTTTCAAAACATGTTTGTGCTATTCCATTTAGTTATATCTATTTGTGAATTCAGCGTTGGAATTCAATGGTTTGTAGTTTTATATCCACAAAGCACTTACGTTGTCACCTTTATGAATTGTTATCATTGAATTGTTACATTTCTTACAGATATGCTAAGAGATGAGTGTTCATTTCTGTGAACTCTCATCAAATATTTTTCATGTCATACTTTTATTTTTAGCAACTTATAAACTAAATCTATGGTTTTTTTTTTGTGGTTGTGGGGCCTGAACTCTGGGCCTGGGTGCTGTCCCTGAGCTCTTCAGCTCAAGGCTAGTGCTCTACCACTTGAGCCACAGCACCACTTCTGGCTTTTTCTGCTTATGTGGTACTGGGAAATAGAACCCAGGGAATCATGCATACAAGGCAAGCACTTTACCACTGAACCACCTTCCCAGCCCCCTAAAGATTTAAACTCATTTAAAGTTTTTAAATGCATGAATCTGCATTTCCATCATGCTTTTAGATGCATGTTTACTTTTACTAATGTTAAATACCTCTTTTTTTCTTACTTAATGTTCTTGCTATCACAGTTTATATCCATAATCATTTTGGCAACACTTGCCTTGTTTTTCATTTTTAATGGTTTTTTTGAAATAATGAAATATTGTTTATAAAAATCATGGGGAAAAATATTTGGATACGGTTACAGAGCGTGTTTGTGTGGTCCATCTTCTGTTCCCTCTACAATACTGGTAAGTTGAAGTCCTGTCCCCCAGTTGGATGGTACTTGGTTGTGGTGCTTTTATGCAGTGATTGAGCTTTCATAAGGTCCTGATGGTGGAGCCCCATGATGGGATGAGTGTCTTTGTAAAAGGTTAAACATGCTAGGCTTGGTTTTCTCTCCTAGATCCAGTCCCAACAAGAAGATGCCATGCTCAGATAGGTAATGAGCCTTCCCCAGATCTCAAACCTGTTAGTGTACTGATCTCAGCTTTTCTATTCTCTAGAACTGCTCATCATAAATGTTTGTTGTCTAAACATTCAGTTGGCGAGGCATTAGTGCCCTTTTGTCTACTAAGGATCAATTTCAAGTCTTCACTGGATGCTTAAAACCCAGGAAGCAATGAACCCTATGATTTAACACCTTAAATATGCATTTATATATTAATGTACCATGGCTTTCATATTTGAGGTACAATGCAAAAGTAGGGATTTCTTAGTCATTTCACATTACACTTTTTTTTAAGGAGCAGACTTTAACCATTTTACATAAGGGAAGCACTTTTTGACTTCATGTTGGCATGTCTGAATGCCAGCCTCAATACCCTTGTTTTGTAGCCATTCATAAGTAATGAGGTTACCCATTAAGGGTTATCTCACACAAGCATTGCAGTACTGGGAGAGTAGATCTGATAATGGAGACAGCTATTAAGTGACTGATGAGCAGGTAGCAGATAAGGTGTGGATACACTAGATAAGATGAAGATATCATAAGATTTAATGAGAGAGTTATGCCACTCAGAGTGGCATCAATTTGAGCCAGGTACTGTAAGCCTAGTTATGCAGGAGGCTGAGATCTGAGGATTACAGTTTGAAGCCAGCCTGGGCAGAGTAGTCCCAATGGGACTTTTTTTTTTTAATCTCCAATTAACCACTCAAAAACCAGACGTGGCACTATGGCTCAAAGTGGTAGAGTGCTAACCTTGAGCAAAAGAGTTCAGAGACAGTGCCCAGGCCCTGAGTTTGAGCCCCACAACTGACAAAAAAGAGAGTGGTAACTATTTAAACTTAACAATTGTTTGTATCTAGAAATTTCCATTTAATCTTTACAGGCAAATTAGACTTAAATTTAACAAAATGATAGAATGCAAAGCTATGGATAAGAGGAACATCTGAGTTAGAGGACAAAGTTCCAGTCTAGCCAGTATAGACACATACAGTTTCTTAGGTTCATCTTTGTATAATGTGTCTATCTTTTTCCATTGTCCTTTCTATATTTTTGCACATTCACAATAAATACTTTCTGCTCTTCTTAGTGAAAGCAGAGGCAACACGAAAAATCCTGGCAGAAGAGCTTGGATCCAGACCCACACCTGTAATTCAAGCCCAATGTTTTGTGGTGAACCCATATAATTAGGCCAGACACCTGTGTGTTATGTGAGCATCACACTATACAACTGTGTTAGCACCATTCTGTCAGTGTAATCTCACGAGATCCCATGAAAGCAATTTGGTGTAATGCAAGGAGAGAAATCTGGAGGGACTGGAACCTGGCACAGTGATCTGTCTGGGCAACATTGGCCCCAGCTAGTGTCAAGTACTGCAGGGAGACCTTGAAAACTTGATCCAGGCCCTCTCACATAACTCAGAGCACTTTCTTGTGGCATCTAAGGACAGCATTGAGGAAAGCCATGACTCTTCTAAGTAGCACATGCTTTAATCAGACTTGGCCATCTTCTCTGACAACTTTTTGTGCTTTGTTTTCTCAGATGGGGTTGGACTTGGTAGACTAGGCCAGCCAGAACATATAGTCCTCCCGACTTAAGACTCCTGAGTACTGGGAATACAGGTGTGTGTCACTATGCATGACCACCTTAGGCTTCTAATTATCTGATGCCATCGCCTCTTAAATCTCAGGTGCTACAGAAGCTTTCTGATGCCTCTGAATATTTTTTATCTTTCACCTGTGTTTGAGTGGTTTCCCCTGGCAACATGGTTCTGCTGAAAACTACTGTATCCATCACCAAAAGCAGCAGTTTCTATGAGAATTTTGTTTCTCCTCCAGTTTTGTTTCTTCTCCTGAGTGGAAGTATGGGCATCCCATTAATGAACAGGGCAGAAGAGAAATTTCTTGTCTTTTCCTCATCACTCAGGGCTGACCACCTGAGATGGAGTCATCTGTGTTGGTGCAGGATGAGTGGCATTGGGAGATAGGGAAGGAAGGTGGTTTATAGAAGCTACATCACTTCCAAATTCCCTGGGCAGTCTGTCTGCCCCTGCAACTAGGTGACTGTGAGTGTCCACATGCCATCTCCACACAGTCCTCTGATCGGGGTCCTGTTTGTGACACTACTGCCAGGTAGAGTTCTTAATCTGACCCTTGCATATCTCTGTTTTCTATGACAGTACATGATGGCTCCATGCACAGTGTCCAACCCTAGGTGCTGGGGAAAAGATGCATGGAAGCTTCTCACCTTTTCATTAATGGCAGTGTTGAGGGACCCAGAGAAGAAGGTTTCTGTAATCTCTATTTCTTTCCCTCCTGCCTGTCTCCCTTTTGTCCATCCTTCCAACTTTTCCTCACTGCTTTTCCTTCTTTCCTTCCTCTGTCCCTCTTCCTGTTCTGGAAGAAAGTTTTATCTCCTCCCCAACAGTATGGGTAGGTTTGGCCATCATGCAAATGGACTGCTTTATTGCACAGCCCTCTAAGCCCTTAGCTATCAGAGGCTCTCAAGCCTAAGCAAGTAGTCTGAAATCTTGAATAATTCCTTACATATCAGAAAAAAGAGCCTTCGGTGGAAGGGAAAAAATAAAGTTCAAGGGGCAAGTGAATACTAGAAATTTGGGGTGGTAGATGCAAGGAAGTTGCCAGCCAGTGAGTCAGATTTTGAACCCTTAAAGTAAAAATTTCAGCCTCTGAGAGTTCCCATTTATGCAGGCACAGGACATCTGTGCAGATCTGCACAGCTCTCATCCTTTCCTTGATTTAGAGAGCCTGTCTGATTTCTCCTCCTCAGAAACATCCCTAGTCTTTTCACTCTCTCCATCCAGTTGTTATGCATTCATACTTCATAGATGTGTCCTTTTTCACATGTGTACCTTTTGTTTCTTAAAGACCTTCTGCATCTTTGAGAAAGCCTCAAAGTGATTTCTCCTAGTGTTTCACAAGCAGAAACCACCCCACCCATATTTCAGCTCATACTTCCAAAGTCTCCATTCAATGGACTCAGGGTTTCTCCCTGCTTCTACCCCCCCCCCCAATTGAAATACGATATTATGGCATCACTATTTGCTCTGATTATTCTATAAAGAAAGGAATATTTTAGGTTGACCTCGTATTAAGCAACCTCAATGAATTCCACTATTCTAATAGCATCTTTTCTATGTGCCTGTCATCTTCAGAGATTAAATGCTTCCATTATTCATTTCCAGTCACGTTTCCTTTTCTTTTTCTTTTTTCTGTTGGCTTGAACTCTGGGCCTGGGCACTGTCCCTGAGCTCTTCAGCTCAAGGTGGGTACTCTACCACTTGAACCACAGTACCACTTCCAGTTTTCCAGTGTTTTAATGGAGATAAGAGTCTCATGGACTTTTCTGTCCTGGCTGGCTTTGAACCATGATCCTCAGAACTCAGCCTCCTGAGAAGGTAGGATTACAGGTGTGAGCCACCAGCACCCAGCTTCCTTTTCTTTTTCTTGCTTTATCACACTTGCAGTATGATGTTGAATAGATGCAGGCCTAGCACACATCCTTCCTTTCCTCATTTCTATTTTCCAGGATATTTCTTCCCTATGGGTTTTTTTTTGGACACACTTTTTATCAAAGTAGTTTTCTCTTATCCCTGGTTTGACAATTTGTCATTGTAGTTGTTTTTTTTTATTGCATCGACAAAGTCATTGGCATAAAGTCATTTCCCAGTTTCTCTATCCTCTAAATGATTATAGTCTAGTGAAGACCACTATATCAAGGACATTTGAAAATCTTGGTTATTTTCTTTCAGTCATTATAAAGGCCCCTACTCATATTATAAAAGCACTAGCTCTCATTTTTTTTGTTTGTTTTCCGAAGGACATAACAAAAACATGACAGAAGAAACTTGTAAGAAAGTTTAAACATAATAAGCAAGCTAGGAGCATATAAGATATGAACAAAAATCAGGCTGTATGCTATATAGATGATAAGCAAGTAGATTTGAGACAGGCCATACTCACAAAATGTAAATATATGTAAATATGTAAATATATTTAACAAGTCACTTCATAGTAAGACATGCTGAAAAACAGCTAAAAAACATAAGGGAACCAAGATACATTACTTAGAAAGGCACGGGAAGATGAAGTCAAGGCATCTTCCAACCTGAACTACCTTTTATCTAAATTAGCCACTAATTGAGGACACTGAGTATTGTCCCAATAATAGAGAAAAAAATCCATCTCTCGGGAGGTGAGTGACAGCGGAGGGAAGCAGGGTATGTCGTAAGCTCGGTGTACTTTCAGTCTGATTAAGCCCCTTGTTCAATTCTCAGCTCTGCTTAGTGAAGTTGATGCAATAGACAGACAGATGGAGGAAGAGGCGGAGTCTGTAAACACTGTGCAACACCTGCTTTGCAAAATGTGGTCCTCAACCCTGTTTGCATCCTGTCCTTAGTGTATCATAATTTCCTTCTATTACTTGGGTTTTCTTTTTTAAATATTTTGTGTTTTTAAGTTGATTTAATAAGCCCATGATTTGAGCATTTGATCTATGATCCTTTCTGTTCTGGGAGTTCTAGGCTAGTGGTGTAAAAGGTAGCATATGAGATGCTATCATGGCTTCAAGGGATTTTCTCAGATTAACAGACTCAGAAGATAGGTAAAGAGGATCACAGTTCATACTTTGGCAATTTTACTTAAATATGCCAGACAATATGGTGAAATAATTGTTTAAAATATGAAAACTCAAGTATGGACGTTGGTGGTTTATAGGCTAAAGTTCACAAAGCTCATGTTAGGAATGCTGAGTCATCTTTGAAGAGTCTAGGGAAATGGTTGAAGATGGATGTTAATTCTGTGTTGCAAATGTTAGGAAATGCCGTACCACAAATAGCGTAAATGGGGCAGCTTGGAGTCTAGGCTGACCGAGGGCACATGCTACTACTCTCAAGAACCTCAGTTCCCTGGCTATTCCTCTCATTTTTCCTATTCAGCCTACTCTGCCCCTCATTACTTTCAGCTATACTTGTCCTCATCTAATTCTAGCCCATCTGTTTCATCCTGTGTTGCATCCTCATCTCTTCCTCTCTAGGTCTGGCCTCCCTCACCTCCATTTGTACACGTGTGGCCCACCAGGTGGCCATATGACTTCCAGGAAACAGAAGTCCAAATCCACCCGTGGCATTCCAGCCCCCACCCCACTGAACTATGTCCTTTATTGGCTGTAGGAAGGTCAAATAGTTGTTTCTAGGCATTTTGGGCATCTTCCCTGTAGCAACACCAAGAGCAACCAGTCAGCCAGTCCTGCATGAAAGACAGTGACTAGGCCATGTCTAACCATCAGAGTCCAAGAGGAGGAGGCTCATTTAGTTGTTCTTCTTTTGTTGTTGTTGTTGTTTGTTTTGTTAGTCGTGGGGCTTGAACTCTGGGCCTGGGTGCTATCCCTCAGCTCTTCTGCTCAAGGTGAGTACTCTACCACTTGAGTCACATCACCACTTTTGTTTTTCTGAGTGGTTTATTGGAGATAAGAGTCTCATGGACTTTCCTGCCCAGGCTGGCTTTGAACCTCGATCCTCAGATCTCAGCCTCCTGAGTAGCTAGGATTACAGGCATGAGCCACCAATACCTGGCCAAGAAGGCTCATTTTGTTGGAAGATAATTTGGGGAGCGAATGACAGTCTGGGAGGGCACATGCAGGGTCAAAGGTCTAACTTTCCTAGATGTTTTATAAATGTAAACCCTGCCCAACTCCAGGTTCTACACAGCTTCCATTGTGGACTTCCATTAAGGATACTCCTCTTGAATAACCATGTTGGCTGGAGAATCACAAGTACAGTAATTTACAGGCATGACCTTTTAATTGGCAGCACACATCCTGTTTTGTGGTTCTTGGCTGTGATCATTTTCTCTCACCTAGGAAATTATTTGTCACCATCTGTACTGTGTCCTTTGGAGAGACTGACTTGTGAGATTCTTATCTCCAATAAGCCACTAGAAAATTGGAAGTGGCGCTGTGGCTCAAGTGGTAGAGCGCTCGCCTTGAGCTGAAGAGCTGAGGGACAGCGCCCAGGCCCAGAGTTCAAGCCCCATGACTGACAAAAAAAAGATTTATGTTTTATACCATATAAAAATGTGTGTCTGTGTGCGTATGTGAATGGATGTGAGTATATGAAATAAAAATAATTTTTTAAGATAAAGAAGCCAGGCACCGATGACTCACGCCTGTAATCCTAGCTACTCAGGAAGCTGAGATCTGAGGATCACCATTGAAGCCAGCTGGGGCGGGAAAAGTCTGTGAGATTCTTACCTCCAATAAACTAAAAAACCCAGAAGTGTTGCTGTGGCTCAAGTGGTAGAGCACTAGCCTTGAGCAAAAGAAGCTCAGGGATAGCACCCAGCTCAGATTTCAAGCCCCAGAACTTGCAAAAAAATCGGGGAAAGAGTTGCACAACTATCACAGTTCATCCTAAATTAGAAATGGCATTCTAGTTTCAATGATTCTAGGTTCATGTAAGGTGGTCCCGGCTGATCTGAGAATCATTTTCTTTGCCAGTCTCAGGAAGTTTATAATTCCTATCTGCCTTTGAGGTTGGTTGATTGAATATCAGTTGTTATGCACAGTGGTTTTTCAGTTTATTCATTGATTGCATGTGTATGAACTGTTTCTGGAAAAAGATACAAGAAGCTAGTAACCCAAATTTCCTGATCATAGGGAAGGGACAGGCGATGGCTTGGGGGAAGTCAAGTTGGAAGAAGACAAGTGTGTGTCTTTTTCATAGCTTTTGAAAATTGCACTGTGTGGATGTACTACCTTATCGAAAGTAAATATTTCACTTTTTCCTTTTCTCTGCCCAGGAGTTTGTTTTACAATAAAAATATATCATGGATCTGGGAAGCAAAACCTTGGTGATGACATTGGACAACTGCCAACTTTTTTTTTTCACTGTGCACCTGCAGTCCTTCTATGTGAGTATATACTTTCTAGGAATGGAAATCCTGGCTTAAAATACATTTTCGGTTTTGCTAACTTTTTTTCTACAGGCCCTAGGCTTGAACTCACAACCTGGGTGCTGTCCTTGAGCTTCATTTTGCTCAAGGCTAGCCCTCTATTACTTGAGCCACAGCTCCTCTTTGGACCTTTTTTGTGTGTTTTGTTTATATGTTTTTTTTTTATTAATTGGAGATTGATTGGAGTCTCATGGACTTTCCTGCTTAGGTTGGCTTCAAACTTCAATCCTCAGACCTTACCCTCCTGAGTAGCTAGGATTACAGGTGTGACCCACCAGCACCCAGCTCATTTTGTTAACTTTTAAGTGGTTCTCATTGAATGGAAGGTTTATTCCTGGACCTGCTTTTCACTGAAGTTTCATGTGAGGGAACACACCAAAGGCACATTCTAAGCAGATCAGATCTGTGTGTGTGTGTGTGTTTTGGTCCTTGAACTCAGGGCCTATGTTCTGTCCTTCAGCTTTTTTGTTAAGGCTAGCACTATATAATTTGAGCCACAGCTCCATTTCTGGATTTTTGTTGGTTAATTGGAGATAAAGAATCTCACTGACCTTTCCTGCCCTGGCTGGCTTTGAACTATGATCTTCAGGTCTTAGCCTCTTGAGTAGCTAGGATTACAGGCTGAGCCACTACCACCTTGGGAAGTGGATTTTCTAGCAAGTGAGAACTTCCCAAAATAATTTGTCCATTGTTTCAGATTTTACTACTCCTAAGTTAAGAAATAGGAGAAGTTCTGCCTCTTCTTTCCTCTAGTTCCTCCAACTCTTTCTCCTATCTTTACAAACTACTCACAAATAAGGATTGTCTGAGTTTTTCCTTGTTATGGCTCCTGCCTATTATTCCTCAGACCTCACATGGTCTGGAAAACCTCCTGACTGGCTATAAACTTTATTATAGTTACCACAGCTGCCTGTGGTCCTACATTGGAGTATATGTCCACCCTCAGCCATGAGTCCTAGTCTTTGCCACTTCATATCTGTGGCCCCCAGCATGCTATGAATTCTTCACAGCTCTTGATTGTCTATGTTTCTGGAAGCCCACTGAATACAGTTGTCTCCTAATTTTGTCAGATACAAAGATGACACTCTTGTTCTTTTTGGTATTTCATTTGGGCAGGAATGGAGACCAAAAGAAGAAAGGCTGACATTTCTCCCCCTGTTTAAATAAGAAGTCAGAGCACATTTTTTGCATTCTACAAAATTAGGGGTTTCCTCATGGTGTTTTCATACAGGTATTCAGTGGACTTCTATCATATTTATACCTGCTCTCATAATCTTCTCTTGTTCCACTCCTACCCCCCTGATGTTTTCCTTCGTCTTCTAAATCACATCCCTTTTTCAGTTCATGTCTTTGTTTTTTTTTTTTTTTTTTAATTTAATTGGTATTACAAAGGTGATTACAGAGGGGTTACAGTTACATAAGTTAGGTAGAGTACATTTCTTTTTGGACAATGTCACTCTTCTTGCTCTCTCCTAGTTCTTCCCTCCTGTTTTCACATGTCTTTGTTTTTTGTACTAGATTCCACATATGAGAGAAAACATGCAGTATTTGTCTTTCTCAGGTGGCCTATTTCTTCACTTTACATGCTGATACCCAGTTCTGTTTTCCACAGTTTTATTCCTCTATGTGTCTGAATTAAACTTCACTGTGTTTGTGCATTGCTATTTTTAACCCATGCTTTTGTTGATGTGTACCTAGGTAGATTCCCTGATATGCTTACTATAAATATCCCTGCCAAAAACAAGAACATGCACATATCTTTACCATATGTTAGTACTGATTCCTTCAGCTACACACTAAGAGTAAGTTGTACAACAGGGTCTTAATGATAGTTCTATTTTTAAGTTTTTTGAAGTACTGACATTACTGATTTTCTTTTTGGCTGCACTGATTCACATTCCCACTAACAGTTCCCCCCGCCCTCCCCCCACGTGTCCCCACTAGCACAAACTGATCCCCTCAGTGGACACGCCTATTACCACATCCTTTCCCTTATCATACCTGGTATTGGTGATGTTTTCCACTATAATTTCCTCTGATAAACACTTAGGCAGATCACTTGACCTCCAGTACTTCTCTTTTTAGAATCACAGTATACCAATGTCCATGCCGTTTGATGTACTTCCTTATGAAACCTTTTGGGACAATTCCAGCTGTGGGTTTATCAAGACAGACAACAATGTAAGCAATGATTGTGTGTGTGTGTGTGTGTGTGTGTGTGTGTGTGTGTGTGTGTGTGTGTGTGTGTGTGTGTGTGTGTGTGTATGTGTGTGTGTGTGTGTGTGTCCATGTGTGTGCACTCACGCACCATTCTTGGGACTTGAATTCAGGGCCTGGATATTGGCCCTGAGCTTTTTGTGCGTGAGGCTAGTGCTCTACCTTTGAGTTATACCTCCACTTCCAGATTTGTGGTGATTAATTGGAGATAAGAATCTTATGGACTTCCTGTTCAGGCTGGGTTTGAACTATGATCCTCAGATCTCAACCTCCTGAGTAGCTAGGATGAAAAGTTTTGAGCAGCCACTAGTACCTGGCTTTGGTTTTTGTTGTTGCTGTTTTGTGTTGGTTCTGGTATTGATCTCAGGGCCTAGGCACTGTCCCTCAAGTCTAATGCTGTACCACATGTGCTATATTGCTACTTTCAGATTTTTGGTGGTTAATTTGAAGTCACTCTTATGGACTTTCCTGCCAGACTGCCTTGGACCGTGATCCTTAGATCTCAGCCTCCTAAGTAGGATTAAAAGTATGAGCCACTGGTGCCTAGCTTTGAATCCTCTTAATTATTTTTTCCCTCTTAATTATTGTTATTGTCTCTATGTAGAACTATGAAATGAAATTCTTCCTTTGCACAAGGATGTAAATTCCAGTTAGAATCAACAGTGCTCTCTTTCAGCAGTTGTAATAATTTCCCCTCTGCTATTCTTGGACAACCCATGCTATTCTCTCCTTTCTTGCTGTTCTTGTGTGCTAAAGAGAATTTTTTTTCCTAATATGAGGTACTAAGTAACTCATTCAATTATTTCAGTTAGTAATTCATGTTTTTGATTAGAAATTAGTATAAATAAAAACCAAAAAGAAAACTAATAGTTTGTAATGGGCTACTCTTGAAATGTGCAGCATAAGATACCAGCATCTTAACACAAATACACATGCACAAACACACACTTTTTCTTTTTTTAACACATAGTACTTGTACATATTAATGGGACATAGTATGATATTTCTATACATAAATGAAAAGTGCAAAAAGAATATTCAACCATACTTTCTTCATTCTTTTACTCCACCCATATTCCTGTCACCTTTCCTAGTTTCTGATAATTATTATTCCACCTACAGTTTCTTACTTTTTGGTCCATAAGTGTGAGAGAACATATCATACTTGTCTTTCTTGTCAATCTATTTTACTTGACATAATGTCCTGTAATTGAAATTCTTCATTGTAAATGAGAAGTAAGTACATCTGTTGTGCTGTGAGGTGAAAACTTAGTCATTCAAAAATATGAAACATCCATCTGATTATCTGGCTTATTAAATCTTCCCCAAGAGGTTGAACTTCAGTAACAATACACTGTTTAGGATTGGTAGCCTTTCTCCCCCTTTCTCCTTTTTCTTCATCCTCTTCCTTTTCTTGTTTCTTGCTGTCTCTTACTGCTCTTGCTTCTGGTTTCATTCTGTACTGGAGACTGAATTCAGCGCTTTGCAGCTTTGTACATGCTAACCATGCATTGTACACAAAAAGAGTGAACTTAAAAAATATGTATTGTACTAAGGCTATAGGATGTGACAGAGCACTTGCCTAACATATGTGAAGACCTGGGTTAATTTCCCATCATCTTTAGCTAGGCAGTGGTAGCTTATGCGTTTAATACCAGCTATATTTAATCATACATTTAATCATGAAGGTGAGATCTGAGGACCACAGTTGAAAGCCAGCCCAGGCAGGAAAGTCTGTGAAACTTTTGTCTCCACTAAACTATCAAAAAAGCTAGAAGTAGAACTATGGTTCAAGTGGTAGAGGGCTAGCCGTGAGCAAAAGGAGATCAAGGACAACACCCAGGCCCTCAACCCAAGACCCAGGACCGGCCAAAAAAAAAAAAACCCAAAACAAAAAAAAACCAAAACCACCAACAACAAAAGCAACCATTACCTTCACAAAACTTACACTGAGTATCTTTTTTATTGTAAAAATACTGTGCAAAGGGGTTACAGTTACATGAGTAAGGTAATGAGTACATTTCCTATTGAGCATTGTTACCCCCTCCTTTGTAATCATCTGTTTTTGATCTCTAAAGTAACCAGCATATCATAGGGCTGGCCATCAGTTATGAATGAATGCTTTGTAGTATAGAGTATTCTACACTGGCAATTGTTTACTTTTCAGAAGCTAAAATTCATCATTCCATTTCCCCCCCTTGCTTTTATGGTTTCTGTTGAGTAATTAACTCTTATTCCAATCCTATCGGAACACCTTTTCCTATGTAAGTGATTTAGTTTTTCTACTTAAAGATTTTCATTTTCTTTTTTCCTGTGCTCAATGTTTCAAGTATAATATGTTAAGGGAGGTTTGCCCTGGTGTGGTCTATTGAGTGTTATAAATGCTTCCTGTACCTTGATGGGCTTCTCTTTTTCAATATTTGGTAACTTTTCTGCAATTAATCTGTTGGATATATTGAGTATGCACTTAGCTATCTTCTCCCTTCCTCAGTACTGATAACATAAAATATGATCTTTTAATTGAGTCTGGAAGTTTCTGGCAGTTCTTTTCATATTTCAATGTTGTCTTTTTCTCTATGTTCTTTGTTTATTATTTTCAAATTGTTGTATGTTGGGGTTTTAATTTAACACATCCATTTATATGTATGTGGAATCTTGATCAGTGTTACCCTTTTTATCATTCTCCCTCACCCTCCCATCCATCCTAGCCACATCTGTCTCCTCAGATTTCCTAATTCCCCTTACATCTGTACACATTGAGTATATTCCTGTTTGCTCTCCATTCCCCTTTCCATTAATCTGTACCTCCCCTTATCTCCATCCCTCAAGACATGTTTCAGCTTCCTGGTGTTCATTTTGTTAAACTGTCCGATAACTGTTCTAAGAGACCAGTCAAAAAGTCTAAGAGTTATACCATGGAAACTCATCCCTGCATATATGATCCTTTAGTCAGTTTGATTGTGTATATTTGCCTGTGGCACTGTATGCTTTCACGTGTATGTTCATATTTGAGCCTAACTTTCATCGATGAGTAAAAAAAATAAAAAAACTCGAAACACGTCATTTGTCTCTCTAAGCCTGACTTACATCAACCAATATGATTATTTCTTGATCTGTTAAACTTCCCTGAAAATGACATTATATTATTGTTCCTGAGGATGAATAAAAGTCCATTTTATTATATACATATAAGACACTTTGTTAATCTAGTTATTGCTTGTGTGGCATCTGGGCTGTTTTCCTAACTTGTCTATTGGGAATAGTGCTGCAATGCACATGGGTGTGCAGCTGCATTTACAGTATCCTGACTTTCAGTCTTTTGGGTAAATGCCCAAATTTTGTATTGCTAGAGCCAATGTGAATTCTATTTCTGTTTTTTTTTTTTTTGTTTTTTGTTTTTGAGGAATCGACATAGTGACTTCCATAGTGATTGAATAGGGTTCAGAGAAAGGAAATGATTTACATGATATTATTTTACTCTACTTCCAGAAACTTGCCAGTATAATACCCATATTCTTTTATATTACATTTTGTTTAATGCTTGAATGTTATGGTCTCATGATAATGCAAGACTGGCCTGCTGGGATTAATGGCCTGTGTCATCATACCATACTATTGCTATCTTTAAATCCTCCAAACATTTCAAGGGATTACCTGTTTGTATCAAAATAAAAACTCCTCTATTTTCTGGAGTGTAGCTCCATATTAGACCTAGTGTACTTAACATGGACCAGCCCTGTTCTTAATCCCTAACAACAAGAAAAATACCATTCAATATAAAAATAAAACCAACATTTAATTTTATTTGTGATACAGTCCATGTGTAAGAAACAACCTTTGAAATAGAAATCTCAACTGAGGTATAAAACCAGAAGCTTTTGTTGTAGAGGTTATGCCAAGAATCAAGGCCCAACAGTGGGACAGTGCTGTGTGTGATAGGTGAGTAGCCTTCAAAATTGCTCAGTATGATGGTTTCTGGCTCACAGGGCTTTTGTCAATCTTAAGGTAACCATGTAGCTGGTGATCAGTTTTCAGCAGAGTGCACAGATGTTGGTCCCATTTTAGGGCTCTTAAGGCATGCTCACAGAGGCCACATGAGGAAATACTCAACATTCAGGCCAAGAATGAAACACAAGTCAAACCAACATTGAGATTTTTGTGTCACTTTAGTCAGATTGGCCATCATGATGAACACATCAACAAATGCTGGTAAGGACTCAGAGGAAAAAGCAACGCTTAGAAACTCTTAGAAGGAATATAAATCAATATGAAAATCAGTATGGAAGTTTCTCAGAAAACTGAAAATTCCAATAATCCAGCAATACCACTCTAGGACATATATCTGACTCTATGTCAGAATGCAATGGAATCATGTGTGCACCTTGTTCTTTGTAGTACTATTCACAATAGCTAAGCCCAGATACCCTACAACTGATGAATAGATTTTAAAAACATGGAACATATACACAAAGGGATATTTTTCAGCCACTAAAAAATGAAATGTTTTCTCTCATGTGGATGCAACCTATAAAATATAAAAATGTATGTTAGCATATAGGAATGTTTGTAAACTTGGAAATGTTTGAGGTGATAAGAAGAGGGAAAGAAAACAAACACATTCCATTTATGAATGAAGATAGCAAAATGAAGCTCATATGAAAGCTATTGAATAATGGGAGGTTGGGGATATGGGGAAAGTTAGAGTAATAGAGGGGATTAATCTGATTTGAAGGACAACATATGCACGTGTGAAATTGGCACAACCCCTTTGGACTGGACAATTGACACACTCTTAAAAGATGAGTGACAGGAATTTAAAATAGGTCCTATCCTGAATGATACGAGTGAATAGACAAATGAAAAAGAGTTAATACGATCAAAATACATTATATATATATGTATGTGTGTGTGTGTGTGTGTGTGTGTGTGTGTGTGTGTGTGTGTGTGTGTGAAAATTGAATGGTGTGGCTTATTGATATTGGTTTGAAGGAGGTAGGTGTGGTCAAGGTACATTATATGCATATATGGATATGTCAGCCCTTCTACAACTGATGCAAATAAAAGTATGAAAAACTAAATATAGAATTATCTCATTTGGCAATTCTAGTCCTGAATCTATAACCAAATGGAAAACAAGAGTTCTAACAAAAATTAGAAAATAAGATATGCAAAGCAGTACCTACCATTCAATAGAAGAAAACACTCAATCAAAACATGCTATATTCATAAAGGGAATGCTATGCAACCATAGAGAGTACTGAAGTAGTGCTACATGCCATGACATGGATAGACATTGAAAACCTGTTAACTGAAAGAAGCCACACACAAAAAGCCAAACAAGTCTTATAACTAGATTACAAACCAGAGGGAAAACAAATGATTCATAGGGCTTGCTTTTTTTTCCCTCTTCCTTTTTTTTTCTTTTCTGTTTCTGTTTTTTCCTGGCAGCCACCTAAGTATGTAGCCAAGATAGGCCTGCACTCCTGACCATCCTTCCTCACCCACCCAAGTGTCAGGATTAGAAATTTTCATCACCATAGCTAGAGTGATTTTACGTGATACTAAAACTATGGAGATTCTTGGGTGCAAAAGAACTTCAAATGAAGAAAAGATCTAAACTTCTTCACATCCACTAGAACAAATAGGAGTATTGTAGGTGGCAATATAAAGCAATGCAACCACTTCATAAAATATTTTAGAAGGTTCTTTTCACTGGACATAAATTTACCTTATACTGATATTTCTACTCAATAGTTTGTTCACACTAAATGAATACATATGCACTCATGAATACTTATGGATACATAGTCCACATACCCAATTGGAATAGCACAAATACCTATAATATTGTGACTACATAAACAACTTTCCTCCATACAAAATACTATTGAGCAACAAAAAAGAACTAAGAATGGTTATATGCTACCATGTAGATGAGACTCAAACGTTATTTTGTTAATGAAAAGTCAGAAAAAAGTATATCATTCAACTTCTGTCAAAGGGCTTGAAGGGCAAAGTGTATAAGAGCTGAGAGAGTATTTGTTATTTTATGCTCACTATTTGGATGATGGATGACTTTTTCTCAAGTCCTGGGCTTGAACTCAGTGCTTGGATGCTGTCCCTGAACTTTTATGCCCACATCTAGAGCTCTACCATTTGAGCCACAGCTCCACTTCTGGATTTTGGGGTAATTATTTATAGATAAAAGTTTCAGGGGTTTCCTACCCAGGCTGGCTTTGAACTGCAATCTTCATATTCTCCTGAATAGGATTAGAAACATGAGCCACCAGCACCCTGGCTAATAATGGATGACGTTTAAATATAAATTTTTGGAGTTCTAGGGATGTAAGCCAGGGTCTAGTGGATACTGGGCAATATTCCACCAGGGAGCTACATTCCCAATCCAGGAATTGGGTGGCAAGGCATTTGAAAATGTGGTAAAATATGTTTTAAGTAGTCATGACAAATTGTATAAAATTAATGAATTTTAATGTATATTACAAAACTGTTCAAAACAAAAGCAAAATTACCCAACAAAGGCAGAAGCAACACAATCATAAAGGAAAGGAATCACTAGCATTTACATCAGCATAATAATAGGAAAAAATCAGTAAGAAAGATAGATCTGTGATAAACCAAACTGAAAATTCTCTGAGATTGAGAAAGTGATCCCAGATGAAGCATTCAACCCATTTTTAATCATAAATGCTCAGGTCTTGCAGAGCAAGCATCCACCTATGTCTTAACTCAACACTTATTTTATCCTCTCCCCTTTTCTCAAAGATTCCACAATGAAGATCAGTGACAGACATAAGAGTTCAGATTCTCATTGCATATTGAAAGAGGTGCTACTCAGCTATAATCCCAGCTCCTGGAAGTTGATGGAAAATCAGACTGAGACTTTTGAGGCCAGGGGCTGGGAATGTGACTTAGTAGAGAGTCAGCCTTGAGCAAAAAGAAGCTGAAGGACAGTGCTCATTTCTTGAGTTCAAGCCCCAGGACTAGCAAACAACAACCACCAAAAGACTGTGATTGTGGCTTAGTGGTAGAGTGCTTGCCTAGCATTCACGAAGTCCTTAGTTTGATTCCTCAGTACCACATAAACAGAGCCGGAAGTGGTGCTGTGGCTCAAGTGGTAGAGTGCTAGCCTTGAGCACAAAGAGGCTCATGCTCCAGGACTAAGACTTCAAGCCCCTGGACTGGCAAAATGTGTGTGTGTGTGTGTGTGTGTGTGTGTGTGTGTGTGTGTGTGTGTGTGTGTGTGTGTGTGTGTGTGTGTGTGTGTGTGCGCGCGTGTGTGCGCGCGTGCATATATATATATGTGTGTGTGTGTGTGTGTGTGTGTGTGTATGTATGTATACATACATACATACATACATACAGAGAGTACAGAGCTAAAGCCGGTAATCTTACTACTCAGGAGACTGAGATCTTAGGATCACATTTCAAAGGCAGCTTGGGCAGGAAAGTCTGAGAGACTCAAAAAAAAAAAGATGGAAAATGGAGCTGTGGCTCAAGTGTCTAGCCTTGAGCAAAAAAGCTCAGGGACAGTACTCAGGCCCTGAGTTCAAGCCCCAGACCAAGCAGACACATACAGACACCCATAAACAATATATAAACAGATTGTCAGAACACATGTGGATATCTATAAATTTGAGTGCTAGTTTTTTTGCACTTACTTGCTTTTCTGTTTTGAGTCACATCAGAAGAATAGCATAATACTGAATAAAAATATCCAAATATGTTACAGTGTATTTATAATAGCAGAAACTAGAGACTGATACAAATGAGTTACTGTATGTTGTTTTTAGTTTTCTGCACAGCCCATAGAATAGTTGATGGGTTTAAGCAGAGCATTAAGTAGAGCATCATCCTCAGCACCCTGGAGGGCAAGGCAGAGAGAAGCATCTTGGTGAAGATTCTGAATTCCTATCTGCCTGGTGTGTGGGACCAGAGGGATGCATCATATCCCATGTTGAAGATTCCTACCCTAGACTATGCAGATCCCATCCCTGGTGTCACCTTTTGTCACCTCTTGTCAGCCATAAAAGCCACCAGACCTTGCAAGGACTTAAAGATAGGTAGAGGAGTTGCAAATCCGTTCCCTGTGAGGTCTTGAAGAGGTGGGAGATGAAGCCTGTTTCTATCTTAAGTGTATCTTTCAAGAGATCTCTGTTGGAAACTGAGCCACCAGAGTGGTGCCGACAAAGCTGACAGATTGCTTTACCTTGTTCATGCAGATGTATACACCCCCAAACCTCTCACTGGAACATTCTCAGGATTACTTTTAAGGCAAACGAAATTCCCACTATTGACTTTGGGGGGGGGTAATTTTTTCTTAATACATATTGTTTTATTGTAAAGATACTGTACAGAGGGGTTACAGTTACATGAGCAAGGTAATGAGTCCATTTCCTATCGAGCATTGTTATACCCTCCTTTGCTTTTCCCCTACCACCCCTACCATCCCTTCCCTCCCCACCTCCCTAACACCTCCCTTCCACACACACCCCAGGCAAAGTTGTAAAGTTCATTTTCAACATACTGTCTTATACATCTCATTATTACAATGGGTCATCCTGAATGCTTATTTCAGCATTTTGTTATTTTCCTAATATATGTCTAGGACAAGCAGAAGAGGTCAAAAGCTATGTACATATGACCATATAACCTGATGCTAAACGAAATGAACCCCAAGATAGGGACACAAGAGATTTTTATCTTTGTTGCTGTTCTTTTTAATATAATGTATTATATGATTTTTTTGTATGTTCTTCCCCCATGGGACAATCCCTGTTGTCACTGTATTTGATTCCGGTGACCTGCATCTTGTATATACACTGTTGACTTTTGAGGGCAAAAAATAGATGAATGCTGCACACGAGATATCCCCATCTTTTCATCAGACTGTAACAGACCTCATCAAACTCTGTCAAACTATTGTCAGATGTCACAACACTCCAGTAGACCTCGACAGACCGATAGAAGACTGCACTTGTCTTCCTCAGACCTCATTTTACTCTGCCAGACTTCAATAGACTTGGACAAAGGTAAGAGGTCTGAAGAGGCGTGTATGGCTTAGAAGGACGGGGAGCACACAGCTATGTCCAGAGAGGAGGGAAGTATCAAATGACATATGCCTAGCCAATCAGAGGCAGAGATTCTCACAGTGGGAGGGAATCCATCATTATAGCCTTCCAGTCACCTCTGAAAAGAAAGCAAGTTGTGCTGCCAGGGGGACTTAGGTAGAGGGCTACAGAAAGAAGGGGTTCCTAAGCCCTAGGAATCCCTGCACACTGACTGTTGGAATTCTCAGTTGGGAAGAGACAAACTATGGCTCCAAAAAGACACAGCTCCACCCACAGGCACTGCATGAGGGGGTGAATTCTGGTCTTGGTCAGGGTAATTGGAGTCCTTATTTAGTTCTAAGAACTTTGGGGCATAAAGTAGGCAGCCAGGTCCCACAGGACAACCTCCAAACAACAGTTTCTGACTGCCATTGCCAGAAACAGACCAAGAACACAATAAAAAACCTAAGAGCCAGGCACCAGTGGCTCACACCTGAAACCCTAGCTAATCAGGAGGCTGAGATCTGAGGGTTGCAGTTTGAATGTAGCCCAGGCAGGAATGTCCCTGAGATTCTTTTTTCTTTTATTGTGAAAACACTGTACAGAGGGGTTACAATTACATGGGCAAGATAATGAGTACATTTCATATCAAGCATTGTAGCCTCCTCCTTTGTTTCCCCAAAAATATGGAACGCTTCACGAATTTGCAGTCATCCTTGCGCAGGGGCCATGCTAATCTTCTCTGTATCGTTCCAATTTTAGTATATGTGCTGCTGAAGCGAACACTCCCTGAGATTCTTATCTCCAATAAGCTACTAAGAGAAAAAAAAGCCAGAAGTGGCACTATGGCTCAAGTGGTAGGGCACTAATTTTGAGCACAAAGAGTCTCAGGGACAGCACCTAGCCCCTGAGTTCAAGCCCCAGGACTTGGAGAAAACAAACATAAAAGCCTAAGTAGGATTCCTCCCCAACGTGATCAGACTACAAACCTTCCAGATGCTCTTTTACCTCAGTTGTAGGTATGTCTGCCATTGTCTTTACAGAGCTCTGACCCAGCAGCATCTGCCAAATTTTAACTCCTAAGGGAACACACCATCCCTTCCTGGGTCGGTGTCACTCAATGCCACCACTGCACCAGGTTGTGCTAGTTGACACTATACATCTACACCAGGTTGTGCTCTGTGAATTCATCCATTGATTCCATGTACAATTCATTCCACTGGGGTAAGTCCTGATGCCTTTAGAAGCAACCAGGCCACATGACAAGGCCCAGTTCTCAGCAACTTGGTCACATTGTCAGAATTGGTTGTTCTCTCTGATCTCAGATTATCTAGAAATTCCCTAATTGCCACACTTAAGCATGTTCTGTTTTCCAAGTCTTCCCCACACAGGTATGTTGTCATGGCTGCCACCACCCCATACAACAGGTTCTCATATCTACTGCAGCGCAATCCAGGCAGGCCAGATCTCTGTAAGCAATCCAAAAGTTCTGCCTCTCCATAAGAGTATATCTGTTACAAATCCTAGTATCCATGGCCACACTACCTGGCCAGGTCCAGCTTTCTGCAACCTAGACACTTTACCAGGCCCAGTTCTCTGCAGTAGAGCATCACGATCTGGCTTTGATTTCCATGGTCAGGCCATCCAAGGAGGCTGTGATTACCAACACCCCATTGTGCCATGGCATATCCTGATTTCCAAAGCTTCCCTATCTGGGTAGGTCAGAACTTCTTCAATCAGGCCTAATTTCCAGGCCCCTTTCTCTGTAACAATGTATCTAGGTCCAGGGTTGATCTATACAGTGATGTTCTGGCCAGCCACATAGGATCTAATTTTTTTTTTCTTTTTTTGGGTCCGGTCGTGGGGACTGAACACTGGGCCTGGGTGCTGTCCCTCAACTCTTCAGCTCAAGGCTAGCGCTCTACCACTTGAGCCACAATGCCACTTCTGGATTTTTTCTTTTTGCTTATGTGGTGCTGAGGAATCGAACCCAGGGCCTCATGCATGCAAGGCAAGCGCTCTACCACTGAGCCACCTTCCCAGCCCAGGATCTAATCTTAACAACCAAGCCATTTGACCAGGCAGTGTTCTCCAGAACAGTTCATCAGGCGTTGATTTCCATGGCTAGATGATACAAGAAGGCACTGATTGCCACCACTGCCCCCATTTAGCAGATTCTGACTACCATGGCCCTGTCGCACTAGCAGACTGAGATCTCTACAATCACACCATTCAAAAAGGCACAATTCTCTATAGCAATGCACCTGTGTCCAGCTGTGTCATCTGTGTATATGCCACCAAGGCAAACCTTGATGTATCCAACACTGATGCCATGGTGCATCATTTCATCTCTAATAGCTTAGCTACCCAGGAAGGCCCTGAATAATAGCACCAACACTCAGAGGAAAAATTTTCAATCATACTACCCAGGCAGTCCTTGAACCCCCAAACAGTGCTGCCTGGGCAGGAATGGATCTCTGCAACTTGGCCTTTTGCCTGGCCATAATATCCCCAGAACTTCCTCAAGGAATGGCCCCAATATCCATTTCCAGGACATCCAGAAATTCCCTGATTGTAACTGCTACTCCATCTGTGCAGATTTTGACCTCCACTGCTACATTACCAAGTCAGGCCTAGGTCTCTGTAATAATGCCACTCAACAAGGTCCCATTCACCGTAGCAGTGGCAACTTTCAGGGAGGCATATATCTTCAGAACTGGAACACATTCCCCAGCCCCACTGACCATAGTAGGGCATCTGTGTCCAGCTATGATTTTAATGGCTGCATTACTCTTATGTGGCCACCACTGACACACCATGGCAAGTCCTGAGCTCCCCAATTGTCCTGCCTGGGCAAGCCAGAGTCTCTGCAACCTGGACACTTTGCCAGGCTTTTTTTTTTTTATCATTAGTAAAGCACTCAGTTCCAGCCTGAGCTACACAGGCATGAAACCCATGCAAATCTTAATTTCCAGGGTCTCTCTTTATGTGAAACACCCAATCTCAGAAACTAGACACTCTTCCAGTCCTCACTCTCACCAGTGCATCTGTGTCCTTATCCCTTATCTGTGCCCCACAAGGAAGCTACAATTTCTGGGGTATTTCAGGGTCTTTCAGCCAGGCTGTGTTCTCTGCAGTAGTGCATTGGCTATCAGCTCTGAATTTCCTGTTCTTGCCACCCAACCAAGTCCTGATCTCCATAGTCTAGCCTCTACCTAGATCCTGATCTCCATGGCCAGGACAACAAAGCACTCCTTGATTACCCTGATCTCTGAAACTTGGCCATTCAGTCAGTCCCAGATGTTGTTTACCAGCTATTAATATTTGCAGCCATATCCTCCACAGAAGTGAATCTAGACATCCTTCTCCTCAACAAGGTCCCATATCTATGCCAGAAGTCAAAGCTGCACCAAGCTGACATCCTGGTTTTCCCAGCCAGGCAAAAGTACCTGTTCCAGAAGCAATCAAGCAGTCAGGGCAAATAACCAGGTGCTGCCCTCTTTAGCCTGGCTAAACCCCAAAGCCTTCCTCCAATAGCTAGGCTAAATTAGAAGGCTCCATCCTTCAAAAGGCAGGAGCAGAATACAAGTGGTATGGATACCAGGCCGTGATCTTTAGGGCCCACAAGCCAGGCTAATCAACAGGCCTTACTTACAGTTACACTTTCTGGCCACAGGTCTCATTCTTGTTGTTGTGCAACTATGCCAAATCATTAGGCCACATCCTGAACAGCCAGGACAAACCACCAGACAGGTGAAAGGATCAGTCCTTGCCCTTCAGAGCCCTCATGTCACAGCAGATTATTTCCTTGAAAGTAGTGCCACTTTACAACACCTTTGCTCTTTAGCTTTGGCATACAGAAGACTACCAGGCCCTACCATTCAGAGTACACCAACCAGGGTAAACCACCAGGCCATCCCCTACCCAGACAGGGTGCATGATTGGGCCTGCTCTTCACAGTCAGGGCAAATCACCAAGACCAACCTCTAGCTTGCATGAAACACTAGGACCTACCTTCTGCAACCAGAACAATGAACCATGCCCTGCCACTCTGTAATGATGCAAAAGAACTGGCTACCACCCACACAGCCTTCCCTTGTCCTTTCTTCCACAGCCAAGCTAAACTATATTTCATAGTCAAGTTAAATAAACAGGTTTTGTCTTTCTAAGCCCTCATCCCAGAACTGGCTCTGCCCTTCAATTCCATGCCACTTTGCCACAGCCGCTCTTTATAGCCGCTCTACATCAAAAGGACTTCCATCTCCAGGCACCGTCCTCAGGTGACATACCACTCAGAAATGGTCAGCCCTCTGCTGCCTCCCTTTGGTTTCTGAGGCAGCTGCTCATAGTATTCCTTTTTCCCCTTGGATTGGCCTTACAAAGGCTTTTCTTCTAGAGCAGCTCACCTTATCCCGAGGTCCTATACTTGCCTTCCCCAGGGGTGCCCTTAAAGCACATGCTCATCTTTGTGTTCTTGCCACCGAGGTAAAATCTGGTCTTAACAACCAGGCCACTTGATCAGGCAGCATTGTCCAGGGCAGTTCATCAGTGACTGGCTCTGATTTCCATGGCTAAGTCATACGGGAAGGAGTGGGCTGCTAACACTGCCCCGTTGGTGGATTCTGACTACCAATGTCCAGTCACATTGTCAGACCCAAGCCATTCAACACATGTAGTTCTCTGCAACAGTGCACCTGTGTCCAGCCCTTTTATTTTTGTCGGTCATAGGGCTTGAATTCGGCCTGGGTGCTGTCCCTCAGCTCTCCAGCTCAAGGCTAGAACTCTACTACTCAGCCACAGCACCACTTCCAGTTTTCTGAGTGGTTTATTGGAGATAAAAGTCACATGGCCTTTCCTGCCCAGGCTGGCATTGAACTGCAATCCTCAGATCTCAGCCTCCTGAGTAGCTTGGATTACAGGTATGAGCCACCACACCCAGCTTAAGCCCCTTTCTCTTTAGCAATGCCTTCAGTTCCCCCTGATCTATATAAGCCTGAAACCTTGGCTGATCTTGATCTCCAGGGTCTCCCTGTATGTGAAGCACCCAGTCTCAGAAATCAGGCCACTCTTTCAGGTCTCATTCTCACTAGTGCATCTGTGTCCACATCCCTGATCTCATTAGCCATGCTAGTCAGGCAGGTCACAATTTTCAAAGCAGGGTAATTCAGCCAGGCATTGTTATCTGGCGTAGTCCACTGAGTATCAGTGCTGATTTCCCTGTCCTCTTCTCACAAGCAGGTCCTAATCTCCAGTCTGGACAACACCCCAGTCCCTGATCTAAATGGTCGGGCCAATAAAGCAGTCCTTAAGTACCCCGATCTCTGAAATCCAGTCCTTTTATTTATTTATTTATTTATTTATTTATTTTATTTTATTTTTGTCGGTCGTGGGGCTTGAACTCTGGGCCTGGGCACTGTCCCTCAGCTCTTCAGCTCAAGGCAAGCGCTCTACCACTTGAGCTACAGCGCCACTTCCGGTTTTCTGGTGGTTTATTGGAGATAGGAGTCTCACGGTCTTTCCTGCCCGGGCTGGCTTTGAACCGCGATCCTCAGATCTCAGCCTCCTGAGTAGCTAGGATGACAGGCATGAGCCACCAGCGCCCAGCTCCTTTTATTTATTTATTTTTATTTATTTATTTTTTAATTTTAATTTTTATTATTTGTGAACATACTGTACAGAGGGGTTACAATTACATGGGCAAGATAATGAGTACATTTCTTATCAAGCATTGCAGCCTCCTCCTTTGCTTACCCTTCACATCCCTTCCCTGCCTCCCCCCTCCCCCCCACCTAATCCCCCCCCCCCCACCAAAGTTGTAAAGTTCGTTTTTGACATGACAACTTGTACTTCTCATAGTTGCATTGGGTCCACCTGTATCCTTAAACGACTTGTTTTTCCCCATCTCCTCCACAAATTATACCGACATCAAATATAGTGAAAGCAGGGGTTATACTGTGGGGGAGGGACATACAAAGCTACAAAGAAATAATCTTATAAATGAGTTAGAAACAAATGCATGAAAGACACCAGAATCAACTCCAAATGGATCAAAGACCTCAGAGTCAAAGCAGACACTCTGAAAACATTACAGGATGGAATAGGAGAAACCCTAGGCCTCCTTGGCTCAGGCCGAAATTTTCTGAATAGAGAACGGGAAACACAACAAATCAAAGAAAGGTTGGACAAATGGGATTGCATGAAGTTGCAGAGCTTCTGCATGGCAAAGGACATAGCTAGCAAGATCAATAGAAAGCCCACAGATTGGGAGAAGATCTTCACTAGCCATACAACAGACAAGGGCCTCATATCTAAAATATACTTGGAACTCAAAAAATTAAATCCCCCAACAACAAATCCTCAAAGAAACAACTGCCCAATAAATAAGTGGGCTAAAGACTTGAAGAGAAACTTCTCTGAAGAAGAAAGAAGGATGGCCAATAAACACAGGAAGAAATGCTCAACCTCCCTAGCCATAAAAGAAATGCAAATCAAAACAACATTGAGATACCACCTCACCACAGTTAGAATGGCTATAATCAAGAACTCTATCAACAGATGCTGGAGGGGATGTGGACAGAAGGGAACCTTACTTCATTGTTGGTGGGAGTGTAAACTTGTTCAACCACTTTGGAAAGCAGTATGGAGGTTCCTGAAAAGACTTCACATAGAGCTCCCCTATGACCCAGCAATCCCACTTTTGGGCATTTACCCAAATGTTTACAAACAAGACCACACTAAAGCTACCAGCACAACTATGAAATCCAGTTCTTTAGTCACACAGTACTCCCAGGTACTGATCTTTGTGCCAATAGCATCCCCCAAACAGTGAATCTAGACCTCATCATCTAATTCAACCTAGTTCCTTATCTATGTTAGGTTGTATAGCAAATCAGAGCTGCACCAATGACAAGTCTTGTTCTTCCCAGCAGGCCAAACCAACTGTCCCTGCCAGAGGCAGTCATTTAAGCAATCAGATGAGCCCCTACCCTTGGCAGGTTAAGGCAACATTTTGGCCCTGCCATCCTCAGACTGGAAACCTCTAAGCCTTCCTCAAGTTGGTAGGCCAAATCAGGAAGCTCCATTCTTCAAAAGCCAAGTCCAGAATACCAGTCCTGTTCTCCTTCTTGCTCCAGTATAAAAGAGTAAGGCCACCAGGCCCTGTCCTTTAGAGCCCACAAGCCAGGACAATCAACAAGCTCTATACTCACTAGCCACAATATATAACCAATACTTATTTTTTTATCCAGATGAAAGAGCAATGCCATGCAACTATGCTAAACCATTAAGCCCAATCCTCAACAGCTAAGAAAACTACCAGCCAAGTGAATGTAAAAGTCCTTGCCCTTCAGAGCCTCTATGCCTGGGCATGATCTGCCCTTGCAAACTGGGCAACTTTACCATATCATGCTCTTTATATTTGGTACCCAGGTGAAGACCACCAGGCCATGCTATTCAGAGACCACTAGCAAAGCTAATATACCAGGCCATCCTGTACACAGACAGGGTTCATAGAAGGCCCTACTCTATAAAGTCAGAGCAAATGACCAAGACCATCCTCTAAAGCTACAGTGGAAAATCATGCTCTGCCCTCTACAAGCAGGCCAAAGAAGCAACCATCTCTGTGTAACTATGCAAAAGGACTGAGACCAAATCATACATTAAGGACAAACCACTATGTCTTTTTAGGTATAGCCAAGCTAAACAAGCTAAACAAGCTAAACTCCACAGCCAGGCCAAATCAACAAGTCTTGTCCTTCACAGCCCTAATGCAAGGATTGGCTCTAACCTTCAATGCTATGCCACTTTTCCACACCTGCTCTCCACAGCTGCTCTACATCAAATAGTCCTGTCATCTGAAATCCTGTTTCTACCCCCAGGTACCATTCTAGGAGCCATGTCACTCCGGTCACACCTTTGCTGACTCCCACTGCTCATAGTACTCCTTTTTCTCATGGGTTTGTATCACAAAGGCTTTACTTCTAGAGCAGTTCACTGTAATCTGTGGTCCTACATCTGGCCTCCTAATCCCATATGTCATTCACAGGAACTTACCCTCATGCTTTTCTCTTAGTATATTTATTACACTCCTGAGAATTTCTCCTCCTTTCCAAGGTTCTCTGGCCTCAGCCCCAGTTTCACCCTTTGCAATTTCCCCTGAGCTCCTCCTCTTTTTCCACTTGTTTCCTGGCCTAGGCTTAGTCTCCAGTCCTATCCCTGCTAGCCTTAGGGACACCTAAGCTCCCAAATCTAGCCTCCCAGGAGAACAAATATAGGGAGAAGACCCCACCCCCTTCCCTCCAGAGTTTTGGCCTTCTCCAAAAATCTCTACCATGTATCATCATCTGCCCATTTTGCCGAGTGGGCTGCTGTATGGAGGCCATTATACAGGCTCAAATTGAAGCCATTTTGCCCCCTTTACTCCACAACCAACATTTACCTAATGTTGACCCTTGATTCCCAGTGTGCTTTCCCTCAGCAATGTCTGTTTTTCTGACAGTTGATGTTTCTGTTTTCTACATTGTCTGTAATATAGAGTTTAGTGACTACAATTAAAATGTTGTTTTCATTGATTTTTACCTACTATAGTTTTTCTTTTGCTGCTAGTGATGGAGCCCAGTGAATCATGTCCATGCCCTGTACACATTCTAACATGGAGATCCCCTAGCACACAAAGGAGTTTGCATTGTGGCAAACTCCTCCTAATTTTGGAGATTCAAAAGATGGTAGTCATAATCAGGAATGGTGACACATGCCTGTCATCCCAACACACAGTATGATATCAGATTGGCAATTGCAGATGCTTCTAAGCAAACATCTTCTAGGAGGAGGAGGGCTTTGCCTGGCCATTGGGTACCAAGTTCTTGATGTTATTGCGAAAAGAAAAACTTGTTGAGGCATTGAGGTTATGCCCAAGTTCATTAAAAAATTCATTAAAAAGAAAAAGGAAGATAGATAGTACACATCCATATAAGAGTGCTGGCTTGTCTGATAAGAGGGGCAATGATTGGTATAACATTAAACGTATTTATAGGGGGGGGAAGTAGGTTGGAATTTGGCTCAAATTAACCTTAAGTTGTGTATTCACCTTTGTTCCCATACCCGGTATATTTTGTGTTTCTGGTATATTTTGTGTTTCTTGCTGTTACACTATTAATGGGCCCAGAGATGTTGAGCTTGCTCAATAAACTGGGGACATGGATGTTTAACAGTACTTTAAGAGTATGATTGATTCTCTCACATGCTCCCATCAAGACAGATGTCCATCTCCAAGATGAGTTTTCTTCATTAAGTGGGGCGGTGGTGCCAAGAAGAGTCATTTTCCCAACCTAAGGTTTGTTTGTTTTTTAACCTTTTCATTGCACAGTTGTTGGAGCACATTAATTGTTTGGGAAAGTAGTCACAGGGAGACAGATATTCTTTTGATTTTTTCCCCCTCTGATGAGTCATTGCAGCTTTTAAGAGGATATAAAAATTAAACAAAGATACTGCACATATTTAGTCAAGCTATATATTAATACAATTGTCTCTGAATTTCTGGCTGTTTTTCATCCCTATTTCCTGTCTTTTATCCAGTCTGAAGGTGGCTAAGGCAAGAGGATTTCAAATTTGAAAAGCACTTTGAGCTACATAGTAAAACTATCTCATATATACATATACATGCATATGATATGTATAATATATACTATATCATATTTATTTTGCAGTATGTGTTATGTAATACAAATTATATAACATGTTACCTGTTAGTATAGTCTATATTATATAGTACACATATATAATACAAAATGTAATATATGTAATTCAAAATGAAGGAATGTAGATGTGATAATAGCTAATTTTAAAAGTGGAGTAAAATAACATCCTGTCAATAATTTAATGTGTATGAAATGATGTTCTAGCTAAAAAGTTCACACTTAGGAAGTGGAGCTGTGGCTCAATTGGCAGACACTAACCTTGTGCAAAAGAAGCTCAGGGCAGTGCCCAGGCCCTGACTTCAATTCCCAGGACAGACACAAAAAAGAAAAGAAAAGAATAGTTCAACTTTGACACAATTTATCTTATTAAAGGCTCTGGTAGGCTCTTCCAAACATTCCAAAGACCAACCGAATTTGGAAGACTGAGGGAGAGTCTGCCAGACTTGCCTGTAATCCTAGAGACAGGTGGCTGAGATGTGATGATCCTGGTTCAAAGCCAGCCCAGGCAGAAAAGTCCATGAGAGTCTTTTTTTGTTTGTTTGTTTTTTTGGGTCCGGTCATGGGGCCTGAACTCTGGGCCTGGGCGCTGTCCCTCCGCTCTTCAGCTCAAGGCTAGCACTCTACCACTTGAGCCACAGTGCCACTTTCGGCTTTTTTCTTTTTGCTTATGTGGTGCTGAGGAATCAAACCCAGGGCCTCTGGCATGCAAGGCATGCGCTCTACCACTGAGCCACCTTCCCAGCCCCTCCATGAGAGTCTTATATCCAGTTGACAACCAGAAAACCAGAAGTGACACTGTGGCTCAGAGTGGTAGAGTCCTAGCCTTGAGCCAAAGAGCTCAGGGACAGTCACTAGGCCCTGAGTTTGAGCCCCACGACTGAGCGAAAAACCCCCACAGAGACCCCATTTGGACTTCTGCACACACCATCAGAATTCGCAACCACCGGCAAACTCCTCCCAAACTATTCAATTCTCAAAAAGATCCCCGACCCCCCCCCAAGACTTCAGCAAACTCCATCAAACACTTGCAGACTCCTCCCAATGAATCTATAGGACACAGACACAGACACCCATAAAACTGACAAACTCTGGCCGACTCCTCCAAGGACTCTATTAGAGTTCTCAAAAGACAACCCCCTTCTCCCCGCCATACGACTTGGGCTGACTCCTCCCAAAGACTCCATTAGAGTCAGCACAAAGTACCCCTTAGAATTCGGCAGACTTTGTGGACTCCTCCTGCACCCCAAGACTCAGGCAGACTCCTCCCAGTGATTGCCCCTAAAGACGGGGCCCCTCTCTCTCAGCCTAACGACTCAGTGAGACTCCAGCACACAGGGGCAGAGATAGGAGGAAGGGGAGAGGCAGGAAGTGTGGGGGGGAGGGTAACACCTCCAGCACCCGGACAAGTTGGAAGTGCTGACGCAGGAAGTGGGGAGTGCACCCCCAGCGCCTGGGCTGTCTCGTGATGCACGCCTAGCCAATCAGAGGCTGGAATTTAGGCTTTTCTTTTTTTAACCCCACCCCTTCGACTGGTCCGCCTAGATGTGTCTCTTGCCGAAAGCGCTGTGGCAGCCATGCTGCTTGTCTCGAACTGACGACCTGCTGGCATAGCGTCCCCCGCACCTCAGTTACATGGAGGGCTGAAAGAGGAGGCTTCCCTAGCCTCCTCCTGTGTGTGCAGACTGACTGTTGGGCTGCTCAGTTCTGAAGCTACAAACCAGGTACCATGGCGTCGGCAGCCATTTTTATTTCCGAAGACGAGGGAGGCGCCACCTCCCAGGGACTGCAGACCAAAATGTGTTCTGAGTGGGGTCAGGGAAACCAGGGCTCCCGACAAAGTCCTTAGGCGTTTGCGGACCACAGGGCGCGGCCAGGGCTCTGTGGGGCAACCTCCAAAGGGGTTTAGTGCTTGGATATTTTATTTATTTTTACGGAATACCATCAGGCTTACAGGTATAATTAGGACTCATTCCAGGTGAGCATCTCCTAAACCTATTTATTAATTTTGGGAGTTAGCCAGAGACCCAGTACCTGCTGTCTTAAGATGAGGTCTCCTATCTACTTTAGGTTCCCTCTTAGGCCTCTTAATTAATGGGGATGTTTTACCATAGTATATCTAATATGGTGGCAGTATTATCTGCCTAGTGTGGCTAGATCTATAGGTAATAAATTCTATTTAAATAAGTCTCCTGACATTTTTTTTTTAAATTGGGTTTTAAGGTTTTTTACACCTGGGGCAGATAGGCTATTTATAATTTCCAAGTTATTTTTAGGCATTTTTGCCATTAGTTCTATCATCTCTGACCCCTCTGTGGGTCTGACTAGTTGTTCCAGAGGATCAAATTCTGTAAGACTTAAAAAGTAGTCTGGATAAAAGTTTTAAATAATAACTGATTAAACAGTCCAGTAATTTCCATATTATATAACATTGCAAGATTGTAATTAAGATTGACAGCATTGCCAGTGTCACTAAGCCTTATTGATTACAGTGAGGAACACATAGACACAAGTCTGCTTGGTATGGTCTCACTCATTTAGAATCTAAGAAACTTGATGTCCTTTGTAGCTTCCTATCCAAGGCAGTTTACATACTTGGGGAACAGAAATATTAGAAAAAGCATTTCAGTTTTACATACTTAGTAAAAACATGATCGTTTTAAGAATTTTGAAAAAGCAGACAAATTTGATTTACTTCCTACTTAGTTTTAATCTTGATTAAGGAAAATATTTAGATCAGTTTCTCAATCACAGCCAACTTAATTACCAATTATACTAATGTTTTGTAAGCTCTTATTTATAAAACAAGACATACTCAAACCTTTTGCTACATTCTTGAACATTTTGTGATATGTCTTAATATCTCCTTCCATTTTGGAACAATTAAGACAATTCTTACCTTTTAAATCCTTTCTTATCCAAAGGACATCATTTTTTGATTCCTCAACTCCTTTTCCAAAGTCTTTGTTTTACATTGCCATATCTCCTACTTAGTGATATTTTTCCTTTAGTATGTACTTTGCAATAACGCTTATAAAGCCTTTGAACTGAAAAATAAACTTTTTTTTTTGAGTCAGTCATGGGGCTTGAACTTGTGTTTGGGCCCTGTCCCTCTGCTCTTCAGCTCAAGGAGAGCGCTCTACTGCTTGAGCCACAGTGCCACTTCTGGTTTTCTAGTGGTTTATTGGAGATAAGAGTCTCATCGACTTTCCTGCCCGGGCTGGCTTTGAACCATGATCCTCAGATCTCAGCCTCCTGAGTAGCTAGGATTATAGTTGTGAGCCACCAGTGCCCGGCTAAAAAAGTTTTTTTTTTTGTAAGCACTTTATGTGCATTAGAAATAGCAATTTTAAACCCTTTTTTCTTAATATAATGACCGTTAGACATGTTTGTTAGCATGCAAATCTTAATACCTCCGTTTTTGTTTGTGTTTAATGATGTTTTCTTTTCCTTTGTCCTGTTAAGCTAGGTAATTCTTAGTTACTGTGATAACTGGTTTTACTTTTGAAATAATTTTTATTAAGATTAAATTATTATATGTTTCACAAATTTCACAGGATTGTGAATAGTGATACTTAAAGTCACAAACCTATTTTAATCTTCAAAAGGTAAATTGTCATTATCATGGTCTATAATATTTGTGAATTCCACAAGCTTTGACAATACAACTATTTCTTCCACATCGGGAGATATGTGCATTTCTTTCCTTTTGCTTAGTGTAAGCAATTCCCTTTTTCCCTCTCATTCCCCCTCCTGTCGCTGCCCCTGAGTTGCTAAGTTCCTTTTCATCAATGTCCAGTGCAGCTGATGGGCCCTTCTGTTATATATTTTCCAGTTTCCCTCTGTGTGTCTTCCTCCTAGCTTCCCTCAGATGTGCATATATATATATATATGTATATATATACGCATATATATGTATGTATATACGTATATATATATATATATGTATATATGTGGTCAAGAACATGGAGTCATTTAGAAATGATATGACAAATTGACTAGCTGTCCTTTATTTCTCGAGTCCTGTTTACTTTGTCATATCTCCTTGCATTTTGGATTTAACATCC